>NC_083388.1:24335000-24644000 GCF_031755915.1 Ziziphus jujuba | reverse complement strand
TGCACTGTGGTTGTTTAGATGCACGTACGAGTGGCGGAGTTGATCCCGAGGAGGATCTTAGTTGATTTGCGCTCTCCAGGTGAGTGACCCACCTTCAAAAAATTATTTTGGGCAATTAATTAAATTTAATTGGTATTTAATTTCGTATTTAATTATGTTCATGTGGTGTGGTTTAATTATGGTTTTAATGCGGTTTAATTTAATTTATTTGTTATGCATGAGCAAGGTATGTTTCGGTATTGATTTTACATGGTTTCAAATGTGATTTCTCGGGCATAATTGGGTTAAATATTTTATGAAAATATTTGGTTAAATTTTATAAATTATGCCCGCGGTATTTTTATGGTTGCATTTCGTATTTCGAGGAAAATTGTGGTTTGTTGATTATCGCTGTTTCGTACCGGGTTATTGGATAAAATATGTGGGATGGTGTTTTGTGAAATTTTGGTATACTTCCCACGGTGGTTTTTGGAAAAACGGTACGGTTGGTTACTTATGTTTATTTTTAGACGCACTCATACAGTATTGATGTTCTGGTGTATGGTGTATGGACACGTGGTTTAGCACGCGGTTATTATATGGTTTAGCGTGCGGTTTTTACTTCACCCGTGAGTTGCCATTGGACCGTGGGCAGGCAAGGTTATTGTTGCGCACAGCCGCCCCCCTCCTTGGCCGGGTGATGGTTTTTTTAGCAGTTGGTACTGTCGGGACGCCGAAATGACCGCTGCAGGTTTCTCTCTTTAACCCCACGCCAGTCGGTGCTCGGGACGCTGGGTATCGGAGGGCATCACCGGTATATGGTGTGGTGCGTCAGGTGTAATTGTCGGTGTAAATTGCAAATAGTATTTTAAACTCCAAAGGTGTTCTAAAATTATTTATTATAATTTATTACATTTTTATTATATTTGGGGTATTTATTTATTTAAATTTTTTTTTGTTAAATTATTTAATCCCTTGGTTTTTGGGAGGTATGCACATTGGGTTTTGCAAAAAGGTTTTAAAAAGGGAACATTTCAAACGGAGCGATTGGTGCGAGTTTTGAAGGAATTGCTAGTATTTGTTCTATTCCTTAATTGCTATTACTATTATTTTTATTATCACAAAAAGGTGTTCAGTAGTTCGGGTTACTCACGGAGATGATTAGCATCTCACACTCTTAAATTCCGTTCCCTTAGGTGCAAGTGGTGGTAGGCGTTCTTCCGGAGCGAACCAAGTTTTCCGCTGCTGTTGTGTTTCGAGAAGTTTCTTGTACTCTTTCATTTCAGTGTATTATTTCTTTTCAGCCTTGTTGTATTTCGGTTGTTTAGCACTTCTTAAAGCTCTGTATACTATTGGGATACTTCTGTTTTATTTATGCACTGGACTGTTGTTGTTTTTGAGAAGTGCTGGAATTTGTGGAATCAGTTTGTAGTTTGTGGGAGGAATAAGGGGATGTTTTTAGAAGTGTGTTTTCAGTGCAGGTAGTTTGTGGTAAGTAAATCCCTTAGGGGAGGCTCTGTCGGATTTTTCGTTGGAGGGTCCGGTAGGGTTTCCCTGGGATCAGGGCTGTCTAGGGTTCCGGGGAAGGAATTCTGGACGGGTCCTGACACCATTGAGTATAAAAAAGGACTTGAAAACCAAGCTGCTAACTCTTTGTCCAGGAGAGTAGAAATTCAATTTATATCTGTGTCAAAACCCCAATCAGATTGGTGGATTCAATTGCAGCAAGAGCACCAAGAGGACCCATTCTATCAATCACTCACTCCCAACTTGCAGGTTGTTAATAGAGATGGAGTTTGGTTCCACCACGATAAAATTATTCTTAATTCCACATCTTCTTTGGTTCCTATGTTAATCACCGAATGTCATTCTTCCCCTACGGGCGGCCATTTTGGAATCCAGAAGACACTCTCTCGGCTTCGAAGTGATTTTTATTGGGTAGGCATGAGAAAGATGGTCAAAGAATTTATTCAGCAATGTGGAATATGCCAAAGAAACAACTATGATAACATGTCACCAGCGGGACTCCTCCAACCGCTTCCAATTCCTGAACGAATTTGGTCCGATGTGTCCATGGACTTCGTTGAAGGGTTGCCACTTTCCTTTGGCTGTTCTGTCATTATGGTAGTCGTGGATTGACTTAGTAAGTATGCTCACTTTGCTCCTCTTAAACATCCTTTTACTGCATTGAAAGTAGCAAAATTGTTTGTACAACATGTTGTACGGTTACATGGGATGCCAACCTCCATTGTGAGTGATAGAGATAAGGTTTTTGTGAGCACGTTCTGGAAGACCCTCTTCCAATTACAAGGAACCAAGCTGATAATGAGTTCTAGTTACCACCCACAAACAGATGGTCAAACAGAAGTGGTGAATCGAACTCTAGAGCAATATTTGAGGTGTTTTGTAAGTGACCAGCCTCATAAGTGGGTGGAATGGTTACCTTGGGCTGAGTATAGCTACAATACAACGGTTCATTCTTCTACCAAAATGACTCCTTTCGAAAGTGTATATGGAGTTCCTCCGCCCACTCTTCGGACGTATACCCCGGGGACTTTGAAGGTAGAGGCTGTTGATGGTTATTTGCAAGAACGAGATGCACTGCTTCGAGCTCTTCGAACTAACTTGCAGCAAGCCCAGGAGCGAATGAAAAATCAGGCCAATCAACATCGCCGAGATGTCATCTTTCACGTTGGAGATTATGTTTATCTAAAACTCCACCCTTATCGGCAATCATCGGTCGCATTCCGAAGTTCCCTAAAGCTTTCTCCTCGGTTTTATGGCCCTTATAAGGTATTGGAACACATTGGCCAGGTTGCCTATCGGCTTGACTTACCATCGGGCTCAAAGATCCACAATGTTTTCCATGTTAGCCTCCTACGCAAGCACATGGGTGCTATTCCTGTTGTCTCATCCCAGTTACCTTCTACATCTGAGAATTCCACTGTCCTCCCGCAGCCGGAAGCCGTTTTGGATCGTCGGGTGGTGCAGAAGGGGCGTTATCGGCCACGCACTGAAGTTCTGATTAAATGGCAAGGAGCTCCTGCAGAGGATGCCACGTGGGAAAATGCCTGGAGATTGAACCGAACCTATCCTAATTTCATCCTTGAGGACAAGGATTCTTAAGGGGAGGGGAGTTGATGAGGACGTGGGTTCATGGGACATGCATGGGGAGAGGTTGCTTTGTTCTTTGACTTGGTCCTTTGACCTGGTCTTGAGCAAACACGTTATATTTGTTCTTTTGTAATGTTTGTTACGTGGTTTCACTTAGTAGGCTAGGCTAACGTTTATTTTGTTATGCTGATTAGTTAGTGGGCTAATATTTCTCTATTTCTGTTAATTATGTGCCTATAAAAGGCTTAGGATTGTCAATAACAGAAGAGGAAGAAAGGAAAACAATAAAGAACCCAAATTCCCTCTTTCTCTCTCTAGTTTCTCTCTCTAATTCCTCTCACTAGATTTCCCTCTCTCTTTTGCTCTGTTTCTCACTAACCAAAACAGAGGACTCCTTCACACCAAGCCACCCAACAGGGAGTTGGGACAACGAGTTTTGAAAATTGATGTTGTTGAGGAGAGGAATATAGTGGTGGCTTGGAAAGATTGGAGTGGTGATGAATCTCTTTCGCCTGAACAAATTGAATGCGTCACCATTGATGTTTATCTTATTTACACATTTGCCTCCAAGCTTTTGAATTAATTTGCTATTAGAAATGGTTTTGGATTTTTGATTTTTATTGAATTTGTGTTTGTTACGATTTCTTTTTTTTTTTTTTTTTTCTTTTATCTTTTATGTGATATGAAATTTTTAATCCACACTTATAAAATGCTTAGAGGCACGGCATTCCCCTTTTCTTATATTAGAAATTATTGTAATAATAGCTTTATAAGGACAACGCCGGCCATAATGTATTATATATTATAATGAAGTAATTTATCAAATTGTGTTTGTTTGAGCAAACCATCGTTTTCTTACTTATATATATATATATATATATATATTTATAGCCCTGATCTATTTAAGATATTTTGATTTTAATTTAAATTTTTTATTACAGATATTATAATTGAATAATTATATATTATGTTTTGGACTTTCTTAATTAATTTGTATTATATGGATGCCTAGTATAGTATAAACTTCCATTAATCTAATCCAATATTAGCAATATGGAAATTTAGGTCCATTGCTAAAAACCAATATAAAGTTAATTAAAAACACTATCATTTATTATCATTAATAGCATTTTTTAAAAATTTTATAATTATATGCTATAAAAAACCCATATTTGTTGTAATGTGTATCTTGTGCATATATGATGCCTTTTATCTACTACTTTTTGTTAAATGACTTATTATAAAAATAATATAAAAATGTTTTAATTAAAAAAAAAAAAAAAACAATTCTTACTACTCTTATTAATGAGATAATTTTTTGTATCCATAAACAAAAAAACAAAAACAACATCTGAAAAAGAGAAACATTTATCCTAAATTTAATTTTGTTATAATAATAATAACAATAAAAATGATAATAAAGTTATTTAAATCTTTTGCGACTCTGGTGCCTTTCCTTCTTTGCTGGGACTAGCACTTGGTCCAGCTTCATCTTCATCTTCATCTTTTACTTCATCCTCCGTTGTTTGGCTGTCATTGCTATCTTGTCCTCCTTCAAGATTACCTCGAGGTAGTTTAACAACAGCCAGTCGAAGCTCTCCATTGACTCTAAACGACCAAACTTGAACCTTATCTTTTACTTTTAGTTGATTCTCAGCTCTTGCAGCTACATATTTCCAACCACCATTTAATACATAGGAAATCGAAGATCTTAATTGCCATTGCCGAAGGCTTAGTATAGTTTCTCTAAGACATGGTTCTATCACTCTCACTCTTATACCATCATTATTCTCTATTTCGTTCCTTTCTTGGTCATTAAGAAACTCTACTCTTACTTGATTTTTGGGTATTGATATACGATCATGGTGTGGATGCAAATCAGTCCCGTACACCTCCTTCTCTATTACCAATTTCGCGTCTGAGCCTCCCAATCTTTCAATCACATTCTTTACCTCCGTTGGCAACTCAGGTTGTGGATACCAAGAATGTTGGGTAAAGCTTGGTCTTTTTTTCCCGGAAACAGATGGTTTTTTCAGTGATTTTTCTTTCAACAACCTTGCTTTCTTGGATATTGCTTCTGGTGTGGCAGCTGCTGTATTAATTTGTTGATGGTGATCATGGTATTCTTCGTTTTCAGTTTCTGAAAACTTTTGCTTGTTTCCAAGCGTACTACTACTTGGTTCCTCAATTGACAATTTCTCCATTTTATTGGAATTTGGAGATGCGAATTGAAGGAAACGTTTGAGAACTTCTTCTCCGAGTAGTTGAATCATCTCGTTCTCATCTTTTGCAATTTTTCTAAATTTTTCCACTAGTTCATCAAACTCTTTGTCTTCAGGAATCTTCATATTTCTATCTATGCCTTTCTTCTTTCTTCTACAAAGATTAATAGTTGTTTTTGCTAAGTATCCATATTTATAAGAAAAATAATGCATTTACTAATTCTAGTGATAGAAGGTTTTTGTTTCCTAGTATGTTTTTGATAAACATATATCTCTTCTTTTTTTTTTTTTTTTTTTAATAAAAAAAAAACACAAGAAAGGATATGTGACTTAGTGTTATTAGAAGCTTAGTGTATATGGAATTAGTATGTGGAACGTGTACATATGACTTAGTGAATTTTACATTTTTTTTTTTATATTTTGTTTTTTGAAAAATTGGTGTATCTTACTCGGCAAAATTTAAAGTCGTAGCCCATAGCCCGATGGGCCGAAGGTACTGGACAAGAGCTTGCAGGGTTCAACGAGTATAAACTGGACTCCATAAACCAAAAAAATAAAATAAATATATAAATAAATAAATAAATACATTAATTAATTAATTAAAAAAAAATATATATATATATATATATATATATATATTTGTTTCACATATTGATGTGTTAAATAAGTCTCTAAACCACGTCAGTTGTTTTTCTACAAAATAATAATGATAAAACAGAAATTTCAACTAGAAGCATCGCTTGGTAGTTTTCAAGCAAAAAAGTATATAATTACATAATATTGAATAATGCTATTTAAAATACTTTTGTATGTGCGGTATAGGTTTAGTAAATACCTTAAAATAATTAGACTTTTAATTGTGTTGCAGTGTTAGTTGTCATGTAAAAAGAATTAATCGAAAATCCTTAAAAATGCTATTTTTTACTTGAGATAACATTCAATGTATTTTTGTGAATGGTGTTATTAACCGTAGTGCATATAAACTTCTTTGGGAGTTTCTTGCAAAAATTCTTGATTAAATGAACCAAATCATCTTAACCCAAAAATAAAATAAAATAAAATAAAATAACACATCATATTAGGTAGAGCAAAAAAGAAGGTAAATTTCTGTTAGGCCAATATCCAAATAAGCCTTTTTTTATTTTGTTTTGTTTTCCTTTTGTTTTTCTAATTTGTGGATTTACTAGGAATTATTTATTTATTTATTTAGAATTTTTATGATTAAAAAATAGTCATGACATCCCAGGAAGTATATAACTATAAGCACTTAACATATAATATTGGCTATTCCAAAAAAAAAAAAAGTAAATAAATAAATATAGAACTTAATAGTGCAATATTTATTTGTGGATAGAAAATTATAATAAATAAATTATGGTTAAAAAACCAAATGAATGGAAGTGACGTTCATGGGGTGGACCCATTAATGTTCATTTTATAATATTACTTTGTAATAGCCAATAATATCAATAAAAACATAGCAATATTACTTGGTAATAAAAATGTATTTTATTCAAAAATAAAGAGAAGTTACTTCACTAATATAGATAAAATATTATATTCATTGTAAATTATAATTATTATTTTTTTACTAGAATTAATATTGCCTTATTTAATAAGTAAATTAATGTCTTACCTTTTATTTTTTATTTTTTGGCATATTCTCATTCATTTTACTTATAGGCAAATCTCATCTTCCGTTCATATTTATATGAGTACCACTATATGTCATTAGTGATGATTATCATCATTCTATAAGCAGTGAATTTAATATTTATATGATTTTTATATATACATAAGATCCATTATTATATAAATTGCTTTTATTTATATAAATATATGAGATCCACTATTATAATGATGACAATCATCATTAATAATAAATATTATTTTTCTATTTATATTTGGGAATTTATAAAAGGTCACCAAACACTCCTGGACTAAAATTTACCTTTTTCCCTATGAATATATTATAATAAAATAAAGCAACCCCACTAGCATTAAACGCTGAGAAAATTGTATACATTGTATTTTCCATTTTCCAGGATAAGACCAGGGTGGAAATTTATTAGAATTAAGACTTTCAATATTAGTTGTTATATATTTACTTTTCTATATAAGGTAAAGTTAAGTAAATGCTTTAGTGTGAAAGCATTAACTATATGGGGGTATTTATTACATGTAGAGTTTATTGGCAGCTATAAATCAACATGACCCAAAAGCACAAAACACAGAGAAGAGAAACAAAAAGTTATAGGGATATTACTCCATATTTTAGTTTTGATTGTATATACTCGGGAAGGCAAGCATATACCCAGTTGAGGGCATTAGGGCCATTGAAGCTGTTAACCTTAATGCTGTCAACTGGGCATATGTTTGCTTCCAAGAGTTCATATCCTATCTGGGAATTTGGTTTTCAATTAGAAAGAGAAAGGTAAATTTTATGCTTTTATATATCAATTTTGATTTGTTGAGAACATAATTTTTATTTTATGATTATAGTCTATAGTTTCCATCTTATACTATGAATAGATTTTCAACATAACTCTTTACATATGTATGAAATATGTATATTCTTCTTTTATTAATGTATATAAATTATATATTTTGTAAAAACCCATCATCAGTATTCATATGCAGCCCACCATTTGATCCTTCAACCCTTCTCTAATGATGGAAAGCTATTGTTCACATTAGGAGGTGGCTTTGGCATAAAGCCATGTGGGGCACCTAAGGCTGTACCCTCCCATGGATTCTTAAATGGGCAAAAAATTGGGCAAAAGATACATTTGTATAAGAGAAATCCCATGGCAATTATTCCTTTTTTTATCATTATTATTTTTTTCGTTTTCAAATTTGTTCTAGCCAGATCATTACGGCATTATGAAGGTCTCCTTTACCAATAATGGAATTGGGAGATTGGAGTTCCTTTCCCTAGGAAGGTGTTCTTTCACATGGGCTCCAGCTTCTTCATCTTTCTTTTATTTTGTGCTTTGAATTATTATTACTCTTTTGTAGAGCCGGTTCTAGTATATGTTCATTATCTAATGGTTTATTTTAAATTCATAATAATTGCAAAGAGACAGTTGTGTGCATGTGAAGCTGTGAAGGCTTAGAAATGGGCTGCAATAGTTTTTCAGAAAGGGAAGCGAATGGAGTTCTATGGGTAAAGACAATGATTGTTTCAATTAACATCTCTTCCTCCCCCATGGGACCCACAATTTCTCTTTCTCTTTTATTAGAGAAAGTTCCAAGTTGTCTGTTGTATCAAATCCTTTCTCTTCCACATTGTAACATGGAGAGATTCCAATCTGCCCAATTTAATCATGTTGAGAACAAATTAGCTCAATAAAAATAATAATAATAATAATAACAGCTTTAACTAGTTTCTATTTGCCCTGAAAATTCATCCATTAATGGTTTATACTTCAATCTTCAAAGCCTAACCCAAATGTGGAAGCCTTTAATGAGGACTTGATATGCGTTTTCCTAGAATTTGAGTGTATGTGATTCTTCATAAAGGAAATTTGGGCATGAAAAATTGAGAATGAGGCAGAAAAGTGAGGTGATTGGGCCCAATTGAGATAAGAGTAGAAGCCAATCTTGCATATAAAAATAATGTATTAATTATTGATTAAAGCATAGGATTAAGTACATTTCTTATTATAATCTAAAACCAAAAATGTAAAAGAAGCATAAATTATTAGTTAATTACACAGTTTTGAGTTGACAATGATTAATGATTTAAATAAAAAAACAATAAAAAAATTCATGTCTAACTGAAAACACATTCTCTCCATGTTTCGCTGTCTGGAAGATTTTCAATGAGTCCAAAGCATTACAGTCACTAAATGCAGAGAATTAGCTGGTCCAGATCCCAAGAACCCACGTATCAACAATAAGTTAATCCCCATATTCCATCACTTATATCTAATTAAAACCCATTCATCATCAACGACTTCTCTCTCCAAAATCTATTTATTTCCATTCCTTTCCATCTTTTTTTTTTTTAACTTTCTCTTTCACAGATTCATATAGTCCCCACTTTCCACTTTTTTTGCCTTTGTTCCACATAGCTCAGTGATATGCTACCCTCCAACTAAAGGGCTAACAGACACCAGAAGAACACAACATGATGAAAACCTCTGTGCTGTTCTTCTACTGTTACGTTGGTTTTTATCTTGTTGCCTTTTCTGGTGCTGTTCAAACTCTACCAAATAATGAGCTTTCGACTTTGCTATCAATCAAAGCCGGTCTGGTTGATCCTATGAATGTCCTCAAAGACTGGAAAATGCCAAGCAAAGCTGTGGAGAATGGTTCAGTTGTACATTGTAACTGGACTGGTGTTATGTGCAACACTAAAGGCTTTGTTGAGAAGCTGGACCTTTCTCGCATGAACCTTAGTGGTCATGTATCAGATCAGATTCAAAGTTTAAGTGGTCTTTCTTTTCTCAACATTTGCTGCAATGGGTTCTCATCATCTTTACCGAAATCTCTTTCAAATCTCACAGCGCTGAAGATGATAGATGTGAGTGAAAACTACTTCATTGGCAAGTTTCCAACAGGACTTGGAAGGTCTTCAGGGTTGACATCGGTTAATGCATCAAGCAACAACTTCTCTGGCTTTCTTCCTGAGGATCTTGGAAATGCAACATCATTGGAAATTCTGGATTTTCGAGGGAGTTTCTTTGAAGGGTCAATCCCAATGTCTTACAAGGACTTGCAGAAACTGAAGTTTCTTGGCCTTTCAGGAAATAATCTCACAGGAAACATTCCGAGAGAGCTCGGGAAACTTTCATCTTTGGAGACTATTATTCTTGGATACAATGAGTTTGTAGGTCAAATCCCAGCTGAGTTTGGTAATCTTACAAATCTTCAGTATCTTGACTTGGCAGTTGGAAGTCTCAGTGGTCAAATTCCACATGAACTTGGTAGGCTAAAAAAACTAACCACTGTTTATTTGTACAAAAACAACTTCACAGGAAGGATTCCACCAGAGATTGGTAGCATAGCATCTTTAGTGTTTTTGGATCTCTCTGACAATCAGATTTCAGGAGAAATTCCAGTGGAGCTCTCAGAATTAAAGAATTTGCAGCTCTTGAGCTTAATGTGCAACAGACTAACTGGTCTAATTCCTTACAAGCTAGGAGAGTTAACCAAGTTAGAGGTTCTTGAGCTATGGAAGAATTCTTTAACAGGTCCTCTGCCGATGAACCTTGGAAAGAATTCTCCTTTGCAGTGGTTAGATGTGTCTTCGAATTCATTATCCGGTGATATTCCACCAGGTTTGTGTGATTCTGGCAATCTCACTAAACTCATACTTTTCAACAATTCCTTTTCTGGTTTAATCCCAGTCGGCCTTTCAAATTGTTCGTCTCTTGTAAGAGTTCGTATGCAAAATAATCATATTTCTGGAACAATTCCAGTTGGTTTAGGAAATCTGCCTATTATTCAAAGGCTAGAATTGGCCAAAAACAACCTCACTGGCCAAATTCCTTCAGATATTTCTCTGTCTTTATCACTTTCTTTCATTGATGTTTCCTGGAATCACCTTGAATCATCACTCCCTTCTAGTATTCTGTCCATTCCAAATCTCCAAACTTTCATGGCCTCAAACAACAACCTTGGAGGGAAATTCCCAGACCAGTTTCAAGATTGTCCATCACTTTCAGTCCTTGATCTTTCAAACAATCATTTCTCTGAACAGATTCCACAGAGCATTGCTTCTTGTGAAAAGCTGGTGAATCTAAACCTTAGAAACAACCAATTGACTGGTGAAATCCCAAAAGCAATATCCACAATGC
This sequence comes from Ziziphus jujuba, assembly GCF_031755915.1. Taxonomy (NCBI): domain Eukaryota; kingdom Viridiplantae; phylum Streptophyta; class Magnoliopsida; order Rosales; family Rhamnaceae; genus Ziziphus; species Ziziphus jujuba. The sequence goes on along the minus strand of NC_083388.1, from coordinate 24,632,881 downwards.
CCACATTAGCCATCCTTGATCTGTCAAACAATTCTCTAGTTGGTCGAATACCCGAAAACTTTGGTAGTTCACCGGCTCTTGAGATGCTCAATCTGTCCTACAACAATCTTGAAGGTCCAGTACCTGCAAATGGTATATTGGTGGCCATAAATCCCAATGATCTTATAGGTAATAAAGGTCTTTGCGGTGTTGTTCTTCCACCTTGCTCTCAAAGCTCTGTTAGAACAAGAAGATCAAAGAACATGCACATCAATCACATCATCATTGGATTTGTAATTGGAACGGCAGTGATTTCATCACTTGGCCTGGCCTTTTTCACAGGGAGATGGGTATATAACAAGTGGTATTTGTATAACAGTTTCTTCAGCGATTTGTTTTCAAAGGCTGATGAAGATCAATGGCCTTGGAGGCTGGTAGCATTTCAGAGAGTGAACTTCACCAGCAATGAAATCCTAGCCTGCATTAAAGAATCAAATGTCATCGGCATGGGAGGTACTGGTGTAGTTTACAAGGCTGAAGTACATCGACCTCACTCGGCAGTTGCAGTCAAGAAACTATGGAGATCAGGAGGAGACGTCGAAAATGGTGACGACCTTTTGGGCGAAGTGAATCTCTTGGGAAGGCTTCGCCACAGGAACATTGTAAGGCTATTAGGATATCTTCACAATGAAACAGATGTTATGATGATATATGAGTACATGCAAAACGGGAACCTTGGGAACGCACTCCATGGAAATCAAGCAGGAAAGCTATTAGTAGACTGGGTTTCAAGGTATAATATAGCGGTGGGTGTTGCTCAAGGTTTGCATTATCTACACCATGATTGTCGCCCACCGGTTATCCATCGGGATATCAAGTCTAACAACATACTGCTTGATGCAAATCTGGATGCGAGAATTGCAGATTTTGGATTGGCAAGGATGATGATCCATAAGAATGAGACTGTTTCAATGGTGGCTGGGTCTTATGGATATATTGCACCAGGTTAGTTCCATAACTTGTGCGTATATACGTATGTATATGTTCTTTGCATGATATGTTTTTACTGATCTGATTTTTATTGTTTTTTTCTTTGACAGAATACGGATACAGTATGAAGGTTGATGAAAAGATTGACATATATAGCTATGGAGTGGTTCTTTTGGAGCTTCTATCTGGGAAGATGCCACTAGATCCCTCATTTGGAGAATCTGTGGATATAGTTGAATGGGTTCGAAGAAAGAACAGAACCAAGAGACCCTTAGAAGAGGCACTGGACCTTAGTATTGCTGGTCAATGTAAGCATATCAAGGAAGAGATGCTTATGGTCCTCCGGATTGCACTTCTTTGTACAGCAAAGTTTCCCAAGGATAGGCCATCTATGAGGGATATAATAACGATGCTTGGTGAGGCAAAGCCAAGAAGAAAGAGTATTTGTCAGAGTGGAGCACAAAATGCAATCAAAGAGAAACCAATCTTTACCACCTCACCAGTAATAGGCCTCCTGTAGGAACAACATATTCAGGCTGATTTGCCTTGAGCCACTAGATTCCTTTTATGTAAATTACCTTTTTGTTTTTATTTCAATTTCTATTTCTTCTCCCATCTAAATTCCATAGTAATATTACTTTACAGCCAGATGGTACGTGTTTTCTTTTAACTTTGAATAAATTTGTTCTTACGCTAAACTCGTAGAAAACCAACATTTGTATAAAGACGACCAGAAAACTACCTTTTGCAGAACACAAGCTTCCAATATTCTTCATTCTATTGACAATTATAATTACATTGTTGTGAGGAAGATACAACAAGGGAACTTTAATCCCATAAATAGAAATCAATGGCGGTTAGGAAGGAAAAATGTTGCCTCTATCAATGCGAAACAATGGCCTAATATAACTAATTCCTTTGCTATAAAAATGAATAAAATGTAAATTATAAGGGAGACAATGCTCCTTGAAAATACAAAGCTCCCCTCAAGCAACCATGTATCTCTTTGTTCAAGACCTGCATATTTATCTATGTGGATGCTGCTTCACTTAAAAGAGTAGCTCCTGATGCATTTCCTGTTTCCAGAAAGCTGCTAGACAATGGCTGAAAAAAAAAAAAAAAAAAAAAAAAAAAACAATAGTGGGGACAAATTAGTTAGAATGTTTAAGATTAGTGGTGGGATTGCCTTGGATTATGTAGCCAAACTACATTTAGGTATTAGATATCCAGGCCACTAAATGACTCGACAGCTTAAGCTGCGCCTGCCATGACTCACAAACGTGATTCAGTGGCTCAGAGACAAAGATCAAGAATTTTTCTAATTCATGCAGTGTTCTTGCATCATTTTGAACTCAGATTACAGTAAATATAGCCTTTTGTTCATTTACTTATTTTCCATTTCCAAGTAACTTGTCAGGATCCTGCATTTTTGTAGTATGATTCATCCAACAATCTCATGGATTAATTGTTGCATTCGGACCTTCTTGGCTAGCAGGAAGAAAGTCTTTGGTTGCTGTTACATTGCTTCATGAAGGGAATTAGTCAGAAAGTTTTTAATATGGCAGATTTCTTAGAAGTTATATACCATGGTTTCTTTCCTTTTCCCCCATGTGAGCAATTAAGGCAAAGGAATTAAGTACAAGACAATCCCACATAACTGATAAAAAGGTTCAATCAGCTAGAGAATGAATCACGCTATTCAGAGGACTAGAAATTCTATTAATATCGCATAAGATTAGAAAGCTTAATTTAAACTTGCATCATTCTCGATTAATAATACATACAGGTTTGCATATACCTCTTTCTCATGAATTCTAGAAAGGAAAAATGGCTCTTTCTCTCCAATCCCACCATTGTCTATAAGTATCCTTTCCAAATCCTGCCAAGACAAAGGAGAGAATCTCAGTCCAAAGAAAATAGATTCCAGTTTTGAAACCTAAAATCATAGAACAATATCTATCAAAATATATTTATGGAGAGAATATAATTCAAAGAGAAGGTTATAAGTTAACAATAGCAACAAGTCAAATTGGAAACATAATTAATTAGAATAGTAGCTCTTTACCTTTCCAGTCAAGATTTCAAACTCAAGCAACTCCTCGACAATCTTTTCAAGAACTTGACGATTTTTAAGAAGCATTTCTTTGGCTTTACAATATGCCAAATCATATATCTACAAACATAGGGAACATCAATTATAGAAGTAGATCAAGAAATATTACACCAATTTGAGATCTCTATCCTGTTTCCATTCTAAATTTTTTGTTATCACAAATTACAGAAATCATCCCTAAACTTGGCCCAAAACTCAATTTAATTCCTGAACTTTTTCCTGCACAACATCCGTTGTTGAGCTATGGCAAAATAGAAAAAAGAAAATAATAATAATAAAAAGATATATCCTCGAGCACTTTTACTCTACCAAAGCCAGGCATCTATGCAGACCATACCCACAACTTATGTGTGCCATCTATATGAACTGCCACTTCTAGCATATCATCAAACAGCACCCCATTTCTCTCCTACTTTTTCTTTCCCCCACTCCCTCATCTTTCTTCTCTCTGTCTTTTTCATTAATCTTTACTAAAGATGACAATGAATTGAATATTTCCATTTATTATGGCAATTGAAGGGCCAACCATTCATTTCAGTCCAATTCAGAAAGGAAATAGGTTTTAAAAACAGGACTAAAACTGAAACTGGTTCAGAGTTTATTTTTCTATTATCCCAAAAAGAGAAGAAGCAATGAACAATGTGGAAAAATGTACATACCTTTTCAACTTTAGATGCGATCTCATATTCATGGTTGTTCCCCATACTTAATGCTGTAATCTATGCCCAATAAGAAAGTGTAACCAATCACTATATCAATGAAGCTAACCCTAAAACAAATAAAGTTAATACAGCAGAAAGTTGATGCATGTAAAGAAGTGTGCAAAATACTCGCTAGTTGCCACTTTGTTCAATCATGGTTGTCATGGGTTTTTAAAATCCCTGATGACCAAAACTAGAAAAGCACATTAATGGCCTTCTATACTTGCATGTCTGCAGTTTTTTGCTTTTATGCATGTAAAGAAGAGGAGAAATGTAACCAAGTTAATAAATGGACGACCATGCATCACACCTGTTTTACTGCCAACTGGACTACTCTAGGATGTAAAGAAAGGAGAATACCGCATTACTATGATAGTATATTGCAGGACTATCATCAGGTCCCCACCCATACTGAATCACCATTCTTGTCGCTATCTGCATAAAATCCAAAGCCAGCAGGTATTAAATGAGAATTGTTTAGGTATCCTGCTTACTATGAATAACAATCTAAGACCAGAAGAAGGCAGAGAATTGGATGATATCAACCTCCTGTGCCTGCTTTAATTCTGAAGAAGAAAGATAGTTTTCTTCCCCAAAAGGAAGTAACATTTGAGATGCAATATGTGAACCAAAACAAAATACAAGCTTCTTCTCAAGGTAAGATCTTGATTCAGAATTCCCATTCATGGAACCTTCATTTTTTGCCTTAGTGATCTTTGAACACCCAATTCCCTGTAAAAAAGGGGGTAAGAGTTTAGTGTTCCTCTAGATATATACCATAAACAGTTTGGCCTTTTGACATGTTGCCCACCAATCTCATTGCTAGCACGTTTGTCATAATCAATATATCTATGCTACTGATATAACAATTTCTCCAGGAGATCTGAACTGACCATTAAGAGAAGGATGAACAAGTAAAACCCTTAGACGACCAGACTTCTTTACATCTTAAAAGAACTAGTAACATGAAAGTTTTCAACAAACATATAGATATTTCAGTTACAATCTCACAAAAATACAAACCTGCCAAGACAATGGTTCAAGCCACAGATTATCAACAACATCAAAGTTTGGCAACAGAAGAGCAATCAAGCCACGGCCAGCAGCCCAAACTGCATGTGGAAACTTGGTCTCCCTTGTCCACTGGAAAAACATTAAATTCATACTCGACAATTGAAATCAACAAAAGGAACATATTTTCCAAATTGCACGTAGAAATCCACGTAATATCAATTCTGGATGGAGAAAATTAGTATCTTACATCAAGTGGAGGATTTAGAAGTTCTATTCCATTGCTAATCTGGCCATACGGTTCCATTAGATCAACTACATTATTTAGATCTTCTTTTGTCAATGTTAGTCCGAGATGATTCACCACTATGCTGCTTAACTTTTTTGCGATATTGGTTCTCCTAACCCATTTAGGGATAACACCACTGAAAGTCTGCAAAAAGCAGTAGGATTGTGTACATGTATCATTGAGAATAAGAATCACAAGAATATAACTATTTGCAAAGAATTACACAAAATATGGACTTCAAGGGTAGAGAGAGAAGAAGACAACATTTGATAGCTTAAGATGGATTGCAAAAGTAGGAGTTCAAAAGTTCAAGAGAACTTCAGATATGCAAAGCCAGTCACATGGATATGAGACTTGTGTTGTTATTTCTAAGTAAACAATATATAGTGCATACAGACTAATCACAAAGATAATTTTCCTATAGCCTTTTTATTTTTCTAAAACAAGTCACTAAGAATTCTATGTTGGATCACTATTTACATAATGCATTTATTAAAACTCAAAAAAATAAATAAATAAATAAATACATAAATAAAAATAAAGAAACATTCAACCTTCTTGTTGATTCACACTTTTTTTCCTCTTTGGGATAAGAAACAAAACCTTTTTTAAAAGTTATATCAATTCACTCAGTATAACAAAATGAAAATTTATAATATTTTATATATATGTACATAATTATTTTCATAAAATGAACACAAATACTTGATAAATGGCTTGAATTCTAGTAATATATTTTTAGAGTAAGACAATGAGATTATGAACTAGCAAGATAACAAAACCAAAATTCGATGTGCCTGGTATAAATAATAAAAAAAATTAAAGAAGAAACTAAATAAACTATAAAACATGGGAGCCTAGGATGCTATGACATTCAACCAAATGAGTAATTTGCTTAGTCAAGTGTGATGAGATAAAGACTATTGATTGTTTCTTACCGCAAACCAACCACAGTAGCTCATTAGTTCATCTGTATCAAGAAATTTACTCCGGAAAGCAGCACCTTCCAATGCCACAGGTACAAGTTTCAGTTCAGTCGGTCGTAGAAGAGCTGTTTTCTCAGCTACCTGAAAATAGAGAATGTTTAGCACCAGGAGTAACTTAAAGCATAAACCTTCAAATAAAAGTCAGGAATCACGAAACATCATAACTAGTAATGAAATAACAATTACTAGAAGCCACAAGGTGAAACAAGAAATCCATTGACTAAAAAAGGTATCAATATTCAGGCAATCAAGAAAGCCAACTGATTTAGATATTTAGGCAATAGAGAAAGCCAACTGATTTAGGGGATCAATGTTCCATCCACAAATGATGAAAACCTGCAGTCAAGAGTATAGAAAGCAATTGCTAAATCACAGCATTATTGCATGCTGGACGCCTACAAATAAAAAAGCTCATTGCAACCCTACTGCAAAAAATAAAAAAAATTTCGGCAACTACCTTTTTCCAGTCTACAAAATCAATGAGGTCATTATCCATGGTTGCTTTTGCAGACATGCGCAATATATTCTCCCTTTCCACTTGTGTTGGCCTTTGGAGATGAAATACTCTATCCATCCGGCCAGGACGTTGCAAGGCTTCATCAATTTGCTTGAGATTTCTAGCAGTAGCCATCAGTACAACCCCATCTTGTTTCTCAAACCTGCAGAAATAGGGTAATAAATTGGAAAGTGAAACTATGCCAATGGTTCAATTGTTTTCTGTCAAGTTATCATCAATCCAAAAGCTTAAGCTAATAGGACATAGATGAAAGCGTGTATATTAAGCATAATAGCAGACACTTAACAATACTAAAAGACAAGTCAGCCAATTGATACTTATCCCTAAATTAAGGAAGGAAAAAAGAAATAGCAAAGAGTTACCCATCAAGTTCCACAAGAAGTTGATTAATGAAAGCCTCATGATCCTGCTTTTTAGTGTGAATATATTTCCCACGGACACCAGCAAACAGGTCAAAATCCTCCACAAATATGATTACAGGAGCCTAGAATTAAAACTGTATTAGTCATCACAAGATGCAAATAATCGGAACAGGGTTTTAAATCCAACCTCATAAGTTCTGATTTCATTAAAAAACTTCTAAGAATTCATCAGCAAACATAAACATACAAAATAAAATAGCAGGACCTCGAAATTATGATTAACATGAAACACATGCACTACTTTTAAGTTATATATCTACACCAATTTTAGGGACAGAAATGTTGACTTAACTCGCACATATTTGTCCATTTTTAACTTATGATAATAGAATGAAAAATAAAATAAAAAGGAGGTTTAAGATGACAACCAAATCTCGTGCTGTTTGAAATAGCTCCCTAATATTTGATGCGCTTTGCCCAACCCATAGTCCAGCCTCCAACTCTTGAGCTTTAACTTGAACAACAGGAACCTTAGCTTCTGCAGCTATAGCCAATGCTAGAGATGTCTTTCCAGTTCCCCTTTCACCTACAATCAGAACTCCCTGCAATAGAAGCATGAACTCGCTCAGATGCTCATCATACTACTTACTCTAGAAACTCCACAAAGAACAATATACTTGTTTAACATGGATACATTTTTTTAATTGTCTTGAAAATTATCACTTGAACAAATAAAACAAGACTAGTTTTTCATCATAAATCAATTTTCAACAAAAAAAGTTACAAAATATATATTTGACAATAACGAAAGGACTGATTTTCTTTTCTTGGACACTAGAATCAAGACCTCAAAAGCTTCTCTTTGAACTTCTTACATAGTATTAGTGAAGTAGAGTAAAGGCAGAAGACAACAAAGAGACTATAGGTTATACTTCTATACATTATGGCTGTTTGTGTGTATGAGCGTGTTATGTAAGCATGAGGGTGTTTCTCTGACTCTGATTTGTGTGCGTGTGTGAGAGAGAGAGAGAGAGAGAGAGAGAGAGAGAGTGGTAACACTGTATACAATGACAGATATTGTTCAACACTTCAAATTGAATGGAAGTCATATGTACTTCCAAATTTAATAACAAAACAATTTTAAGCATAAAGTCTATCATAGTGGAAAAGAAAATGAGATGCTTTCTCATGAACATATGCAACATATAACATAATCAAATATATGCAACGGCAAAGTAATTGTATACAATCTTAGGCACAACATACCCGTGGTGCACGAGCACCCATTTCTTGAAATGCCCTAGGGTTATGTAGAAATGTCACAACTTCATTGATTTCCTCTCTCATAGACTCAACACTGGCAAATTCCTTCAATGGTATTGGTGGATTTTTCACTCTCTGCAAGCCAACCATGGATCTTAGAATTTGTTCTATCAAAATATTTAACTAAAATAAATTGAGGAACTTTTAAGCGACAAGTAACCTTCATTCGCTCAAAAGCACGTGTTATAGGATCAATGCCAGCCTTTTTCTTACGCTTAATCCTCTTCACCCTATAATTAAGGTAGTATTTCTGCAAGATAACATTGACATAGAAGGTTAATCAAAAAGGATTCAGAATGATGCACTACATAAATGCAACATCACAAGATATCCATTTAAACTAATACTTTAAAATTGTCAATCATGCATCTCTTGCAATTTGTTTAGAATTGTTTAATTGATAGTCAACGTAAGAAAAGAAATGGAAAAGAATGATAGGTTACCTCACAGCCTATTCAACATTTTGTCCATAACAACCATCAAATAATAAAGTTGGTAGCATAAAAGGAACAAAGTAGTACCATTCTCCGCAACTTCCGCAAGTTTGGATCTCTACGCAATGGTCCAAAACCAAGAAGTCTTGGAATTCTTCTCTTCATAAATCGAAACACATGAAATAAAATATATCCATATATAAAGCTTCTAATAAGAAACCAAAGAAACCATCGGAGGCCTTCGCTTTTTCTGGATTTGAAACTCATCTCTGCCTCAGATTGCCACTTCAAGTACCATGTTGAGCCAACAGCTTGATATATTTCCTCTGGCCATGCCATCCCCAACTGCAACCTTAGCTGTATTGAAACAGCTATGAAACTTGAGAAGAAATAGTTGAAAAAACAGCAACAACAAAAAAACAATCATCTGAAATGGCAAGTCATGAGTTCAAAGGATTAATACCCGGTAAGGGATGATAATCTCCACCAAAGGAAATACAATCATCATCATTATGTCATCATTTATATTTTTAAATTTCTCAAAAACCCAATTTCTTGCATACGACACAATTTTTGACTGCCACAATGCTTTTAAGCTTTGACTAGACAGCCTGAGAATCAAGAGAGACTGTTGATAGAGATCCAACTCTGAAAAAGGGATCCACATCAAGTGAACAGCAGTTGGAATACCACAGGCAAGCATTTTCATATACAGCCCATCAAACCCTCCAAAATCTTCAAACAGCATATCAAGTTCCTGGTATAGGCATGCTGAAATTAAAAGCATACTGAAAATAACTCTCAACAAACTCGACACTGAATAACTACCTTAATGTCCACATAATAATCCTTGTCATCCCCCTTTAGAGTGACATACATGACAGCCCAATCATGCCTAATTCGGGCTTGCTGAATTAGTTTTTTTGATACAGCAAAAGGAACAGCCATTGGATCCATCTCCCATCTATTTTTATCCTCACTGAACCAAACCTTTGACATCAACCTGTCTCGCTCCATAAGAATACGTTCCTGAAATGGACATTTAATAAATGATGGATAACAAAAATCAGCCAAAGAGTCCATTTCGTTCACAACTGTAGAAACTGACAACCTTTACATCAGCACACAATTATTTGATTAATGATGAATATTTCTACCCAGAAACAAGGTGAATAAAATAATAAAACACGGTACATGTCAAAAAAAAAGAAAAAAAAAGAAATCCCTTCTCAATAAACACATTTCTAGAGATATCAACACAATTACATGGTCAAGTAAAGATCTACCTGTCTTTGAGCCACATACTGTTTACCAAAATCAACATTTTCTAACAGATTTCTCTTAAGGTCTGCCTTAGCTTCTTCACGCCATTTCTTCCACCCATGGTACAAATGAAGGCTAATAGCTTTAGGAACCACAACCTCTTTATCTCCAAACATCCATTTCAACTCAATTTCAGGAAAACCCTTCACCACCTCATCCTCTGGTGTATTTACAACAAATCGCTTTTCATCACCATATTTTTTCATTTTTTTATTTATACGAGCCTCTAGATTTATCTGCATCTCCCTTGAATCTTTAAGCCCTTGTTTTATACGTTGAGCAAAGTCGACTGAATCTTTGTCGAAGAAAGGTCCAAGATCATCAACTTCCAAAACACTTGGCAAAATCATTTGTTCCAAATATTTTCTTTGCGTGCTTTCTAAATCTTTCTGAATTTCAGATTTGGAAAGTTTGGTCACTGATGGTTTTGGCGTACTGCAACCAAATAACAACTAATACTCACAATGCAATTGAAACTTCAACAACTTTGTTCCAGAAAGAAAAGCTAATAGAAAAAGTTCAAACAATCAAATACCCCTATTGGGTATATATGTATAATGCGCAGCAATGATTAGCAACAGTCAACATTCAATAAAATTGCACGCAGCAGCAAAACATTAAAACCCAGAATGGTAAGGAACAACACCAAATTGCAAGCTCTTCTTCATGCTATTAAACTTCAAACCATAAAGAAGACACCATATGACACATATTAGAGCAAAAGCTTGAGTCTGCAGTGCCCAACTCAATAAAATCTTATGTAGTCCAACACATCCACTTTATTAACGGGAACAGAGCTATAGGATAAAAGTAAACTAAATCCAGGAGCCAAAACATTAGACACTAAAAATTTTGGAAAACCCAAGGACTGAATTTGACAGTATTTCATTTGTTTTTCTTCGTCCAAATTAGATTCTTGAAAGTAAAAATACACAATTGAATTAATTCGTTCAATTAAAATATCAATCTATCATACCTGTCTAAACCCTTTCGCCTCCATTGCCGACTAAAATTTTCAACCAACTGCTCACATTCCCTCTCAATGAAACGAAGCTCCCTCACCCCGAAACTCAGAGCCATAGTTTCTCTCCTCAAAATCTGATCTTCAATTTCACCAACCCTTTCCCATATCGAATTGTAATCCTCCTCAAGCTCTTTCAATCTCTCTTCCAACATCTGCACTTTATCCATATCCTCCTTCTCACCCGCATCGCCTAAAACCTTATCGTACTCCTTCTTCGTCTTTACCACTCTATCAACAATTCCCTCCGATCGTTTTACCAATAACCCTCTCTCTCTCTTGAGTTCCTTCAACTCCGAATAAAGACTATCCATAATTTCTGCCTGCAATTCTTCCTTTTGCCCTTTCACCGCCTTTAACTCCATTTCTACTTGCTTCAAATCCGCATTTCCTTTCCTAACTTCTTCTACTCTCCTTGTCAAAGCCGACACCGTTTCGAGCAATCTCCGCGTGCACTCTGAGTACTCGTGGCTCTTCGAGCTCATCTCCTTTCCTTTCCCATTCTGCTTCTTATTCAAAACCTCTTCAGTAGCCACCGGAGCGGCGAGTGCAGAAACACGAACCGCCCGAAGAGGAGCAAAACCGATTGCAAGAAAGAACAACGTTAAAAGCGCTTGCTTTGCAATGAACCTGAGCAAATTTCCCTCTGGCTCCGAACAATTCCCAACCGTATTAACCTGTTCATCGTCTTCGACCACTTGTTCATAACGCCGTGAATTTCTATGAGCTTCTAGGGAGCTAAATGCACCGAAACCATACCGAACTGGGAAAAAAATTCGGTGAAATTTCGGTGATTTGGAAGCAAATATTTGAATTCTGATACGGTGATTGGACGCAAGATAAGAGTTCCGAAGCGTGGGAGGCGAGAAGTGAGGGGCAAATGGACTGGGAAGTAGACGAGAAGCAGCAATGGCGTCCATGAGTAGAGAGAAAGAGATTACACTACGAACACGAACTGAAAGCCATTGTTATGGAGTTGTGAAGGTCGTAGAGATCAGTGACTGGTCCTTCTCAGAAGCATGAGAGCCGGCGACAGAGACAAAGTGGGGGTTTTAAGAGAGACGGAAAAGTTTCTCCTTTTCCGTTTCAACGGATAGATAAGAAAACAAACATTGTTCTGGATTGGACCCACTCAAAATATGGGCTTCTTCTTCAAGCCCAGTTCGGAGAATGGGCGAGTTTTAAAATCCAAAAAGCCGGCCCGCCCGGAATGGGCAAAACCCACCCACCCACCCAAATGAGAAAAGAAAATGAGGTCGGAGCTAGGTGCCCATTCAAACGGCACACTGACTGGGTTAGTCTTCTACAGAAAGGAAAGAGAGGGGGAAAAAAAAAACAACGACAGCAACGACAACACCACCACCATCCCAACAAAACGGGGCTTTAGTTTTGGTTTTATACCTTTTGTTTTGTTTTTTTGCATCTCACGTGTATACGCGCTCCTTCCCTCCGGTAACGGTAAGTTTAATCGCCTTTGCTCTTCTTTCGCTTCCCAACCCTCCTTCTTCCTCTTCTCTGCTCAATCATTTCGTCTTCCTTCAAGCCCTAGAATTTGAATTTCGATTGCCTTTTTTTTTTTTTTTTTTTTTTTTTGGCCTTTGTCCCCCTTTCTTACCGAAACGTTTCGTAGTCCGCAATAGTAGGATGGTTTTGTACTTCTCATCTCAATTTTTTTGTTTTTTTCTGAAGTGATTTATCCAAACTGGTTTTGCATTATTATTATTATTATTATCTTTTTCGGTTGTTCAAGCAGTACCTATGGGAATTTTACTCAACGCCAATTCTTTTTATTTAAATAAAATTTAAGTTTTTAATGTGATATAATCTTAGAAATGGTTTTTGATGCTTGTAAATTATTTGAAAATTTTGAATTTTTTTATTTTTCGCGTTTCATGGAATTCTTAAAGTGAGCTCTTTGACACAAAGGAAAAAAAAAAGAAAAAAAGAAAAAAAAAAAAGGGAGCGACTTATAAGCAATGTGCTTATATCTTTGTCAATGGAAATTGAATTTGAGGGGCGTGAATTGTACCAAACCGATTTTTCAATGAAGGAATGGATTCTTTTGCATTTTTTTGGATATCTTAGGTATACTATTTTCCATGCACCATACCAAATTGAGCATCTCTGCATTGTGATAAATAAGTTCATTTTTATTTTTTTATATAGCGTATTGTTACCCATTATAGTTAATGGTCTTAATACAAGTTGTTGTCATAGCTAATGCATTAGAATAGTGGAGTCCAAATTTATTTATTTTTTTGTTTTTTCTCATTAGCTAGAATGTAGAGACCAAGCGTTGTTGGAAAGTGGTAGTAAGATGATGTGATTTTTTGTTACAATCGTTTTTGGACATGGCATAAGATGACGGGTTTTCTTTACTTGCTTGATCTTTCGTCAATCCTTTAGTACGAGGATCTTAGAAAACGTAGCTTTGTTGAATTAATGTATTTGGTTCATACTTAAGGTACTTTGTTGGAGACCCAAATTATTGTTTAATGTTATTGGAATGAAAGATGGAAGAAAATCACGATGAAGTGGAAGATGTTGCGGGTGCTTCTAGTGATTCTTTTATTGATGACTCAGAAGATGATGGGCCATCAACATCTGGACAAGATGATGGATCCTTTATAGAGGCAGGTCACTTTACATGTTTTTTATTTGCTTCACTAATTTGTTTTCTCCCTAATCTACAGACCATAAAGCATATTTATTCATGTATACTGTTGCTATTTATTTTGGGTTCAGATCCTCTAAGTTAGAAGATATGAACTTTTTTCATGCTCTTATTTGCTTTTATGAAGGAACCTTTGGGTGAAGAAGAAATAGAGGAGCTAATTGCTGAGTTCTTGGAAGTTGAGAGTAAGGTATCATATTTGTTTTGTTGACTTTAACGAATTTATATAAATTCGTATTTTTTTATGTAGATACTACTATTGGAGTATTGGTACTTTATAAGTTTTATGTGTTTGTGTTTTAATGCTCAAATCAGGCTGCAGAGGCTCAAGAAGCACTTGAAAAGGAATCTCTTGCTAAAGTGGAGAGTGAAGTTAGAGAGGAGCTGGTGCATACTCTTCATGGCGATGATGTTAGCTTCTCTCTTTGTATTCTTTCCTGTGGATTTTAGTGGCTTTTCCCATCACTTATGTATTTTTACTTCTTTATAGTTGGAAACGGCTGTTGCAGATGAAATGGCTACTTTTGTGGAAGAGTGGGAGGCTGTGCTTAATGAGCTTGAAACAGAGAGTTCTCATTTGTTGGTTTGCTTCTTTCTTCAATTTTGAGTAACTTGGGTTCTTAATAAATTTTCAAACCTTTGTATGCATTTTCATCTGACATTTTTTGTATAAGAAATCTATATTTGTAAAAAGAAAAATATATAAATAAATAAAAAGTCTCCTCTCGTAATGTGCATTGCACTTTTGTTGGTTACCTCTTTTTTTCATTGTTTCAAACATCAATTCAATAATTTTAGAGGTCATTTCTGAATTTTTAGTTATGTCCTCTTTTGCTTGATTATGTGTTATTTTGGAGCTTACGTATCTTATTTGTTGATATACTTGTGTGCTGCCAATTTAATATATAATTTTTTTATATTTACAATAGATATGACTATATTGTTGCAAATAAAGCTATTGTTTTATATTTAATATTGTTTTAATAATTAATTTATGCTGCCTTCAACGTTTCTGTCTTGTAACAGGAGCAACTTGACGGAGCTGGTATTGAGCTACCAAGTCTCTACAAATACATGGAAAGTCAGGCTCCTAATAATTGTGTTACAGAAGCTTGGAAAAGACGAATACACTGGGTAGGATCACAGGCAACTGGTGATTTTACCGAGTCAAAAGATGGTGCTGAGGAGTATTTGCAAAAACACAGACCTGTAAGAAGGTATGGTTCTTCCCTTTTTTTTATATGTGGATTCAGCAAGGTACAAAGTTGATCGTATATGGATCTATGTTATGGGCTCAGGCGACATGGTAAACTATTGGAGGAGGGGGCTAGTGGATTTCTGCAAAAGAAACTGGCTATTAATGGAAGCACAGATACTGTAAAAGAGAATTCTGAGGTTGACTGGTCTTCTCTGAACAAACTGTTTTCTGAAGGAGCAAATGAGGACTGTGTTTCATTTGGTAGTAAGTGTTGGTCTTCTGTTTACTTGGCCAGCACACCACAGCAGGCTGCAGAAATGGGTCTCAAATTTCCTGGTGTCGACGAGGTGCCCAACTATGTTTTTATGTTTCTGTTATAACTTGTTTGAAAAGTTGTTCTTTAAATTATTTGTTGACTATAACTTTTTCTAGGTGGAGGAGATTGATGATGTTGATGGAAATTCTACTGATCCATATGTTGCAGCTGCAGTTGCAAATGAAAAAGAATTGGCTCTTTCTGAAGAACAAAAGAAAAAATACAAGAAGGTTTGCCAATATTGTCCTGTTCCTTACTGCTAATTTTTCAATGTCTAGCAATTGTTAATTTTTATTCTGCATTTGGATGCAAGTGGACCCAAGGATGTACGATGAGCTAGCATAACAACTAGTTGGCACTCCCCTCTTTAAGTGTAGGCCTTTCCAATTATAGGATAAAATTGGAGTTACACATGCAGAACAAAAAATTACCTAAAAATAGGGGTTAGCTGGATTTGCACTTCACATGTCAACCCAGTACTAAGATACTTAATGCTCCCTTTGACCTGTACTCCCACCCTACTACAAGAAGCAAGTGGTCCGTGTATATGTGGAACAATAAATTAATAAAAATAAGGATTGGTGAGATTCAAATGCAGGACTATACAATAACTAGGCTTTGCTACAATGTTAAGTCATCTTAAATTAACCTTACGTGTAAAGAAAATAAGATATTTACTGCCAACCCTTTAGTGGATCAAACTGTATAGATGAAGCCAATGAAATGGCAGCTAACATATACATATTTATGTCTGTATGTTTGTAGAAAATAAGCAAACTATAGGTATTCTGTGATGTTATTAGCAGATTGATCAGCCTACTTAAGCATTTTTTGATCAATGACTTATGACTTGATAATGTCTGTTTGAGTTATTTTTTAAGTTTTGCAGTTTATTTGCTTGTTTTTTCATAGGTCAAAGAAGAAGATGATGCAAGTATTGATAAGAAGCTTCAAATTCATTTGAAAAGGAGGAGATATCGAAAGAAATGCAAACAGGTATGTTTCTCTTGCATTTTTTTAATTTTTTTTTTTACTTTTTCATATCTGGAAGCAATCGAACTTTTGGTGCAAAGTTTGAAGGCAAATTCTTATGCTGTTTGGTATTATTTATTTGTGAATTGTAGCCTACTCAAGCAATTGATAATTGATTGCATTGCATAGATAACATATGTTAATGTCAGTCTTCTTGCTAGATAATTGAATATCCATTTGAACAGTCAGCGAATAGCTTTTATGGTAATAGTAATATGT
Organism: Ziziphus jujuba; assembly: GCF_031755915.1. Lineage (NCBI taxonomy): Eukaryota > Viridiplantae > Streptophyta > Magnoliopsida > Rosales > Rhamnaceae > Ziziphus > Ziziphus jujuba. The sequence continues at coordinate 24,616,393 of NC_083388.1, read as the reverse complement.
GTAGTCAAGACTAAGAAAAGTAGAGGAGCATGACAAGATCTCTTAGTAAGCTAGCAATTAGTTGTATAGTGGCAAGTAATTGACTCAAATACTCTTATTTGTTTTAATTTAAAAATGCTTGATATAATTTGCTTGGTTTATACTTACTATGTATTCATAGTATTTTATGGTTTATTTTTTTCCACACATGAAAAGAAAAGGGCATATAGGGTGGGGTCACTTTGGTGACAATGTTTTTTTAGTTTCCTGTACTTTAAACTTATAGCCAGTTATTCCTTTTTCATAAGTTTGGTTTAATGGTATTCCGTCAATGATGTAATTGTTGGGTTTGGAAAGTTTTTATAACCTGAATTACGGGAGTACATTGTTAACTTTTTACTTATTGAATATACTGTAGAGTAAATGAATTCAAAATGATGAGAGAATAACATTAATAAATGAAATTGAATTGTTGGGAGAATAATGTATTGCCAGACTCAAAAAAGCCTTACATGTGTAGGACATGGATATTCCCCATATTATGGCATTTGGATTTTTATTTTTTTTTTTAATTTTTTTTCAATTTTTTTTTGTTTGTGGGGGGGGGGGGGGGGGTGCTTGTGACATGGTCCTCATTCGAATTCCCTTTATTATGTGCTGTTATCTGAATAGGGGGCTGGTCAGAAGGAAGTTTGCTCAGATGATTGTGTGATAGAAAATGATATCCGCAAGTGTCCATCTCCAGTTGATTGTCCTGCCTCTGTCTTGAATAAGAAAAGTTCTGAAGATGGAGAAAATATGCCTAACAATGATGTGCCTAATGGGTTTGAACATTCTAACAATGTTGACATTGGAAGCATAACGAACAGTAGTTCCTCAATGCCATCCGACTCCATGTCCAAACATCTGAGTGAGAGTGAGGAGCTAACCCTAGAGAAGAAGAGAAGTCGAACTGTTATTATAGAGAGTGATGACGAAGCTCAGGTGAAGGATTCAGTCTCTAAAAAGGTTAAATTAGAGGATCAATCTGATTTGAAGGAAAATACTGGTGGCTCTGTTGCTGACTCTCTTCCTTCACAGAATGTGACTGAAAAGTTTCACTGCACTGCTTGTAACAAAATGGTTATTGAGGTGCACTCACATCCACTTCTGAAAGTTATCATTTGTGCTGATTGCAGAGGTGTAATGGCAGAAAAGATGCAAATGAAGGTATTGAAAGGAGTAGCTTCATGCTTATTTTCAAATTTAACATATGAGTCTTTATGTCTAACACTAGATAATCTGATGATACAATAATTGAACACCAGTAAATGTTATTAATATTTGACCATTCTTTATCATTAAATTACTATTCATGTTTTTTTAATACAGTACTCTTTTTTCTTTTTCTTTTTTTTTTTTCCTAATAAAACGTTCCCAATTATTTTGTAAAAATCAGGAAATCTACATGTATTTTTGTGAGGTGGTTAATCGATGATGGTCATTTTCTAAAAGGCAAAAATTTAGTTTTCTTGTGGTCTCAAGCACTAATATGTTTAAGTACTTTGGTATCTTACCAAATCCAATCATTATCAGTCTCCCTAGGGTCGGACCAAACTGTACATGAATCTCAGAGCGGTGGTTGGCTGTTAACAAATCCTCTGTATTTATGTTCTCAAGTTAACAATAAATTTAGGGCATTTTATTATGGTTGATGACAAATATGTTTTATCTGCCATGAAACTTTTGTACTTCAATTTTATTATTCTATGTTGCTCAACAAAGAAACTGCTCATTTGGGTTATTAGTGTTTATATGCACACTTTTTGGCATTTCTTATGTACTGTTTCATGTAGCAACTTTGATTGTGTAACAAATTGTGGCAGGATGCAGATTGCTCCGAGTGTTATTGTGGTTGGTGTGGACAAAGCATTGACTTAGTGAATTGTAAATCATGTAAAACGTTATTCTGTATGGCTTGTATAAAGAGGAATATTGGCATGGAGTGCTTGACCGAGGTTCAAACTTCTGGCTGGCATTGTTGTTGCTGTCGCCCAAGTCTCTTGCAAAGATTGACTTTACAGTTAGAGAAAGCAATGGGTTTTGGAGGAGTGGTTGTATCTAGCTCTGATAGTGATTCAGACAATTCAGACACAGACATAGATGTTGCTATCAGGTATATTTATATCCAGTATTAGATTGTGATATATAAGTGAATAGAGTGTCTCTACTTTGAATTTTCTTTCTAGCATCCTATATTTTATGGAGATGGAATCCTTTTATTTTCCCAAGGGGATGCACTGAAGGTAACACCATTCACTGATGTCTTTCCTATGGCTGAGACATGCAACTCATGATTTTTTTAACAAAATATTTCTCGAGGAAGTTTAGGTTTGTCAATTGGAATTTATTGTAGATTATGAAGTTTATTTTTCTGGGTCTTGAATGTAAACATACATGAATATCGTTATTTGTCATTTTTTAAGAACCGTAAGACTTCTATAATCTTTGGATAACATTAGTATACCATAGGTGTATTCATCAACTTTTTTTTTTTTTTTTTTAAATTGAATTAAATTTTATAATGACAACTTCACTTGTTAATTCCAGCCCTTGAATGATCCTTAATTCTTGAACTTAGCAGTTCAATTACAGAGGCTACAATTTTAGATGCAAAGTTTGAATTATAAATCTTTAATTCATGGAACTGTGACGTCTAAGGCTTAAGTTGTCTTGTTGTCAGCTCTAAGAGGAAGAGGAAAAAGAAAATACGAAGGATCCTCGATGATGCTGAATTAGGAGAAGAGACCAAAAGAAAAATTGCTATTGAAAAGGTACACTTTTATTTGATCGACTTTCTCTCAAAAGTGGCATTGTGGTACTTAGATAATGACATATTTTACACTTTGCAGGAACGTCAGGAACGCTTGAAATCCTTGCAAGTTCAGTTTTCTACACAATCTAATATGACAAGTTCTACAAGCTATAATGGGAATTTATCAGAAGATGCTAGCACTGAGGTGCTTGGTGATGCATCAACAGGTTATATTGTGAATGTCGTGAGGGAGAAAGGTGAAGAAGCTATTAGAATTCTTCCAAGTATTTCAGCAAAATTAAAAGCCCATCAGGTTCCCAATTTCCCATCCTTGCTTCTATTTTCAATTATCTGGTTTGAATTTAGTGTTTGCATGGGAAAGGAAAACTTGCTGCTATGTGGTTGTTTCTCAAAACACCTATAACACTTCCAAGTCTTTCTTCTATCCCTGGAACTTATTACTTGCTTCCTTAATTATGAAATGGGTGATTAATTTACCTTTCTTTGACTTTCAATGATTTATTGTTGGTCTGTTGTTTGTAGTCATTATCATTAGTGGTGAAAATGATGGTATTATCTGATTTGTTATTTCAGGTTGCAGGAATAAGATTTATGTGGGAAAATATCATACAGTCAATCACAAAGGTGAAGTCTGGGGATAAAGGTCTTGGTTGCATTCTAGCTCATACAATGGGCCTTGGTAAAACTTTTCAGGTATTATGCTCTGTCTGTTTGTAACTGATGGTCTCTTCCCGTACCCCAAAACAACCTCCACCCTTTTATTCCCAACTCAAACAAGGGTGATAGAGTGCATGTGTGATTTAATTTTTTTATGTTGTTTGAATTCTAGTTCATAGAATGGGTCTTGTTAATGATCTTTCAGGTACTTAGCTTTATCTATTTGAAACTTAGATCCCCAACTTAAACAGTGGTTGGGAGTATCTGGATTCAAATGTGGTAGTTTATATTGATCATTAGAAATATAGAGTTTTATTGTGTAATGGCTACAAAGTTTTCAAATTTTACATTTTGTAAATCATCTGGGAATTGTTTTTTGAAGGACGGTAAAAAATTTGATTATTTTTTATGAATCGCTTTGTAATAATCACAATATTACTTTCATAACTAATATAATCAAGTAATTCATAAATAGTTCATGGTGATGTCAATGCCTGATTATATAAAAATATCTGCTTCACTCTGGAGATTTTGCGAAGCGTGCTCTATTAAGTGAAAAAGCTTAAGAGAAAAAGTGTTAAAGCAATCACTTTGTTCTGAATTAAGAATTAGGAACAGAGGGGTCGAAGCTAGTGAGAGCTTCACACAGGTTCTCTGCTTATGTCCAGTACTAAGTGATTATTAGTAGACTTTAGGACTTCCTGAATAATATGTTATTTACGTTCCTTCTCGTTCCACATTTATTGTGTTGCTAATGCCTTTTCTTACTTAGCATTCACAGTATTATTTGCCTCCCTGTGAGTTATGCAGAATCTCGGTATTTTTGTGTAACCAAATTCGCTTATGGATTGATGTTTGGGATTTATGTATGATATATCTGGCTATTGATTTCCTTGCTCAATTTTTATTTCATGACTTTTTTAGTGTGGATTTCAAATACAATTTGCCTTCCTTTTATTTTCAAATTTTGATTATTTATAAAATTGTGCTTTGTCTTTCACATGTTGAACATCTTGCTAATCACTCATTTTTATTTTGGTTTTCACTAAATTGAGAAAAGAATTCTGAGTTTTTGGATTTTTTTTTTAGATTGGATTAAAGGATTCAATTTTCATGTTTTGTCAAATTGATCTTGCAGGTTATAGCTTTTTTGTACACTGCCATGAGAAGTGTTGATTTGGGTTTAAGAACTGCACTTATTGTCATGCCTGTGAATGTACTGCATAATTGGCGGCAAGAGTTCATGAAGTGGAGACCTTCTGAAGTAAAGCCACTGCGTGTTTTCATGCTAGAAGATGTCTCAAGGTTTTAACTAGCCTTTGTCATTTTATTTATTAATACCTCTATAAAACTAATAATGATTTATGTCATTTCTGCCATTTGTGTCATTGTTCTTGGAATAATTGCACATGTTCCTGTTCTTATTTGGCATGAAAAGGATGAACTCTATGATTGGAAAGTAAGCTTTAAGGCTACTATGGCTCTAAATAATGACCACCAGTTCATAACATGTCTAATCTTTTGATTTTGGTTCAGGAATCTGATAATTTTGGTTTAGGGGTGTTCAATTGCATTTGTAACCTGTATTAGCTTAGTATGATTATAGGTATAATATAATACTTTATTATATATGACATACCTGTTCCTTTTATTTGTGTGAGTTGGCTGGATGTCTTTTAACAAGTCATCTGTTACCAACTTACAATCTTCTTGGCTGTATGGAGGACCCCCTATCCTTTCTGATGTTATTCTAAAAACATCAATGTAAAAGAAGAAGAGAAAGTTCACTGAAATAAGTGAAACAAGCAACTAGGCTATCCCAAGCTTTATTTTTAGAAACTGCTTATTAAATTTCTTGCCTGTGAATATCTGCTGTCTATGCTAAGACAACTTTTTATTGCTTGCATTAGTACTTCATGGGTTTAACTTAAGTAAACTACAATGGCTTATCCTTGGTTCTAGGCATTAGATGAACTTGACTGAATCTTTTTTTTTTTCTTTGACCCGAATTGATTTTTGGTTATGTTCTCTTACCTCTTTTTGTTATCTCTGTTAGGGGTCAGATGAAGTGTTATCTTTATTTCTTTTTTCTTTTTCTTTTTTTTCTTTTTTTTTCCGTGTTGTCTTTTAAAGTGAGGATCACAGGTTTATTTTCTTTTGAGTTTGTTAGTTCTTTTCTTATTTATTTACTTATGTGGGCATGGATGTGATTGCCTTTTGCTAGGGAGAGAAGAGGAGAATTGCTTGCAAAGTGGAGAGCTAAGGGCGGTGTCTTCTTGATTGGCTACAGTGCTTTTCGGAACTTATCCTTTGGAAAGAATGTGAAGGATCGGAACATAGCGAGGGAAATTTGCCATGCCTTGCAGGTTGTTTTTTGGACTTCTATAATTTTCTTCAACTATATTCCTTCTAATTTTATTCTAAACTGTTCTACTTAGTCTTGATTGTGTAGTGTCAAGTTATAATACTTTTAACCTTTGTTTCTTAATTTTCCGTATGATGTTATTTAAGTATGTGTTAGATGCTTTGCTTATCAATATTCAATATATAAAATCTGTTGAAATACTTCATATCCATATGTAATATTTAAGTCTTAACGGATATAAATTATATAAGAAAGAGGAACTTCTGTGACTAGCAAACTTTGACTGAGTAGTTTAAGATAACAAAAACTCATAGATGCAAGGGCTTCTCTCTCTCTCTCTCTCTTAGATATAATGAATTCTTTCATGCCTTTTAAAGGTGAAACATTTCGTCTTTGACAATGTTAATGGCACAATTCACATGCTTTGATATGGTGATTTTTCATTCCTTCTACTTTAGAGGTCATCTTTCCTTTGGGCATGTATGTGATTAGGTCATTTTCCTTTTCATTGGACATTGTTTTTAGCAGCCTTTTCCTTTTCATTGGACATTGTTTTTAGCATTCATGTGTTTTTAACTTTATCTGGGAGAAGAAAAAAGTAGGCGGTTGTTTTGACTTTGTTGACAATCTATGTAGTTATTAGGAGTCATTATTGTTAATCCTTTTTCTCATTATTAGTGGATGGATAGAATCCAATTTCTTCGATTTTGTTGGAATCAAAGGTTGTGACATGTTTTGTTTTTATTTAGTTTGGGCTGTTTTTGATTATTCTAACGGTATCTAATGTATCTTTTTTCCTTAATAAAGGAAAAAGGTTTTTTGTATAACTTTAAAACTGCTCTACTATGCAGTTCTCATATGATTTTTTTTAGCAATTTATTATGGTCTCAAGCTTTTGTTATTTGACAATATCTAATTTCTATGTATGTATTACTGCTTAATTCATTCAAAGATATTTGCGTTTTTCAACTTTCAGGATGGACCTGATTTACTCGTATGTGATGAGGCCCATGTGATTAAGAATACTAGAGCTGATGTAACCCAAGCCTTAAAACAAGTGAGATGCCAAAGACGGATAGCATTAACTGGATCACCTCTACAGAACAATCTCATGGAATATTATTGTGTGAGTTCATGACTTCATGTAACTGCATTATATTTCTGACTTTTTCCCTACTTATGATTTTGAATTTTTGAGTCATTTTGACTTTTCTTGAAATTTGATCTGTAACAGATGGTTGATTTTGTAAGGGAAGGTTTTCTTGGAAGCAGTCATGAATTTAGAAACCGGCAAGAATCCTTTACTTAGTTCTTAGTGCTGTCAATTTATTTATTTCTGTTTCCATGTTTCTTAATCATATTTTCCCTTTTGCAGCTTCCAAAATCCCATAGAGAACGGTCAACATACTAACTCAACTCTGGATGATGTGAAAATAATGAATCAAAGATCTCATATCCTCTATGAACAGTTGAAGGGCTTTGTGCAAAGAATGGACATGAATGTGGTGAAGAAGGATTTACCACCTAAAACTGTCTTTATAGTAGCTGTAAAGCTTTCTCCCTTGCAGAGGAAATTATACAAGAGATTTCTTGATGTGCATGGATTTACCAATGACCAGATCTCTAATGAGAAGATGAGGAAGAGAAGTTTTTTTGCTGGGTACCAGGCCTTAGCACAGGTTGATATTTACTAAGAAGTGCTTTTGCTTCTTTTTCGCATAATTGGTCTGTTGTTCTAATGAATTGCTATGTTCTCTGTAGTAGATATGGAATCATCCTGGTATCTTGCAATTGAGAAGAGACAAGGACTATGTTCGACGTGAAGATGTTGTTGATAATTTTCTTGTGGATGACAGCTCTAGTGATGAAAACATGGACTATAATGTGGTCTTTGGAGGTATGGTTTCCACCATCTTGTGTTTCTATAAGACTGAAGCATGGATATTAGTGGGTATTCCCATGTTTACTAGTTATGTTTCTCCTGCAAGTTAGTATCCTTGGGGAGGATGGGAAGGAATTTCCAGCCTTATGTGGTAATTTAATGGCTGTCCATGTTGGCTGAAGCAATGTCCCTTTCTATGTACTGGAAATCCTCAATTCATCCAGAGGAATTCATACTGGGTTGAAATGTTATTGTTAAAAAAAGAGATATGAAGAAGAGAAGTATTAACTGGAGTAATGGAGATGGGTAGCTATTAATGAGGAAATCTTGATTTCATGAACACTTTTCTATATTACATACTGTATTTGTTGAGGCTTTATTTTTTATTTAATTGTTTTTTAATTTTATGTGAGGATTCCCTCTTGTATATATACATGTATACTAAAATTATCACGTCAGGATATCCTAACTTTAATAAAATATGGATACATGTGCCACCACATGTGGTGGACAGATAACTTCAAATATACATCCAACCACATATGGTGGGATGTGTATCCATACTTTATTAAAGTTTATGTTTAATAACCTAATGTGAAATGGACTGTACATACATATGGTACTAGAGACTTTATGTCTGTATTATATAAATGTGTATGTTTATATGTATATACGCATGCAATCATGTCTGGAAGGTTTTCGTGAATCACTGAATTATGGTATTATTTCATGCTTCAGAGAAGCAGAAGAATTCAAATGAAGTTATGCAGGGAAAAATTGCTGATAGCTTTTTCCAAAAGGTATAAATTTGAATGATTGTTGTGATGAATGAGTAATTCTTAATCTGCTCTTCATTACCATTTTGATGTATCTTAGTTAGATCTTCCTTTGATTCATTTGTAAGAGTTTGTTGATATGGAGAGATCCACCTAAACTGGTGCCTCATTTGGTGATGATGTCATGCTGCAACTCTTTTCTCTCTAGGGTGCAGAAGCCCATAATTGGTCACTAAATTGCAAAATCAGTCACCCATGGTAGTTTCATTTTTCTTCTTGCTTTTAGCATAATGCTTTTTCTAATCATGTTTCAGGATTGGTGGAATGATCTTCTTCATGAAAATAATTATAGAGAGCTTGATTACAGTGGGAAAATGGTTTTGCTGCTGGACATTCTAGCTATGTGTTCTGACGTGGGTGATAAGGTGTTGGTTTTCAGTCAGAGCATACCAACCCTTGATTTAATAGAACTTTATCTTTCAAGACTACCTCGAAATGGGAAGAAAGGAAAATCTTGGAAGAAAGGAAAAGACTGGTATAGGTTGGTACCTATAACCACAAACAGTTTACAGTAGAATCCATTTGCTCACTTGAACACATGCACATAGCATGCTTTTACATTTGCACATTCACATACAGAATTATATAGAATCGCATGGGCTTGAAGTATGCGCAGAAAACCTAAAGCATGATGCATGATAAATTCTTGGCATTTTCAATTTTGTAATTTACAAATGATCACAATATAGATGACCAGTTGTGATACAGCATGAAAGGTCATTTTGTAGTTATCAATAGAAGGTTGTTTCTTATCAAATGTATGTATATAGTATGAAACATTCATATATCAGAGAGTTCTCTCTAGCCTAGTTTATCATCGTTTTCATATTTGTACAAGTTGCATATTTTTTTGTGAATTTTAGCAAATGCCTAAGTCGCTGCTTTTTGTGGCAGTGGCTGTGATGGTAAATGTAATTCATTTCATTTTAAAAGTTGAAATTTCTTCTGTTGCTTGGTTAAAATTATTGTTTTACCTATTGTTTTGTTTGCTTTTCAGGGTAGATGGAAGAACAGAGGCCTCAGAAAGGCAAAAGCTGGTTGAGAGCTTTAATGATCCCGTAAATAAGAGAGTGAAATGCACTCTGATTTCAACCAGAGCAGGATCTCTAGGGATAAATCTTCATGCTGCTAACCGTGTAGTCATAGTTGATGGTTCTTGGAATCCAACCTATGATCTTCAGGCTATATATCGAGCTTGGAGGTAGGTTTCTCTTTTGCTTTCATGGTACTCATTAATAAATTTTCTTTTACCTTTTTTTTCTTTCCTTCCGACATACAAGATATTGCATGTATGATATAATGTGATTTAAGGGCTGTCCCACAGAAATAGATGGTGCATTCTGATCTGAAGGGTTTTTTTGTATGTAATTAGCTGCAATTGTAGGATATGTTGCAGGGAATTTCAAAATATCAATTAAATCGAAACTTTACTGCTGGTGGCTAAGTTAGAAGAGTGTATTGGGCATCATGGAGATGTTGAATAAATAAGGAAAAAGTGATATGTATGGTCCCACAAACAGTGATGTGAGTCCTTCAAGTTTGCTGCGTAGAATATCATTTTTACCAGCACAGGTGGTACACGGGGGTTCAGAATGACATAAAATGAATAAGATTTCCACTCCTACGTTGCTGGAACTTGACCTGTATTGTAATTGTTTTGCCAAACAAATCTGATCTGGAAAATTAGCAGAAATTGAAAGTCACAAAATTAGAAGGAAGGGTGAAGGAAAAAGATATCAGAAAAAATAAAAAATAAAAAGGACTATCACATTAGCTAGAAATATTTGGATTATAGAAGTAACGATTTTTGTAGGACCATGCCATATTATGAACTTCCAGAGATGGCAAATGCTGAACTAGGATATTAACGTTGGGTCCCACTTGAAGGAATATTTTCCAGCAAGGGACCTTTTTTTATGATAATTTGATTAAAAATTCATACATTCGTTCCATCACTGCAGGTATGGCCAAAACAAGCCAGTTTTTGCTTATAGAATGATGGCACATGGAACTATGGAAGAAAAGATTTATAAACGTCAGGTAATGACAGAATGGTATTTACTTATATGGAAACCGTATCGCAATGGAATTTTAATCAAGAGAAATTTCAAATAGGTGACGAAGGAGGGGCTTGCTGCAAGGGTGGTGGATAGACAACAGGTACACAGGACCATCTCCAAGGAAGAGATGTTACATCTCTTTGAGTTTGGTGATGATGAGAACCCTGACACTTTGAATGATCTGGATCAAGAAAATGGGCATGCCAGTAACCAAACTAAGACTGGAGAAGTTGGGAATCCAGCCAAGCAAAAAGTGCCTCTTTCTAATGGAAGTTGCTCTTCTGACAAACTAATGGAAAGTTTACTTAGCAAGCATTGTCCAAGGTATGTTCTTTTTTACTTATATAGCATCCACTAGGCTATTAGTATGAATTTATCTCAATCACCACTTCATTTGTTATAAGTTTGTGTTTTCGCAAGGCATCAAACTCTTTGGCACACACTTGTATTTGATCAAGCATTTTTCACCTCTATTTAAATAGGAGTCTATTCTATCCTTAATCAGTTATATTTTTACTTGGGACTACAATATGGTAAATACCATCTCCTGATATATTTTTTGCATGTTTTCAGGTGGATTGCTAATTATCATGAACATGAGACGCTATTACAAGAGAATGAAGAAGAAAGGCTCTCAAAGGAGGAACAAGACATGGCTTGGGAGGTATACCGGAGAACATTAGAATGGGAGGAAGTGCAACGAGTTCCTCTTAACGAGTCTGCAGTTGAGCGAAAGCCAACAACATCAAATGTTGCCCCACATGCAGCAGAAATAAGCAGCCGTACGATATCTAGGGCTAGGGAACGTGTAGTGCTACGGAAATGCACTAAACTTTCACATTTGCTGACCCTTAGAAGCCAGGGAACAAAATCTGGTTGTTCTACTGTGTGTGGGGAGTGTGCCCAGGAGATAAGGTGGGAAGATCTACAACGGAAGGCAGAGTAACAAGGTGAAGAAAGTGTAGAATTTTTACATGGTTTATCAGATGTAATTGGTTTCAGTTGTATATGTTAGCTGCTGTAAGTTCAACGCCCTTTTGAACACGGAAACATTCATTTTCCTCGATTCTTTTTTTGTTTTTCTTTTTGTTGGTTCTGAGGGAAGATAAAAGAAATTCTCTTAGTTTAGAAAGAGAAAAAGGGGTTTTGATTTAGGGGGAATAGTGGAAAGGTGGAAAATTGGCTTGTAATCTACACGGTGGGAGTTACGCCTGCATGGATTATGGAATTGATATTCAAAGTTTTTGCTTCTGCCATACAGTTCCATGCAGGATTTCTCACTATATAACTTTGTTTTTCCCCCCCCTTTTTTTTTTTTTTTTCTTTTTTCCCCTTCAAATTTTCCTCATCCATCTATGCATGGTGGTTTGTGTATACAAAATAGAACAGGCATCGAAATTACATTGGCTTCAAATTAATTGAAACTTAGGATTCAATGAATGACTTCCTGTACAAGAAATCTTTATCCTCAATCAAAGGGCAGATATAGCATCATGAGCTCGTTTTGGAATTCCTGTTTAATGTTTTCCGTGGCTAAATTTAACGACTTACAATGAAACTGAGCTTTTTGTTAGATCAATTAAGATGTAAGCGATTAAATAAGATTAGCGTTTTTTTGGGATTCTCCTGATGGGAGTACTCACAGTCGTCAAGCACTTTTTACGATTGCAATGCCTCTTAATTTTAAACTACTAAGATTCACCTCATGAAGATTTACACATTAGTAAATTATGAAAACAAAAACCCTCAACCACTCCATTCGAATTCATCTCAATCCCATCTAACCCCCCTTAAGACATAAAGAGTAAATTGGACAACAAGTCGAGAGAAAAAACATATATGAACTAGATTTGCTGGCTGTGCACGTCTTTTTACCTTTAGAGTTGAAAATGCATTCCATATCCTGTGAACGCAAAAAATAGTACATTACATTGAACAAAAAAGCATCTATCCACACACGGATCAAGTACAACTACAGTTGACAGACTCAAGGAGACAAAGCTTTTGTTTCTCTAAGAACACAATCGGTTCCTCAGAACCAGGCAGTGCTAACAACATGCATTTAGTTTCCAGAAACTGTATTTCCTCGTGTATTTGTGGGGATCACAATCGTGAGGAAATAGCTTAGTAGACAATTGAATAGATTTTCTCAAGATTTTCATAATTTTCAATCCTAAGAATACAGCGAGAGAGAAAGAGAAAGCTACTCATTTTTCTACAAACCTTGCTGACTCATTTTTCTACTAACCATGCTGCAGGATGGGAAACCATCTCCACACCCCTACAAGAAAGGCATGCATGGAATAGCTAGCATATTTCATCTCCTAACCAATTATCCTTCTCCTTTGGGCCTGTTGGTCCTTCCTCGCCATAAAGCTCTGTTGGGAACAAATCAAATATGTTCTCTACTGAAAATCGAACATAAAATGGAAGAAGATCAATCAACTTGTCCAGTTCGGTTCTTGAATCATACACTATGGTTGGTCCCCATTCTTGCATATACTGCAACCAACATGGTTCAGCAACAACTCCATCACCAAGATATGCGGCTGAGATGATCTTGTACTTAGTACTTGAATCAATAAACATCTTGCTTTGAGCACAATCATTTCTCACTCCTATTCCTAACTTTGTTGAGCCCTGGAGGTAGGTTCCTGGATGTGCAAAACTAGCATGACCGTGTTTCGAAGAATAAACTATTGGTTTGTTCCCTTCAATGAACTCCAACTCAGAAGCATCCACCCATCGTCCACCACTGTGTTCAGAGAAGAAAGCTTGCCAGAGTTCACCAGTGAAGTTGCTAACACGAAGGGTGAAGTGTTCCCAATCACTCACATGTTCTCCTACCTTGCTCATTGCGATACTCAGTATACCAATCTTAATGGTAGCTGGTCCATTAAAGGGGCAAAATATCCACATAGCAATATCAGTGAAAGTTCCTCCAAGTGTTGGTTTTACATGAACATAGAGCTCTGCACTCTCCATGTTTCCTTTCTTGATATGGTCTCGTGCATCATCATCAGTTGGCAGATCTATCCAAAACGCACCATCATTTATTCCTCCACTAGGCAAGTTTGAGCCTTTATAATCAATGGGTTCACCCTTCTCAGAGCCCTCTCGACACAAAAGTGCCCCATTTTTGAAAAACCATTGTACAGATGAGGGCAAAAATTCCTCATCAGGATGGAAGAATACAGTGGGACCATAGTTCTTGATAAGCGAATGAACCTGGTCTAGATTTGGCATTGCATTTAGGCTAGAACTAACGTTCTTCAAGCACGCAATATCTAGTTCTTCACCAAAATCCGAGTAAGTACTGCAGTAGAATGTACCAACATGAACACCTCTATAAAACACCCCCCTTTGACAGGGTGTAGTGCTCCAAACCTGAAATGTGTCCGAAAACCTTGAATCTTTAGAAAGCAGTTGCTCACATGTTTCACAAGACTCTGTAAGATCTTCTCGTACACATCTAACTTCATCGACATTGGGTTCTTCTAGCCTGTCAGTGACCATAAAACCCATGGCTTTGTAGCCCATTGGTGGGTTTGGCAACCAAATATAACCACAATCATGGTGTGAATCTTCACTCCAGACTAATGAGTAATTGATGGGCTTTATTAGACCTGGAGATTCTGATACCGATTCTTGCATATAACCAACTTCCGACTTGGGAGAAGTAGCTTCACCAGCAACAAGTAGATACCCTCTCAATGGCTGGTCATTGGGCTGGCAGTAGTGACCAAGGCAGAAAAACCCATCTGGGATCTCTTTAGGCTTATAAAATGTAATACCTTTGGATTTCCCACGTAACGGTCTGCAACTCCAAATGCTCTCAAACTTGGTGATTTGGATAACGTCGATTTCTCCGAGACTAATTCTTCCAGTAGCAAATCCTTGGCCTAAGAACAATTTTAAGAAAGTAAGCTAATTGATTATATCCATGGTATTTGGTATCATTATCCACAATATCAAGATCTCAAAATGGTTAAAAAAAAATGATGAGTAATATCAACTTCAAAAGAAGGATTTTTGTTTACTTTTCTGAGGTCTTGATCAAGTACACGAATGGAATTAATCAAAACTGATATGGGATCACTAAATTTTTTGCCTCTCCATGAGGAAGAACCACGAGTACTTATTTATACTTTCTCAATGGACCATTGCATATCACGATTTGAATTTTCCTCGCTAGGGATATACAACGGAAGAAGGAGAAGATAGTACTATCAAACAATAAATAATCAAATTTTCAATCCAGAAATAATGGAATATATATATATATATATATATGTTTTTTCTTTATTTATTTATTTATTTTTATTAACTCTTGCTTCGTGTTAAGAAGTCAGTGAAACAGATGGACAGGATCTCAAGCTAGGTGGCATGCTATAACGGTTTTACCAGCTAAGGATTTTTTGGTTTTTAAGAATTTATTCAAATGTTTTATTAATTTACACAAAACAAAAATCAACAAGGTCAGGACCAACAAGCAGAATTAATAGAGAGGAAAAGGGAGAATATAAGAAGTGTATTCGACCAAACAACTAAAAAAAATAAAAGCGTGAGAAACAGAGACAAAGACAGAGAGAAGGAAATGAAGAAGTAAACAGACAATTCAAAATCATATACATCCACATCTGCAGCATATGCCAGATTCAGAAACAAAAACAAAATTTTACATTTACTTCAAAAAAAACAACAAAGGCCCAGAATTTTATAGACCAAGATATGTTTTTTTCTTTTAATTTTTTATTTTTATTTTTTATATCCATCTTGGAAAAAGGTAAATAATACCTGGAGGCCATTCCGGTAGCGGTGAAGGCAGAGAAAAGGGTTCAGGCTCAGAGGGAAACAAATCAATAACACTATCCCAGCACCAACACTCACTCCCTATCATCTTTAAAACTCTGCAAAAACTCTGTACAAATTCAACCACTTTTTTTGCCAAGATTATGATCCCCCAACAAACAAATAAACAAAAAGCAAGAGCTTGAAGAAGAAAGACAGTTCCTCTCACCCCTTATAAAATTCAGCAAAGAATTAAAAAGAGAGAGAGAGAAGACCCTTCTCTTCCCCCTCAAAACTCTCACCCAACCAACATGCACTTGAATGAGAAAAAAAAATGGAATTTAGAACATTTTTTTGTTGGGTCAGAGACAGAGAGAGCTCTTTGCTTGGACGCTTCCAAAGAGAGAGAAATGGAATGGAGGTTGAAGTGGCAAAAGAAAGGAAAGTGGGGTGACTATATAATATTAATAAAACATAAAAAAAAAATATATATATATATATATATAATAAAAATATAAAAAAGGAAAGTGTTAATGGATATTGGAATTTTTTTTTTTTTTTTTTTTTTTTTTGTCTGCTTTGCGTAAGTTTCTTTGTATTTGGATATTTGCTTTTCTTATTGGTTTCATCCCCAGGTAAAAACCAATCAATCATATGTACTTTTTTTTATGAAGTACCATTTTCATCATCTTTCTCACTCTCTTTATTTAGAGACTTTAATCACGCTCCAATTATGAGACCCCTCATACCTCACTCTCTTTATTTTAAAGTTTTTATTTTACAAAATTAAAAATAAATTAAACTTTTTTAAAAATAAAACAGTAAATTTATTTTAATTTTTATATTGAATATTATATAATTAAATTTAATGTTGAACAAAGTTTTTAAGCTACTATCATATTTTAATTATTAAATTTTATTATTTCCATCCATTGGTGTTTTTTAAATTATTATTAACTGCAAAAAAAGATAAAAATTAAGGAAAATAAACATTACAATAAAGATATATAAAAAAATAAAAAATAAAAATATAATATAAAAAAAGTATTGTTTAAGAACATTTTAAATTTTCATTTTTTTATATTTAAATATATTCTTTATTATTAAGAAGATGTTCTTTATTTTAAGCAGCTCCTTTAGAGATGCTATAAAACAACGGTTTAATGTCTCAAAAACTGATTTCAACTTTTGGTTTGTGAAGTTCACGCGCTCCAAGAAGCATGGATCAATATTTATCATTCGTATTTGTAACATTATTATTTCCATTTATAATGTCTTGGATTGAAACAAAATACAGAGAGGAAAACACCGCTGCTTCTCTTTGGCTATTTGTGAAATTTAGAGAATATCTATGTACATATTATTCTCATTTTTAACTTTTTTTATTTGGAGATTCATCTTTTAACTTAAGTCATTTTTTTTTTCTTATAACAGAAAAGTGAAAAAAAAAAAATCATGTCATTTTTAGTAGCTGAGTTGTGGTTTTGGTAATGGTGGGTCTTCAATCTAATCTATTAACAGGTTTTAATTGGTTTCCAATCTCTCTCTTTTTGGTGTGTTTTTACTGCAGCAAGCAAATGGTTTTTTTTCTTTCTTCCTTTCTTTAAATATAAATGATGGCCTAACTAACCTATATATACGTATATATATATATATATATATATATATAATTATAGCAAGAAAATATTAAAAACTTCCACCCAATTAAAGAGAAAGAAAATAAAAAGTTTTGTATATATATATATATATATGTTAATTAATTATTTAATTATTTATTATCTGTTTCGAATCAAACAAATAAAAACCTTAAACAAATGATGTGAGTCGCCACTAAAAGTTGGGCAAATTATTGTAGTTCATATTAAAAAGGCAGGAGTATGTATGATCAAATAAATAATCGATTTTACCAACGTACTATCAGTAGTAGAAAAAATTTATTGGTTAGTATATATAAAATATATAATAAGCTGATTCTATATATTTTGCCATTACAAATAAATAATTTTAATTTTCTAAATGCATATATTGAGGAAATATATGTTGGAAATATTGCACATTCAAAAAAAAAAACAAAAAAGTAGGTATTTGGGATCATATAGGCATCAGAGAAAGCATATTCTGCATGCCACTGGCAAATTGAGAGAGATTGATAATGTCTTTTTTTATTTCTTTTTATTATTATTATTTAAAAAAAATAATAATAATGATGTCTTTGACAAACAAAATAAATGAATAACAATTTGCCTTGACTTGCTGTTTACTTTTCCATCCAACTTTAATTTCTATTGCCTAATAAATTGCAAGCATACAAAATTTCGTAATCCCGTATATATATTATCCTTCCCTGTCATTAATTATTTAGGATTTTTATATATCATAATTAGTATGTCTTTTTCTTTTATTATATGCTCTTTTTTTATATTTATTTGATACGATTTTTTTATAAGTTGCAATATGCTTTTGATACAAATTGATTATAAACATACATACATATTTGTAACGGATAAGAAATTAACATAAATAAAATGAAACGAATTAGCTCCAGTAATAAAACATCTTTATTTGTGCTCATGAAAATATAAATTCAAATCATACGGAAGATATGAAAAATGAATAATTTGTATTGAGATAATTTATTTAAAAAAAAATAACAAAAATAATATTTAAGATAAATATAATTTTTAATTCGAAAATATTTGTTTTGAATTTCTTAATTCCAATCATCTTCACACAAACAAAATTGATTTTCAGTTTTTTTTTTCTTTTATTATTATAATTGTTGTTGTTATTATTATTATTATATTATTTTGAACCACTCAAACAAAATTTAATGAATATTTGAATGGAAATTAAAATAATTGGTAGTCTCATTCGGGAAAAATAAAAATAAAAAATCATAGTCATCTTTATTTTTGTTTTGGCTCCATAAAAGTTGGGTTGAGAGGAACATTTTTTGCTTAACATGTATGCGTAATTGGTCAATAGAAATTGACTGTAGTTTTAATTGGATTTTCAAATTCTTTCCAAGCTCTTTTAACGAGAAATTCCGTGCACGTTTTAACATGTTTTTCTTACTTTTCAAGGCTCAAGCAACCTTTTTCTTTTTTTCTTTTTTTCCTTATTACTATTATTTTGTTTTGTTTTTATGATTACTTCAGGCGACTTAGACGCTAAGTATGATGCGATGCATCAATATTCAATAATAAGCATTTGACAATTGGAAAAGCTTCTTCAAAACCCCTAAACCAATATATATATATATATATATATCCTAAATTTTCCACCAAAAAAGTATATCATATCATATTTATATCTTTGAACATTGACCAAATAACTTGTTTGGAGCCACCCACATGCCGGTATACTATTTGTCTTCTAAAAAAAAAACATAAATTAAAATCAATTTTGTAGAATTGAAATATCATTTTAATTAATTAAGCTTTATATGTAGTACGGATAAATAATTAGTTGTTATATAGAGAGTAATTTTTTTCTATTTAAAATATTTAAAAGAAGAAGAAGAAGAAGAAGAAGAAGAAGAAGAAGAAGAAGAAGAAGAAGAAGAAGAAGAAGAAGAAGATATCTGATTCACTCCTAGGCTATCCCCTTTGCTTTTAAATGAAAACAAGTAATTTTTTCGATTGGTGTTTTCTTTTTCTTTTTTTTGGTAATAGTGATTTTCCATTGGCTTTTTTATTCCAATTAACTCGGATCCCACCAATTAAATTGCATGTGTTAAAAAAAAAATCAAATAAATAAATTAATAACTCTAATTTCCAAAGCATAAAGGATAAGACCACTACGTAAGAGAGATAATGTCTTAATCTTTTGACTAATAATAAAATCCCTTTTTATCAAAAAATTAAAATAAAAATCCCTTTCAAAAAAATATTATCATAGGTATCAAAAACTTTAATTTTTTAATTAGTTATATCATAATACAGCATCAACTATATAATAAATTATTAATAAGTGAAGAGGAAGAAATTTATTTTATACTATTTACAATTTCCACGTTTAAAATATCATCGAAACGAGTACGTGTATGAATTTTTTTTCTTCTTTTTTCCCCTCTTAGAGATTACATATTTTCGATTTGGACACTTATTTATGAAAGCCGCCCAGTTGGACACTTATACAGTAAATTCAAAGCCGCCCAGTTGGACACTTATTTATGAATATAGAAAAGTAGTCACGTGGCATCTTGAAGAGCTCTGGTGCACTCAACTAAATATTTAATATGAATATGAAATGCAAGTATATGAACCTATCATCGGTCTAATTTAACTCAAGTTACATAATTGGTTAACACTTCTTTATTGTTATTATTACTATGATTGTTTTTTGAATTCGTTTTTCAAATTGGGCTGACAAAGTAAAGTCGGCCTATATATTAAAGCCCATTTGATAATGTATCACTTTGTAGGTGAATTTGGTCCAATGCCCCTATAGGGATGAACTTCATAATTTTTACTTTTTCATTTGATATTTTTTTTTTTTACCCTTTTAATTTTTAATAATCCCAAAATATCCTTATATCCAAATTAAATATTTTTATTTTTTTTTCTTTACCCGACTATTTTCTTCTCCTTCATCACCCTTCCCCAAAGCTGGCTCATCTCTTCTCATTCATTAAGCTCATCTCTTCTCATTCATCAAGCTTTCTTCACTTAGTTGCCATTTTGCCAAACAGCCCTGTTTCGTCTCTCCGGTCACCAAAATTCCATACAAAGAAATTGATGGTTTGGAATTCGAAATTAGGGTATTGTGAAGAAGGAGAACGTGGATTTGTATACGAAGCTCAAGGGTGGTACTACGTGGTGGAAGCAGATGCCCAAGCTTGCTGTTTCACTTGGCCTCTCTGATAAAATGTTTGTTCTGTTTGCTTCATTTTTCCTTTGACTTTTCGATTTGAGTGGTTTCTAGGGTTTTTTTAAAACATTTATGGGGTGTATTTTTTTTTTTTTCTGATTGCTTTTGGGATAAGTTGGAATTGAAATTAGGGTTATGTTTTTTTTTTTTTTTTTGCTATTTCTGTAATTTTTTTCCTTATGCTTTTGTAATTTTTGTTTTAGGTAGTGTTCGGTGTGCGATTTGATGGTCCGATAATGGAAATCGACAAGGATTCAGGAATGAAGGATGGGGATTTTGTGGTGGAGACTTGCATTACACGTATTCTACCCTCGACATTGACACTTGAGAAGGGATTAGAGAGTATCAAAGATGCTGTGGGGAAGTTGAAGCTGAATCCTCCTTCTACCTCCAATGGGTTCTTTCGGTTTCAAGTACTGGAAAATTCCGTAAGACTTTGTTGTTTTGATACTATGTTGTTTTGTTTGGTTTTCATTTCATATGTGATTCTGTGAGGATTTCTAAAAGTCGCTATGCCTCCCAATGCGAAAGCTTTGGATTGGTTTGCCTATCAGTCAGAGTCTTGCGAGGTTTTCCCTCTGTTTTTATGTCGAAGGAAACAGAAAATCCTGATTGTAAATCGCTTTATGTGAATGAAACTGTTGGAGTTTTTGGAATTGGGTCTGCTGTTCACTTTACACGAAGTTCTTCTTCTATCTCAGGAGAGAAGACAACGACCAAAAGGTTTAGATTCTCGTATCTCTTATTTCTCACTCATCAAAAGCGTCTCCTATGATGATTTAGGGGTTGCATTTGGTTTTTGGTGTTTGTTGTCTGTTGTTCATTATATATATATATATATATATATATAAGTAATTTTAACTTTATTAGGACAAGAGTTCATTTTTTCCTATTGAGCTTGATTGCTGAACTGGTTAAAGTTGGGGGTTTGTAATACGGTTTCCCAACTCCAAAAAAGAAAAGATTGCCCTTTGAATAGTTAGTATGAAAGATGGATGTTTCAAACTTCTATTTGGAGGGTCATGGACAATTTTGGAGCTATTGAGACTTATGGCTTACCCTATTCCATTGACATTAAGGTGCAGGAGGTTATCTAATCATTTTTTTGAGTGGCTTTAGGCTAACGAGCAGAATATGTGTTGAATAAGAACCCAAGATTTGTTTGGTATTTTGTTGAAAGGTCTATTTGGAAAATGACAAGGCAGAAATGAATTTGAATATTAACGTGAACTCTTCATTGGCAATTATGTAAGGAATATTTCAACATATATGCTAAAGGCTCTAAAACATTTTATGAAATTTAGAATAATTTTGTCCATTTATTGGAAATTTGTGGTTGGTATGAAAAATTGATTAAGTAATGATGGTTAGTTGCTTATGGTTATGCATCTAATTATGATGCAAAATCTGTTGCCCTTAAGGTTCCTGCGTGTTTGATAATTTGCATTTGGTATTGCAAATATGATGCATACTGTAGTGGCAATTTTTTTATCTGCATTTAGGTGTACGTTGTTTTGCATGGATACTTGGGTCTTTTAGATTTGTATGAATCTTCTTCCTTGACATCTCTAAAAATGGTAGCTAGATGCTATTAAATTTAAGTAATGTTTGTGGTTTCTCCATAGATAGAATAAATGAGCTCTTGTAAAATAAGGGTAAAACTTCGACTGTTCATTAGTCACGGTGTTGCATGTGATACTTATTTATTTTATTGCTTTACGTAGTTGCATGTGATACTTATTTAATGTATGTCTTTGCTTTACTTAGTTGCTTGGTGCCATTGCTTATCTGCCATCGGTTCTGCATAAATTATGATTGGCTGACGCATTGAATGATGATAGTTAAAGAGGAAATGAAAAATGTGTTTAATATGTACTATTATTATTGGTATATATATATATATAAATATTTTACTAGATATGACTTTCTGGAATAGACAAAGATGGGAGGAAAAAAAAAAAAAGACAAATAAGTTTATATACATTGTTAGGAGTTAGAACCACATGTTATTTGTTATAGTTTCACCAGATAAGTTGGAACTTAATAAAGGATGAGTAAGGTGTCTCTGTGTTTGTCTGCCATGCTTCATTGGCTATGCTTAGTCGGTGCTTTACTAAAATCCATTTAATGGTGAAGCAATAATAGAGTTTCATTAATCTCAATCTCTCAATATAAACGAGAAATCTGTGAGATTATTGAAAACCCAAGAAGTAAGTAAAAAAAAAAAAAAAAAGAGTTGACAGAAGAGAGTAGAGAGAGGCTGCTGAAGAATGTGGTTTACTATGAGAATTGCCTAGGTTGTAAGGTGGAACAGTATAATTGCCTTCTTTTTATTTGGATTGTTGTGTTGTGTAATGGTATGCTTTTTCTTATTCTTCTACTGTTTGTTATTTATTTATTTTTATTAATTTTTGGTTATTGGCATTCCAAAGCATTGTTGAATGTTGATCATGTTGATGTTTTGTTTGATTTGTTGCATCTGTGATGTGTATTTTGTTCTCTGCTACATGTTTTGTACTTGTTAGATTACTGGTGGATGAATTTGATACTGCACTTTGGAAGGTTAGCAGAGGTTGACAAGGAAGTAGCAAAAGAATTTGATGGAAAACATTTTCACATTCTTCGTTCTTCTTGACACTTTGTTTTTGATAGACATGCTTTGAAGTAGGATTGAATGAAGATCCAACAAACATCTTTAACTTTAATTCAGTTTTGTTAACCTTTTTGAAGTCCGACTTATAGCCTTGTTTCTTCTTCTTCTTCTTCATCCTTCTTAATTTTTTTTCAAGTTATTTTATTTTATCTGTAAATAGATTAGACATTTATTATTGCCTTTTGTTTTCCTTTTCAAACAGAATTTAGTTGTGCATCACACTAATATTTTTCATCGTTTGGTACTTTTTACTTGGATCAATCTTATTTATACCATGTTTTCATAGAATTTGTTTAAGAAATTATCTCTTCTTCATTTCTTGCTTGAATCACACATGTCCGGGACCACTTGTATGATGTATGATCTATATGATTTTCTCAGCATATTAGTTGTTTATGACTGACTATCTTTCTCAATTTGTTTGCAGTGTTGCCAATAGCATCTCTGTTTCCATTTCTTTATTTCATGTTAAGTGTGTATTTTATTTGTGAGTGTTTTTTCCTTCATTATACTCATTTGTAGATAGCTTCCAACATTTATAGCGTTTTCCATGCCATTAATGGAATTTTTTCACTGTTATTTGAATTTGACATGTTTATAAGTTTGAAGGTGTTACTTGACATGAAAATGTTTCCTGTGTTACTTTTAATTATATCTTATGTTATTTGTCTTGCCTTTAGGAAATTCATAGAATGTATCTGCGTACATCCTTTTAGCATATTTTTCTGACTCTTTTAGTTCTTGAATATGTATGAAATTAGATATTATTTTTTGAAACAAATTTGGGTGAATGCCCCTATTTTGAAAGCTTTAATGAAAAATACCCCCCTTGTGTTGATATGTATATATGTTAATGAAATACACCTTCTCCCTTTCAAAATTTTTTTATCTACCCTCTTATATCTATTTTATCCTTTAAAAAAATTAAAAATGACTTGAGTGTCTTTTTTTAATATTTATATTTTTCTAATAGTCTGGATTAATATTTGTTGAAGGTTGGCCATCTACTCAATGTATTGATTGAAATTGGTGTTTTTTTTGTTGTTTTGGAGATTTGGGCATCTTTTAACAAATCAGTCTATGAGATTGGATTTTGGTTCTATACAATTCATAGAGAGCAAGGGATATTACTGGGTATGAGCTATTGCTTCAATTGTTAGATTTGAACCTTTATACTTTTTTATGGATACTCTAGGTATTTAATTATTTTCTTTGAAACTTGTATGCTAAATATTGCAACTAACTACAGATATTTCATTTGATTTCATCCAGGTATCAAATCGGTCTCCGTTTTAGTGGAGGTGCCCTATATGCTTTTAATGCTGTAACTAAAGTTTGGCATTATACCAATTGTGTTGCCAATTGGTGTTCGAGATTTTGACGTTGATGGGGAACATTGGGTCAATTCGGGATTGATACCAACAGAGCCTTTTGTAGGAGCTGTAATATTCTCTAGTTTTTATTCATAAAATACTTGTACAATTTTCTCTTGCTAATTCAGATTTAGTTTTTAGTTTTTGTACATGATTCTCGTGTCAAGATGATGTGTAAGGACCCAATTTCATTATTAAATTCTCCATATTATTTGAGATGTGGAAAAGCAATAAATAAGAATGATGAGAATTTAAATGGATGGTAATTGAGTTCTCAAATATTGGCTCTCTAGTTTCTGACCATTTGAACTTATTTGAATGGTATGCATTGAAATGTAGTTAGTTTTATATTGTAGACTATTCCCAGCTTGCAAGCTTCTTCCAATTACTTTTAAAATGTGACTCCATGGTAGTATGTCCAAACGAGAGTTATTAGGAGGGAATTAATTGTGTATTTGTGGAAAATATTTAAATAAATAGATATGAAAGTGTAGAATAAATGTAACAGTCTCCCATTTCTCATCTACCCTCATTTCTCATTAACTATCAAATAAAGTGGAAAATAATTAAACAAATTTTTTTACCATCTCCCATTTCTCATCTACCCTTATTAACTTCTATCCCTCTCCCTTACTCTCTCTGCTACCACATTCAATGAATCATGTGTGTCTCCCTCTCTCTTTCTCTTTTGTTGGTTACATACCTTTCAGCCTTTCTTCGCATTGACCAACCATTGCAGAAAACACAATACCATCTTCAATTCAGTTCACTCTCCCTGCATACCCCCCAACCTTTTGTGATAACAACAAAACTGAAAATCTTCATTGTGGAGCCCATAGACTTCAAAAGAGTGTAATTAAAGTGTACGTTTGTGCGGATCAGAGTTAAAAAAAATTTGGTATGTGTATATATATATATATATAAATATATGTACAGATATGTATATATTTTTCCCTTATATTAGATTCATTGTTTGTCACGTTTTGACATGATATATAAGTGCAAGTTCTATGTTGGTGCTATTTTACGTAAAAAAATCCACAAATGGTTCGGAAAATTCCATTTGAAAATTACAACCTTTATTTGTTACATACGGTCCATCGGTAATTACGAAACACTTGCTTGTTTCATTTTGATATGAATTATTTTATTACTCTTAAAGCACACCGCTTGCCTATTCCGACTAAGCAGTTGAACTAGGGCTATCAACATGAACGAGATAAAAACTAACCCCATTACTCGATCAGGGGATCTAAGCCACAGCGATAGCTTTCACTGGCCTTTGGACGGAAAAGAGATTTTTTTTCCCCTTCGGGGCCTTACAAACTCATGGCAATTCTTCACGTTTTCCTCAGACAAGACAGTGGGAATGAATTCTATTACCGTTTGCTTGTTGCCAAACCCTGCGCCTTTCTTTTGAATCAAAGTAGGTTGCGACTGTTGTATTTTAGTTGGCTCGTAGCTCCCTATTGATATAAAAGGGGGTGAAGGGTGAAAGAAAAATAAGAAGCAAGTCTTCCTCCATTACCTAAAATGAAGAAGAATCAGCCATGAGTTGAGTCTGCGGTCAAGCGCAATCTGAAATCCCTCTTCGATAGACATGAACCAGGTGTGAAAGCCTTTCTGTTTATGGAGTTCCTTCACCTCCAACTGCTTTCTTTCCTCTCAACCTCGAACAGCCCCAAAGCCTCTCTCTCGTGGGCTAACCAATGCGCCCCTACCAACAAATAAATATCACATAGTCTTCGAAAGGAGAATCCTACCACCCCACCACTAAACACTTATAAAGCCCTTGCGGAATGCAATCCAGTTCGGTTCGAATAATGGTTGACGAAGTGGGAATTCAAGATTGGAGATATCCTTTCATTGACTTTATCCAATAATAAGTTATCCTTTTACTAAAGGTATTTACTTTAGGCCAATCGACCATTGGACCACGGGCCACCCATAGGAACTAAACGCGCTCATGATAGGGATTAAGTTTATGGCGTGAGGTTCAGTTCCCTATCTAGAAGCATACCTGGATATATACTCATAGTGGCTTCCATACCTATCTCCGGTAGAGTTAACAGCATATCAAGTTCTTTCCCAACTAAAATAGAAAAGTTGGAAAATGTAGCGGCGATTCCATCGGAATATTTAATTTTTCCATTTTCTGAAAGCAAACCGATTGGACAATTGAATTTGTCCACTTTGATAATGTTATTGTATTCGAATGACATGCTAAATGTAATTATATTTATGATGTTGAACAAAATAATCCACAGAACACCACATTGTCAACATTGCATCCATTCAAGCTAACGGTATGTTATGATTTATCACATGTGCCACAAACTTGACATCTTAATCTACTTGATCCACTATGTCTGTCAGGAGTAGCTATTCTACTAGTCGTTAATATGCAACATTTAAACATAGTTGTTTGGCTTATTTTCTGTACTCATTTACTGAAAATACATTTGTATTTTTTCATTACTTTTGCTTCAGGATTATAGTTAAACCTTTCAGCAAAGATTCTATGATTGTAATTATTTTTAGTCATACGACCTCATGAATTACCACAAGCTTGTGAAGGGGAGATATTTATTATGTTTTGAATTGGTAAACCCTTTGTGCTCAATGTCACAAATTTTAGTTCTACTGTTCTATGATGGAACATGGAGTGTATGTTCTAAAGGTACTTGGAAATACCAACGTCAAAGAACGAAGATTATACATATCAAAAGGAATTGTACGTTGGCAGAACTTGAAGATGTTGTCTACAATGCTCTCAACTTAGATTCTACACAACATCAATTAATCTTCAAGTTTATATACCATGTGTGTTTTTCATGTGAGCCGTACGTTGTGAAAAATTAGGAAGACCTACAAATTTTTATAGAAGAGTATAGTTCACATAGACCTCAAGACAGATCTCCATTTATTGTTGATGTGTTATCCAGGGTTCCACAAAGTATTAATACTGCTGGATGTGTTGTGAATAGGATACCTACAAGTTCAGGATTTATGACTTTTGCCCCACTATCTGCAGTTTCAGAGACAGCTATATGTACCTCTGATGCTGACATGCAGTCCCCAACGACCGAACTTCATGTGCCGGAAACTCAACCTGGATTCTCTGAAAATTAAATTTGTGAAAACAATGTGCAATCTGTGGAACATGATCATGATAATGAGTGCTTCGACATTAATGATATGAATGAATATCATGAACTTGATTATGATAAAGATGAACAATTTGAGGTTGAGGTCAACACTGATCGTAGTGAAGATGGGTTACGTGACATTTGTTGGACCTAACATTCGGGACTTTCAGCTGGTGATAGTCGACATGGTGATTTTCCTTATGGTAATAGTCCAATTGATAATGTGACTGATGATGTGCTTGCTTCTCCTTATACCGAAAACCATTTGGACATTCGACAGGATTCTACCACATCCATGGCTGAACATAGGGTTAACCGTCGCTTCTCATTTGTCAATGCCCATGAAATCATTTGAATCAACCAACTCTTTGCGAGTAAGAATGCGCTACAGAAGTAGCTTAGTCTTTATGCACTAAGAAGAAATTTTGAATTCAAGGTCAAGAAGTTAGATAGGGTCCGATATAAGGTTGTATGTGTAAATGACAATGGCATATGGCGAATGCGTGCTACCAAGCTACATGGTGATAATACAGAGGCCTTCAAGGATGAGCATATTTGCTCTTTAAATATCATAAAAAGGGATCATCGGCAAGCAACAAGTTTAGTTATCAGAGACATCATCCAGCCAATGTTTGATGGGATTTCACGGCAATACAAACCCCAAGATATCGTGCATGACATTCGCTCTAATTACAGAGTAAACATAAGCTACAATAAAGCATGGGTCACTAAGGAAGTTACACTATCAGGTTTGTGGGGCACGCCAGAAGATTCATATGCAAAACTTCCTTTATGGAGTCATGTTTTGAAGAGAAAAAATCCGAGCACGTTTACTCGAATTGAAACTGACGATCAAAACAAATTTTTATATTTTTTCATGGCACTTGGAGCTAGCATTAGAGGGTTTCAACATATGTGGAGAGTCGTAGTTGTCGATGGAACTATGCTGAAGAATAGATATAGAGGTTTGTTATATATTGCATCATGTTTGGATGGGAACAATCAAATTTATCCACTTGCTTATGGAATAGGCCATGGGGAGACGGATGCAGCTTACACGTGGTTTTTTTAGAGATTTAAAGAAGCGTTTGGGGATGATCCGAATATAGCTTTTATATCGGACAGACACAAGAGCATTGCAAAAGCGATACGTACAGTTTTCTCTAATAATCACCATGGCCACTACACATATCATCTTGGTACAAATTTACGTGCTAAGAAGTTTAAAGGTAATGTCAATGCGATTATATCAACTTTTAATGATGCAGCTAGCGCATATATTGTTAAGGATTTTGATAAGGCTATGCAGCTTTTAGAAGGGGTTAGTATTGAAGTTGTACAATATCTCAAGGATGCAAATCCTATAAAATGGGCTAGATCACATTTTCCGGGCAATAGATACAACATAATGACAACTAATATCGCAGAGAGCATGAACTCTGTGCTTCTTGTTGCTAGGGATAAACCTGTTTTGCCATTACTAGATCACATTCGTGATGTCTTGCAAAAGTGGTGGTATGAACGTCAAACTAATGTAGCTGCAATGCAAACTCCTGTTACTAATTGGTTGGAAAATATCATGCAAAAGCGCTCAAATAATGGCAGAGGCTTACGTGTTATTCCATTGAACTTATATGAGTTTCAAATTATTGGCCCTGGCGTGTTCGTTGGAGTTGTTAACTTAGAAAATAAGACGTGCTCATGCAAGGAATTTGACATTGATGGATTTCCTTGTGTCCATGCAATTGCAGCATGTAAACATCGACATATTTCTCCATATATCGATTGCTCGATGCATTACTCAGTTGACTCACACCGTGATGCATATTCGAAAACCATATATCCACTTGGAGATATATGTCAATGGTATGCTCCAGATGATGTCATAAACCAGGTTGTACTTCCACCTCAAATTGGCAAACAGTCAGGAAGACCAAGAAAGAAGAGTATTCAATCTCAAGGAGAGGAGCATCATCAATATAGATGCGGGAGGTGCAAACAAATTGGTCACAGCAGCCGATCATGCTCGGCCACCGTACCTCTTGATAGCACTACCAACCAACAGCACCACTGAACCGAAGGACCATAAATCGCTCGACGCTATATTAAGACAATGGGGGCATGTTATGCGTTATGCATGTGTTATGCAATGTAGTTAGGAATGCAATTAGTTGCTCAACCGCGTAACATGTGTTTTGGCATAATAGACATTGGTTTTATGTGTTCTTTTGTTGTCAAATTCATCTGTCGTATTGTGTTGATAACATATCATTCTCTATTCAGTTTTTGGTTCAGTTGTTTGTAGGTTTCTTACTGTTGCACGGATGATATTACTGCCCAATGGTAATGACCGATGCATCGTCGGTAATTGACATTTGTACACCGTCGTAAAAGAATCACCACAATACCATCCAACAACTTCAATCATGTGTGTTCCAACCAATAACATGCTAAATGTAGCATTATTAATGATAACTTCTGACAACGTAAGAGAAAAAATGACATTAATAAGTGAAAACGTTCAATTTGTTTTTGCTTCAAATATTTCCGTAGGTTTCATCTGTAATTACCGAAACCCCTATGGTAATCACATTTTACCAATATTTTGGCCCCCCCAAGTCTCCTAATGTGTGTTAAATGAAAAAACATGCAAAATATAGATTCTTAAATGATCCTAAGGAGAAAAAACCCCAAAATTTCTGAAAGCGTTCTCAAATTGGCAAAAAAATATGAGTACGATAGGCCTTCGGTAATTATCGATGAAAGCTACGGTAATCAACTTATACTTTCTGGAAATATTACCGCAGGTTTCATCGGTAATTACTGAAACCCCTGTGGTAATCACATTTTACCAATGTTGTGGGCCCCACAAGTCCCCTAATGTGTGCTAAATGAAAGAACATGCAAAATATATATTCTTAAATGATCCTAAGTAGACAAAACCCCAAAATTTCTGAAAAAGTTCTCAAATTTGCAAAAAAAAATTTATTATTGTAGGCCTTCAGTAATTACCGATGAAATCTACGGTAATAAAATTATACTTTCTGGAAAAATTACAGTAAGTTTCATCGGTAATTACCGAAACACCTATGGTAATCACATTTTACCAATCTTTTGGCCGCCACAAGTCTCCTAATGTGTGTTAAATGATAAAACATGGAAAATATATATTCTTAAATGATTCTAAGGAGAGAAAACCCCAAAATCTCTGAAAAAGTTCTCAAATAGGCAAAAAGTTACGATTACTCTAGGCCTTTGGTAATTACCGATGCAACCTATGGTACTCAACTTATACTTTCTGGAACAATTACCATAGGTTTAATCGGTAATTACTGAAACCCCTATGGTAATCACATTTTACCAATTTTTTGGCCTCCACAAGTCCCCTAATGTGTGTTAAATGCAAACAAATGCAAAATATAGATTCTTAAATGATCCTAAGGAGAAAAAAATCCCAAAATGTCTGAAAAAGTTCTCAAATTGGCAAAAAATTACTATTACTGTAGGCCTTCGGTAATTACTAATGAAACCTACGGTAATCACTTTATATTTTTGGGAAAAATTACCGTAGATTTAATCGGTAATTATCGAAACCCCTATGGTAATCACATTTTACCAATATTTTGGCCCCCACAAATCCCCTAATGTGTGTTAAATGCAAAAACATGCAAAATATATATTCTTAAATGATCCTAAAGAGAGAAAACCCCAAAATTTCTGAAAAAGTTCTCAAATTGGAAAAAAAAAATATGAATACTGTAGACCTTCGATAATTACCGATGAAATCTACGGTAATCAATTTATACTTTCTGAAAAAATTACCGTAGGTTTCATCGATAATTACCGAAACCCCTATGGTAATGTGGTTTTATTAATTTTTTGGCCCCCAAAAATCCCCTAATGTGTGTTAAATGCAACAACATGCAAAATATGGATTCTTCAATGATCCTAAGGAGAAAAAACCCCAAAAGTTCGGAAAAAGTTATCAAAGTGTCAAAATTTTCTAAACTGTTGGGATTTTTTCTCCTTAGGATCATTGAAGAATCTATATTTTGGATGTTTTTGCATTCAACACACATTAGGGGACATGTGGAGGCCAAAAAATTGGTAAAATGTGATTACTATAAGGGTTACGGTAATTACCGATTAAATCTACGGTAATTTTTCTAGAAAGTATAAATTGATTACCGTAGGTTTCATCGGTAATTACCAACGGCCTACAGTAATCGTATTTTTTTTGCCAATTTGAGAACTTTTTCCGAACTTTTGGGGTTTTCTCTCCTTAGAATCATTGAAGAATCCATATTTTTCATTTTTTTGCATTTAAAACACATTAGGGGACTTGTAGGGCCCAAAAAATTGGTAAAATAAGATTACTATAGGGGTTTCGGTAATTACCGATGAAAATTACGGTAATTTTTCCAAAAAGTATAAATTGATTACCGTAGGTGTCATCGATAATTACCGATGGTATACAGTAATAATATTTTTTTTTGCCAATTTGAGAACGTTTTCCAAAATTTTTGGGTTTTCTCTCCTTAGGATCATTGAATAATCCATATTTTGCATGTTTTCGTATTTAACACACATTAGGGGACTTGTGGGGCCCAAAAAATTGGTAAAATGTGATTACCAAAGCGGTTTCGGTAATTACCGATTAAACCTACGGTAATTGTTCTAGAAAGTATAAGTTGATTACCATAGGTTGCATCGGTAATTAACGAAGGCCTACAGTAATCGTATTTTTTTTCCAATTTGAGAACTTTTTCAGAGATTTTGGGGTTTTCTCTCCTTAGGATCATTTAAAAATATATATTTTGCATGTTTTATCATTTAACACACATTAGGAGACTTGTGGGGGCCAAAATATTGGTAAAATGTTATTACCATAGATGTTTCAGTAATTACCAATGAAACCTACGGTAATTTTTCCAGAAAGTATAAATTGATTACCGTAGGTTTCATCGGTAATTATTGATGGTCTACAGTAATCATAATTTTTTTGTCAATTTGAGAACTTTTTTCGAACTTTTGGGGTTTTCTCTCCTTAGGATCATTGAAGAATCTATATTTTGCATGTTTTTGCATTTAACACACATTAGGGGACTTGTGGGGTCCAAAAACTTGGTAAAATGTGATTACCAAAGGGGTTTCGGTAATTACCGATTAAACCTACGGTAATTGTTTCCGAAAGTATAAGTTAACTACCATAGGTTTCATCGGTAATTACCGATGGTCTATAGTAATCATATTTTTTTTGCCAATTTGAGAACTTTTTCCGAACTTTTGGGGATTTCTCTCCTTAGGATCATTTAAAAATATATATTTTGCATGTTTTCGGTAATTATCGATTAAATCTACGGTAAGTTTTCCAGAAAGTATAAATTTATTACCGTAGATTTCATCGGTAATTACCGAAGGTCCACAGTAATCATTTTTTTTTTTGCCAATTTGAGAACTTTTTCTGAAAGTTTGGGGTTTTCTCTCCTTAGGATCATTTAAGAATCCATATATTGCATATTCTTTCATTTAACACACATTAGGGGACTTGTGGGGGCCAAAAAATTGGTAAAATGTGATTACCACGGGGGTTTCGGTAATTACCGATGAAACCTACGGTAATGTTTCCAGCAAGTATAAATTGATTACCGTAGTTTTCATCAGTAATTACCGAAGCCTACAATAATCAAATTTTTTTGCCAATTTGAGAACTTTTTCAGAACTTTTTGGATTTTGTCTCCTTTGGATCATTTAAGAATCCATATTTTGCATGTTCTTGCATTTAACACACATTAGGAGACTTGTAGGGGCCATAACATTGGTAAAATGTGATTACCATTGGGGTTTTGGTAATTACCGATGAAACCTACAGAAATCAATTTTTTTTTGCCAATTGGAGAATGTTTTCTGAACATTTGGGGTTTTTCTGTTTGGGGGCATTAATGAATGTATATTTTGCATGTTGTTGCCGAAAACACCCATTAGCTGAGTCTTTGGAGTAAAAAAATATGTGAATTGATATTACCGAAAGCGTATCGGTAATTACCGATGTTGCATGGGAATTATTGATGCACCATCGGCAATCATCTTTGCTTTAATTTTTATCACAACCGAGGGTCTTCTTTTCTCTTTTTTTTTTTTTTTTTGTCAACGGTTATCATTACTAAAGCTAGGTTCAGCATATTAAGATAACATTAGTATAGGGTGTCATAACATTAAACATATGATCTACATTGAAAGTTTATTGAAGTACAAATCAAGAGCATATTTTTTTCTAAAAAACCTAATGTCTTCCGGGCCAAATGAAATATTCTCCTCACTGCTTTTGTATTCAATAAATTTCAAAGCGTAGACACCACAATCACCCCTGCAGAATAGCATTAATGATTAGCATTAATGAAAACCAACAACGTGTATTTCCACACGTAAGCACAATAAAACAGCACCAATAGAAGTGGTTTGAAATGACAACACATTCATACCCATTATCTTGGCGGGGTGCATCTTTGATCATGGTCATCGTGAATGGCTCTAAAGTAAGAGGCACGTCCGGATTCTTCTCGTAATATCCCCATCCCTCAATAGGTAAGGCAACATATACATAAGGCATTCCGCATTGTTCAACTCTTTATTCTGGACATATTTATTTCCTATATTTGGATCGTATAAAACAATATGTCGCACCTTCAAGTCCACACATGTTGCCAACCAATGGGCGCCTCCATTGTTGACAGGAATGTACACCTGCAAATTAGAACATAACCTCATTATCCATAAATTGGGAAACTTAGTGAGAATTTTTTTAAATATATGTAGGGACTTACATAATCACATCTCCGCCACGGCATGCTAGGTTTGGGTGACTTCCCACACACATAGCTACGAAGTGTCAAATCACATAAATATGTGCTTCGAGATGCCCCCCATATGGGATAACGCCATTTGATGGATGACTGCTAAATAATGAAATAGATACAATATAAAATGTCATCAATATAACATTAAGCAATGCAGTAACATCCCATCATCTTACCCAAAATAACACGTCTAATATGGCACAGGTGTGGGTGAACATCTTCTCATTCTCAAACCGCCTTTTTCGTATGAAATACAAAATAGTGTCAATATGCTGCAAAACCACATTAAAGGAAATAAATAACAAGTGCGAGGTGATAAATAAAACATCATTCCAAATGTAGGAACACAATGAATTTACATGAAAATAAAGTATATAACTTACATCGAAAGTCAACCATCCTTCAGAGATAAGTAGCTCAGCAAAAAATTTCTTCCCCACCGTCATATAAGATGTACACACGGTTGCTTCGTTCGGTGCCACCCTATACCACTCACCGAACGCCCTCTCCTTCGATGCATCAATATGTAGATTAAGATTAAATTTGATCTTCTTCTTACATGGGTCGGTGTAAGGAGAGATGACGTGATGTGACTGGTGGTAAACTCTACCGAATCGACTTGTATCACCAACATTATGTGTCCAATCCTCCACCTCAACTCAGCTCATTGGTCATGATGTGGACTGTCAGCTGAAACACTGATATCCCACCCCAAATGCAAAGGCTGATATGGCACCAAAGCCCGGGAATCCTCCACATAGGATCCTTCAGGTACGATAGGCTCAAACGGTGTAGTACAATCATCATCCTCCTTCCTACCATTGGAACTGTCTATAGGTGCATCAAATTCTTCGGCTTGCTTTCCAAATGACGATGCCACAAGGGATGATGGTCGTACCGAAGATGACAGTGAATGGCTGTGCATATGATGTTCGGCTTGCAAAACACAATGGTTATTTTGCAGTTCCCAAACCCTAACAACAAATAATTGCTGAATTACAATATATAATTTAATAATGCTAAAACCCTAAAGTATACTAAGTTGTCTAAATGATACCTGATGCTTTTGTTGGTCAATAACAGAACTAAGCATCTTCCCTAACGATGCCATCTCTTTCTTTAATTCATCAAATTTTGCCTCCAAGCAAGCAAGCTAATCAATATCAATATCCAAAACATAAGTCAATATATATTAGTACAACATATGAAATACAAATTTGCGTGCAAGTAACAATTGCATACCCTGAAATTAGCATTTGGAGGGCCACTAGAATGCTCCTCAGCTTTGGACGCATCTTTAGCGCCAACAGTGGCTATCGATGCTACAATTGGTGGTGCCGTATAGCAAACTTCATGTATGTTCAATGCTATTGTTTGCCAGTAATCCATAGTCTTCTCCTCATTGGTAGCATCTAACTTCCAGTGCACAACATACTACATGAAATGAAGAAAGGAAAAAAAAGTAAATTTGGAAACTGACTTTGGTAATGTAACTTGAATGTAGTCGTACCATGTAGTCTAAAAAAATTTGCCTTACATTGCTATTTGAGGTGAACTAATTATGGACAGCAAAATGGTTCGGTTGACTTGTAGCATGCCATCCACGGATCCTCGGACAACGGGTTTCCCGCCGCTCGCCAAAATGGTTACCAAAATCAGGGATTGCTTCAAACCCCCACAACTACAAAATATAAATTATAGGTTATTAAATATAATTTTTAAGTAAACGCTACATGTATTAAATATATTACCGTACCTGAAACGCCAATGGAAAACCTTTTAGGTCATACGACTATGATTTATTCTTTACTGCAAGTCCTCTATGCTGGAATGCATTGTGGAATGAGTTGATCGTCTCCTTGTAGCTCAAAATGCCCCAAGGGTAGGAATTAAATACCCCGATATCAGCAACCAAATCAATGAATTTTCTATTTATTTGAACCCTCGAATCCATTCCGAGTACACCATGAACTAAGAAATATAGTAACGCAATTCTTACAGCATCCTAATCATCCACAAAATGTGTACCCTTGAATATTCGTTCCAGTTCGGGCGGTTTCAAGTCAGTCCTGTCATCTAGCAACCTCGTGAGCAGCTCCTTTGCTTTGGAAATTTGCATATCATACATGGAAGGGTACCTACAAAACTTTAAGCCACTAATGAGTGCGAATTCCCACTTCGCAAACCGCACTCCAGATCCACCGAAGTTAAACTCCAGTACTTCTGGATTGTTGGACACAACTCGTCTACAAAGCAGGTGATGCACTAGCTTACCAGAGAACTTGAGGTTCTTCATGTCAAGTAAGTGTCCAAAACATGTTTGTCTATACTTTTCCAGCTGCTCACTTATGAGGACACTTGTAATTACTTTGTTCGCTTCTATTGGATTCCCGAATGAATGTGCCCTAACTTTAAACATATCGGCATCCCGAAAGATCCGTTCCTTTGGAGCGTCGATGGGCTGCAAAATGAATTACATAAATGGAACTGACGTCAATGATTTAATCATAGCCTATTTTTCCACCCTAACTTGATAATAATAATTTCCAACTAAATCTTAAGACATATGGGTTCACATTTTTGCACTAGTGGTAATTACCGATGAAACCATCGGTAATCAACCTACAATGAACTAAAAAAAAATTTCGATGGCCTATCGGCAATTACCGATGGCCATCGGGTGAAGTTTTTCTCAAGCTTT
This sequence comes from Ziziphus jujuba, assembly GCF_031755915.1. NCBI lineage: Eukaryota > Viridiplantae > Streptophyta > Magnoliopsida > Rosales > Rhamnaceae > Ziziphus > Ziziphus jujuba. Next base: position 24,579,403 of record NC_083388.1, on the reverse strand, counting down.
CACATTCATGAATAAATACTGACAGATGTCTTATCATTTACCGCACAAAACAACATAAATGAATATAAAACTTACCATCTCAGATGGGGGGAGAGGAAAGTGGAACGTACCCTGGAAGTTTGGTGCTTTCTGTCTCAGCTTTGGATTTCTGCCTAGTAGTTCGTCGACACTTAGAGTCGGGTGCTGATGTGCTACCACCGCATCTCTTACTTTCCACCTTCTTACCTCCCTTCTTCGGTTGAGCTCGCAAGTTCCTCTTTGATGCCATTATAAAGTACAACCTACAAATGTACATTGACAACATTAATAAATTTTTATCTACCTTTAACCACATTGTCAACTATGTATACATATATAAATATCCGCAATCCTCAATTTCATACGCTCTCTTCCTAAGGATATTGTGTATGCCATCTACAAAACATTTACTGAACATTTACTGTATAGCAGTGTGTTTACTTCTAAATCTTTCTATCTTCTTCTTCTTCTTTAATTTTTTTTTTCTTTTTTGGGGATAAAGTGTTTGCGTGTTTGCTTCTAGCTAACCATGAATCTAAAATTTTATGCCCCGATCTTCTCTCTCTCTATATATATATATATATATATATATCTATACCTTTAGAAAGTACTAACAATTAACAAGTACTAACTCTGGAATTCTTAACTTCAATTCTAATTAATCATAAAGTATTTTTCTCTTATCTCCAAGTACTGATTTTTAGTAATAAATTACCCTAGCAAAGAGGAAGAAGAAAAAACTTAAAAGAAAAAGAAGGTCTGAAAAGCAACTAAGATTTCTAATGCAGCTATAGTCTAAAGCGGGGTTTTAATAGAGCAACCCACAATTGTGGCCAATTATGATGCTACAAGCAGAAGCAGATAAAGTGAAATATTGAAGTGACTGGAGAGGAAGTAGACAATTCACCCAAAATAGAAAAACAAGAAAGTGAAGTATAGAGGTGGAAGACTACATAGAAGCTACGCAACAGACAAATTGTTATAAGCCAATCAAAAGCAACCCTTAGACTGTATATATACATATCACAATCATGTTATATTTAATTATTTCTTAACATACAATATATGTCTAAAAAATGTGCACAGAAAGTTGCAGACTATAATCTGAACATATAGGTTAAGCTGGACTGCAACATGTCCACCACTTCTATATGAGTATGTCAACTAATGTAGCTACATCTCTTCCCCATACTGCTTTTGTTTAATCTGATTTGGTTATAAAAGCTCAGACCTACCGACACCTATATATGCTATACAAATCATTCACTTTATATGTATTTTATTTGTATAATTAGTTTAGGGTCAATGATTTATCTGTATACAAATCAAAAAAGAAAAATAATTAGTTTCTTAAGGGTCCAGTACATTTTTATAAAAATTCTTCTTTTCAACCCATAAAAGCAGTTTTCTAGACAGAGTTTGAGTATCATGCACTAGTGAGATAACACATTTAGCTTTAGGATTTAAACTTCGATCAGGGAAAAAATCCTTATATCCCTAAGTTGTAAAATATATATATATATATACATATATTATGTTTATTTATTACAAACTAACATTATTCTTCATCAAATTCATTGATTTCTCTGCCTTCATCCTTTATTTATTTTCCATGCTCAGGGATAAAAAAAAAAATTTTAAAAAATTAAAAACGACGTGTCATCTGGGTGTCGTTCATCCCAGACGACATGTCGTTCGCTCCATCTTCAACCTTTAGCCGGGTTGACCCGAACCCGCTTGAATCAGTCCCGATCTGATTTTTGAGCCGGTTATTTCGCCCACCTCCGGCCACCGTTTAAGGCCAAGCCGGTCCCATTTTTTTCCTCTCTTCATTTCCTACTGATACCCAATATCAATCTATCCTAAAACCTAGGTTATAATCACTTTCATACAAAAACCTAAATTTCAAACAAACTTCAAAAATTCCACATTTTTAATCGGTTCTAAACACAAATCAAAAGTTTCAATGTATCACATTGTACTAAATTTGTAAGTATTTAACGGTAAGGCAACAAATAAACACAAAAAAAAAAACCCCCACATGGGTCCACGGTAAGGCAATAGATAAACACAAAAACAAATCCACACCGATCACGGCAAGGCAAAAAATTAACACAAAAACAAACTCACACCGGTCCACGGCAACGAATAAACAAAAATATTAAAACAATTATCTCAGAGATAGCCGTTCAAGAGTGCTGAGATGAGATGAAGTTTTGTTTTTTTGTTTTTTCTTTGTATTTTTTAAGGGTGCTGAGATGAAGCTTCCTTTGTTTTTTCCACAGCAAGTTTTGTTTTTTTGTATTTTTGTGTATTCTTGTAAAAACAATTACTTGATGTATTTTGTTTTCTTTTTCTAAAAAGTAGATTTTGTTTTGAACAATAATAGCAAATAAAGGGGCAAATATCATTAATCTCATCCCGAAAGGAATATTGGACCAAATTCCCCCACTTTGTATTAAAAGAACCCAAAAGTTAAGAAGATGATGGAAAGATACCCATTTTTTTTTCTCAAATTTATTTGTCTATCATTGGTGATACAGTAAATTTTAATTGAAATGTTTAATTTTATTTTTTATATTAAAATTTTAAAAGTGAATTGTTTAATTATAACAGTTTAAATTTTTATTTTAATATGTAAATTTTATTAATGATCATCTATCAATAATAATAAAAATAGTATTTTTTTAATCTTTTGTATATCTAATACACTATGTCCAATTGCAGTAGTAGACTCATTTGCAAATTATACATTTGTTGACCATATATAAACATGGAATCGTGTATGGATTATTTAGTTCATATCATTTTAATTAAGAACAAAAGCAAATTAATAAGGAATTTCAAATTCAATTGTAAAGCAAAACTTGCACCAGATAATATTAAATTTTATTATTATTAATATTGCAGAAAAACATAGAAATTGGAAAGCATTTTTTTTGGGTAATGAAAATAGGAAAACATTTGGTTAATATATAACCGATAACATATATATATATATATATATATATATTAACTTGTAGCTAGTTTTCCATCTTCGGTTTCTTCTTTGGGTTTGTCTTCTTTCCCACCTGCTGATCATCAACCATGCCTCCATTATTATTCAACTCTTCATCATCATCATCATCATCATCATCATCACCATGAAAAACCCTATGCTGATAACCATTCCAGTTGACACCACCAGCTTGAGGAGGTTGAGGCTGCACTAAATTATACTGGAAGGGTCCCAATCCCATCAGCAGGAGACACATGGACGAAGAGGGTGCAGCAGTATGACTTTCCTCACCATTACTACCGAGGGGTACACCGTTCTGGATCATCTCCTTCCGGTGGAAATTTCGGTGGCAACCGCAGGCATCACAGTAGTGGAAATAATCATCTGCCTTCTTCGTCTTCTTCTTTGTACCGCCTCCGGTGCGTGAAATGAATTCTCGGCAACCATCCAGTGCGTAGCCTCCCATGGAAACTGCATGGTTCCGTCTGCATTCTTTGTATTTGATTGTTGTCATTTTCGATATTCTTGATTTCGATTTCTCTGATGGTGGTGATGATGATGATGATGGAACCATTGTTTTTTTAGATGTTTTGGATGATGAATCGCTAGGCATATGTGTATATGTATATATATATATATATAATCGATTTAGAGAATAAGGACAGATAAACAAAGGAAAAAAAAAAAAAATGAAACGTGAAAAGAGTTGTTGAGAGTGTGATTTCTTATGGTAGATAGCGCGAGAGTCTCTACTGGCTTTGTTGTTTGTATATGCATGGCTGACACATTGGACAAGTGTTTGAATAAAGCTGGAACTACTTATACTTTGAATTGCCATTTAATTAATTTGTTAATTGTCTAATTCTGGAAAAGATCAGTACTAGTAAGATGGATATAACTTTAATTATTCCCAATTTTGATTATATTAAGCTGGGAATATCAAAGGATTAGATGATTGAATAGGATAAGATTCAAAATATATTTCAGAGTAATTAATTAATTAGTATACATAACAAGTACTTAAAAGAAAACAAGAAATTCAAATTCATTAAAAAAAAATGATATTTTACATAATTTTTTATATATGGAGGTGAACTTTTTATTCACCTTCATTTTAAAAAATTCAAATATTAAAAAAAAAAAAAAAGAAAAGAAAAGAAAATTATGAGACAAGAGGCTTAACTCCCATTTACATCATATCCTATTATCATCCACACGCAGGCCACATCCTGGTTTCTCATCACCTTCTCGGACCTCTGTACACAATCCTTACCAATCCATTTTCCAAAAATTTTCCAATTATGATCAAAACCTAAATATCTGCAGCCATGGCAAATTCACTTCATGAGGTGCTTAATATATATATATATATACAGTAGAATATATGTATATATATATATATATATATGTACACCTTAGCAGCCAGGTCGTCCTCGTCGTCATCGTCATCATCATCTTGCTGAGAAGCTCCATTTTCATCCAAATTTGCCCTTCTTTTCATAGTGTGTATATATATATATATATATATCTAATCATCAACAAATCATACATAAATATCATCGTCCCATGTAAGTTCAGAAGAGCTCCCATTAAACCTCTTCTTCCTGGGGTTACTTCCGCCGCAAGCAAGTGAGAACTCGCACCCAAAAATGAAGCACGAAAACAAAGCTCCACCGGTTTTCTTCTTCCTTAATTCCGTTCTGATCGGAGGACGAAGATGACGATGTAACTGATGGTTTTCCGGTCTGTAATTCCTGTTTTGGTAATGATCATAAATAGGTGGAAGCTCCGTTCTCCACCTCTCAATCTTAGTCTTTAGCCCTTCCACACTATCATCTTGCTCCGTCCAATCATCCAATATGGAACTCCCGGTTTCATCTTTATTATAGATATTGTTATTATGGTGCGGTATCGGATACAAACCTTTAGCTATGGCGGCTGCCACCACCGACGGCGACGGTCCGACGTCGGAGCAAATCGAACCCATTCCTCCTCCCCCTCCTTTATTATTATTCTTATTATTATTATTCCCAACTCCAATCTCCGAACCATTCACCATTGAAGACGACCCGTTTATCATCGACCCGTTTAGCATAGACCCGTTGCAAACGGATCGAGCTGGTTTTGAATTGTGATATGCATCGTCGGTTCGTTCGCTTTTAGAACGTTGAAGTAACATCTTTTTATTAGAACCTGAATTTTTTTCTTTCACATCCATTGAATCCCAAAACTCGACCGCCGAGGCGCTTACATCGCTGTAGAGAGGCATGCTTCGCATCGTGCCGTCGAGAAGAGTAACTCCGACGTTTAGAATCCCCTTCGGACGGCCAGATGGTCGCCGGATTTGAAGTGCCACGTACCGCATTTTGGAGTTCCTTTGGGATCTGATGGCAGCGGGAACAAGATCAGAGATCATAACTGTTACGCTGCCGATCATGATGTCGCGGAGCCAGGCGGACTCGTAGATCTCGATGGTGAGGGTGGAGTTTTCGTCGTCGAGGAATTGGGTGTCGACGCGGAAGACGAACTTCTCGTTCCACGTGGGGCTTTTGTGGCCGTTCTGATCGACTCGGGTGGTGAGTTTGCGGTTCGGATTGAGCCACGCGACGGCGAAAGTCCTCATGGATTTGGATACGGCGGAAAGGTCCTGCGCGGAGATCATGTTGATCTCCAGGAGCTGGATGGAAGTAGAGGAGGAGGAAATTGGCGCCATTTTTAAACAAGAAATGCTAATGGCGGCAACGACGATGGAGAAGAACCACTCGCCGGCGGTCCAGCGTGCGGTGGCGGCGGTGGTGGAGACGCCAGGAAAAAGACCAGGAAAGTGTTTGATTTTTTTTTTTTTTTTTTTTGTTTTTTTGTTTAAATTTTGTAGTGGGAAACTGCCTCTGATTGGATGAGAGGGAAGAGAGGGTTTTTAATCAAAGCTGTGGTGATCAAAGTGTCTGTTAAATAGAAAAAAAGTTTAATTTTAGAAACTCTTTTTTTTTTTTTTCTTTTTTGTTGATTTAACAATATTATTACATAAAACGAAAACAAATAAAAAAAAAACCAATTTAATTGATTAATTAACCTGAAAAAAAGGAATAAAGTTATTTCTTGAAATGTATTAGAAACTAATTGGTGTTTTCAAAACCTATAAAATCTCCACTTGTTTCTTCTTCATGGTTTTTTTTGTTTGAAACTAATATTTTATTTAGATGGAACTTTGTTGGAAAATTATTCTTCATTAATTTATTTATTTTTTTTAGTTGATTTTATTTAACTGTGTGATTAATTATTTTTTTCTGTCTGATTAAGTCTCTACTTAAACCGATTGGTTACTATAACATCTGTCTTTCCGTGTGCTTCAAACTGAACCGGAACCATATACTTACTTTTAGGAATATAATTAGAATAATACTGTCTCTGATGCTCTTTGATTTTCCAATTTTAATTACCACTTCTGAATGAAAAGGATTAAAATAGTATTATAGTAACCAATCGATTTAAGTAGATAGAATTGTAGCTCTAGATGCTTTAGTTGGCAAATTTATTTCTTACATAGGGTATTTAATTAGTATTCTTAACTTTCAAAAAAAAAAGTAGGTACACATTAATAAAAAATCTTTTTTTGATCCTCCAAGATCATCACTTTTTAAAGACAAACTAATAGAACTTTTTTTTTTCTGTTTTCGAAATTTAATATGTCTATGTATGTAAGTTGTGTATATATATATATATATATATATCTATATCCATAGTTAATTAACAGAAGAGCTTGAAGGCTAATACTATTGGTATTAGCTATAGGCTTTGACTTGTGTTAAAGCTATAGGCTTTCCTTTGCTTTCTCAGAGAAACAATTTATTTCATAATTTACAAATAAAGTTAGATGGAGGTAGGCTTGAATTAGAAGGACTACAAATCTCAAATTTCCTAGCAAATTGCAACCATTTATGTGAAAATTTTCAACGCGTGTATTATATATATATATATATATACGCACACAAAAGCAATACATTATCTCTGCAATCTGCTATGTTCCATGTCTCAAAATCAACCAAAAGACTGCTTAATTATATATATTGAAGAGTAACCAAACCCACCCAACAAATGGATTCCACCTCCAAACGCGCATTATCTCTTCTATCCCATGCACTTGTTCTCTTTATCTGTTTTTCATCATTTCTGCAACTTGCAAGACCCATTTCTGATCACACCAACTTATTATACAAAAACTGTGCAAATCAAACATTTTCTAGCCCAAATAAATCCCACTTACAAACACTTTCAATCCTTTTCCATGAACTAGTTTCACACTCTCTCCACTCCAAGTTCTTCAAAACCATCGAAGGAGACGATGATATGTCCATCTTTGGTCTCTTCCAATGTAGAGGGGATATCAGCAATGAAGACTGTGGAAACTGTGTTAACACACTGCCCGATGTGTCAAGCAGCTTATGTAAAGAATCAATGGCGGCTCGTGTTCAGCTTTATGGATGCTATATGAGGTATGAACCTGAAGGGGTTTCGAATATGCTGCTTAAGCATGAGTTGGTGCACAAAATTTGTGGAGAGTCAAAGCAGGTGATTCCAGGTTTTGAGGAGATGAGAAATGGAGCTTTCGCTGCTTTAGAAAATGCCATTGAAACTAGCGGTGAACAAGGTTTTTACAAAACGAAGTTCAAATCAATGGAAGTGGCAGCACAGTGTGAAGCAGATTTGGAAGTTTGTGCATGTGGGGAATGTGTGAGCAGCGCAGTACAGATTGCGGATGTAGAATGTGGTGGTGCTGCTTCAGGACAAATTTACTTGAACCAGTGCTTTATAACCTATTCTTATAATTTCCTTCCAAATGGTATTCCTGGCCATACCCAGTTAAATTCTGTTTTCCCATTTACTTGTTGATTTATATATATATATACATACATGACATGAAAAAGCTATATTTTTATGTAACAGGGCAAGCGACATCAGGGAACAGCAAAAGTAACAATGGCAATCTGAAAAAAGTAGCAATTGTTCTTGGAGGTTTAGCAGCTCTGGGCTTTGGGCTTATAATTTTGTTGTTCATCAAGGCCAGGATGAAGAAAGAAGAAGACTATTAAATTAATAGCAGAGTAGAAACCTTTTTTTTAATTTTTATGCTGCTCTTTTTTTGACATTCTTGTTTGCTGAGATATTATTTTGTTCCTTCAAAGGGGATACACAATATGACTTAATTTACAGGCACTCCGTACTATTTGGTGGGAAATTGTTGCCAGGGTGGTAGACTTATGTTGAAGAGAACAGAGACATTTAGAGTGTGTGGTTGGGCATCTACTGGATGGAGTCCTTTAAGTAAACTTTATTATATCTCTTTGTTGCCAATTCAAACCAAAAGTTACGTTATTTTCTTCATTTATTTTTTTCTTTTCAAACTCACATTGTAAATATTTTCTCACAATGTTACGATTCACCGTTTGTTTGCTTTCCTATACATGGAACTCTTTCTTTTCTTTCCTTAATATATAGGAGAAGATAACAAAATTAGGAATGCCGTGAGTGGAAAGTTAGCCACTTTCTGATGCCGTGAGTGAAAAGTTAGCCACTTTTCTCTTTGGCCAAAATTAGGTGGTGGACCAAAGGAACCGTGGGATAGAGGGTGATATCTTATATCTATATATCTGATTGCCATAAATTTGTTGAAAGGCTATGAATAATAACGTTGGTCAACTTCTGATTACCTAGCTAGATAATGGGAAAACTTCAATTTAAATCTACAAAATATAGTATAGTAGGTACTTTATATATACATACATACATATATATATATATATATACTTGGTCCCCTAACTAAGAGTTCCAAAACTACTTTTTATTTCTTCATTTGGTATTTTTATTCCATACCAGTTTTGGACACGTCTATAATCTTACTCATGATATAGGGTGGGGAAGAAAAAAACACGTGAAAAAGAATTTGGCTAGGAAAAGCACTAGGGAATAAAATGAGTTCTAGATGATGGTGATCTGCACAAAAACATCAATTCAGGACCTCTTTTAATAATTAATCTTTACCAGCTCCATTTTGGAACAAATTAGGTAAATTCAAAAGTCAAACACTATCTTTCACTATTGCTATGTAACTTTCTTAGCAACCAAATGGATGGTGAGATCAAAACTAGATCGAGTGCATCAATAAAACTGCAGCAAAACCTTTTATGGAGTCAAGTCAGCTACGATTCTGGTCCATAAGTTACTAATGAGACACCATTTGTTTTTTTCTTTATATCCAAATCTGGTAGTTGCCACCAAAAGTGATCAATAACATCATTAAAAATACAAGGCAAAGTGCACATGACAGACTCAAAGGAAGTGACTAAATACCCTTTGGGCTTCATTTGAGATTACAAAATACAAGTTGACATTTTTCTACTGTCATTTTCACGATTTATATCCTAGAATCTAATATTCTTCATTTAACATTTGGTATCTGAAAGTCTAAATCTATTTTAGTTGATAATATATGATCCAAATTGATTAACAAAGAACCTCACTCTGCCGCATGGTTAGTGGACTTCCCTCCAACAAACATAAGACCGGTGGAATGATCTGTGTCAGCATAGTTCCGTAAGCATTCCAGCAAACTGGATCTCGTACTACTTTTCCTTTGGAGGGAATGAGTTCCACATGCGAAAGCGTCAAGTTTGTACAAGGGACAGAGTCGCTGCAAGCGAAATGCACTGGTGCGCTTCTCACATCATATGTACCCTTTATGTTTGAGTACAAAATGTTAGAAACATAGACTGCAGAGGTTTGGTTTTCGCACTTCTTGCTGAGGCAGTAGTATTGGTCTACTATGATTGGGTTCCGGACAGTGTCCATTTGTATGTTTTGGAAGATAACCCTTGACACAGCTCCTGACCCACCTTGCCAAGTTTTGATTCGGACCCCATTGTTGGAGGTCTTAATGACCGAGTCACTCACGGTTATATCTGATACACAAGCTCGAGAGTTATGATTACCAAGGCTTCCAATGCTGCACATAGAAAATAGGACACTTGAGTTAATAAAATTTCCAAGAGAACTCAAAACAGGCAGCCCCATTTTAGAACAGAACAGCCCTGTTTCAAAACAGAGCAAATCTGTATCAAAAAACAGAGCAGCCATTTATTGAAAACAGACGACTTATACCTTATTCCATGACTTGGACCGCATGTGATATTTCTTATGTCAACATTATAAGAACCAGCTCCAATTGATATACAGTCATCTCCTATAAGAAAGATTAGCATAAAAAGAATAAAATGAGCTAAGTTTTGCAGAAATGAATGTATGATGAATTTTTGAAGGCGTGCAAACTGAATTACCATTGGAGATTAGTGAATTGTATATCTTCACATGGTTTGTGTTCTCTATGTGAATTCCATCTGTGTTTGGACTGTAAGCTGGTGTTTTTATTGTAAGTGATTCTACATGTACATTTTGACAACCATCGAACCGGAAATGAAACTGTGGGCTATTCTTAACGATTAGTCCTTGCACTGTCAAGTTGGAGCTCAGGAAGAACCTTATGGCCTACAAGAAAATTAATATAAAGATTAGTTTTAAACAAATGGATATGTAAATAATAACCAATTAGAAAACAGAAGAATTTGCGCTGTGTTCTGTGACTTACAGCTGGGCTATCACAGGGACCAGAATTTTGTGTTCCATTGTTTCCATGCTACATTGACAGATAAAATAAATGAGTAATAAAACTCCATTGGGCAAAAAAATAAAACAGAAAAATTTTAGATGGAAAAATGTTTACTTTGTGAGGCTTGCATGGAAGATTCCACCATTTTTCTCCTCTGCCATCTATAACACCACTCCCTTGCATCTTCATTCCATCAATTCTATAGAAAACCAGCCATTGCCTCTTACTGTAACTTTTCGGCCAGGATTTTGGTCCATCTGGTGGCATTACTGTTCCATCAATCTTCTCATTATACAGTAAAAAAACATAGGTTGTTAGTCAACAAAAAGACCCCAAAAGAATGAAAATGAAAAAGATCTCTTCCTTTTTTTTTTTTTTTTTCCCCTGTTACATTAGCAAAGAGTAAATTCATACCTGAAATGTTGTGGCAGATTTACAAGGCCCAGTGAATATGGTGGACTGTATCATAAATGAATAACCTTCAGGAACAAGAACTACTGCTGGTTCTTCTGCTTCGCAAGCAGTGTCCCAAGCCATCTTAAATGCTTGAGTATCATCCCTAGTTCCATCCCCAACAGCACCAAAAGATCTTACGTTGAAAAAATTGGCTGTATAATGAACAGGACCTGCACTATAACTTGGGCTAATAGCAGCCTCATCAGGTGCTGGAGATGGTGGAAATGAAATTCTAGAAATTATATGCAAATGATTAGGCTCAGCATGAATATTTAGTCTGCCTTGCGTTACAAGAAAGAAGAAACAGAAATGCAGGAAGAAAACCATTATGAAAAACCAAGAGAATGTCATTGTTTTTGTATGGCTATGACTTGGATATGAAACAGTATGGAATGGAAAGTACTGTGCTACTTATAGAACAAAACCTTGAGTTTTATATAGTAGGACTAGGTTCACTAGCCCAAGAAGAATTTGGACAGATTTTTAAGGCTATTATTCTGAGCTAGAACATTATAGGGTGATGTAGAAGCAAGGCAACCACGTCTCTGGGAAGTAGGGGGGAAAAAAAAAAAAAGAAACCAGTAAAAACTTTTATAAACAGTGACCACTTTCGAAAGCCAAAAACAAGTTGCAAGAGAGGGAAAAAAAAACAAAGTGACTATGAGCAAGAGGATATTGTAGGGAACAATAGGAACGAAATCAGTTTAAATACTGGGAATTTTGCTAGTGGGCAGCTGCTTTTGAAGGTCGGTCCACGCCTGACACTGTGATAATGGGGGGTGAAGCCGACCAGTTCCATTTAGAATTTGGCTTTTTTGGTTATAATGTAGAGTTTGAATATTTTTGTGGGTGGGAATCTAACAAAAAAACAAAAAAAGAGTTTGGGAGGCCAAGTAAGAATATAAGAAATGGGTAGTAATGTTTGTGGTGCCTAAAAGTATAGCTATTTTACAGTCGAAAGTTCTGCTTCTGCTTTAGTTTTGAGGATTTTCTAGGATTTCCCATTTTTAATATCCATTTTCAGAAAATCCCTTCGCAATTTGTTTATAATGGTGAAACAAATTGAATAAATTCATGTATAGTCATTCTTTATAAATAGTTTATATCCCATATTAAATAAAAATCTTGAAATATATCAGTCAATAATCATTTGAGGTCTAATTTATATAATCTTATCAATAATTTTCGATTACAAGTTTACAACATCAACAACAACAACAATTAAAAAAAAATAATAATAAATAAATAAACACTATCTTCCTCCAAATTATGATCCACAACTAAATTAGGATGAGAAAGAGAGAATGAAAGTAATATGGTGGTTGTTCATAATCAGAGTCTAGAAAATTTACTTTGGCAGCTCAATGAGTGCATGTCTTTGTCAGCGCATGTGTTTGCTTTGCTGCGGCTGATGGACAGCCCACTTTAATATTATCTTATATTATAAGTTTCTGTTCCATAATTAAGTCAACAGAAACGAATTTTTTATGGGTATTAAGCAAGTCTATCTACTGAAAATTGACCAATAGGCAGTGAATGGTGGCAAATGTTGTCCTTTCTAGATCTCTTATATTCTTTTGCTGACATTTGCTTGTGCCCATATTTCTTAATTGACTACTATATGATTTAAGGAGTGCTTTGTGTTTTGTGCTTGCTTGGATTGGATTTTTTTTCTTAATAATATATTTTTTTTGGACTTTTAAAAAAGTTGGAGGTGGATAATGAGGAGGCTCTTCTGAAAATGGTGCATGGAGGAAGATAATGTTCTGTCAGCGAAGTTTCAAAACTCATATAATTCACCAACTAAGTGGAGGTTACACATATTCACCAAGAAAAAAAAAAGGTGGAGGTAACACGTAATGCAATTAGTTAATAATTACCGTACCAACTCCCAAGTTGAATTTCACTCTTGTTTTTGGTTTTTAAGAATTTAATGCTAAAACCATGTACAATTTTTTAGTTTATTTTTTTTTATTTTTTTTATTTTTTTGGGGTTGGTGTGGGGGGATGGGGGTGGTGTTGAATGCTAAAACCATGCACTTCGTAATTATTGGAACCACCCACAATATATTAAATCCTTTTGCCAAAAAAGTACAAATTAAATCCACAAGGAAAATGTTTTCAAAAAAAAAAAAAAAATCCACAAGGAAAGAAAAAAGTTTCTTGCGTATCAAGCAGGCCTATTGGACTGTATGGAAAGGGGTCTAAGCCAGTTCGATGGTTTATAATTGGGTCCTCCGTATGCCGACACCTTGCTCTTGTTATTGTAGAGTGTCAAGCCCATTACTACAAGATGTCAATGCAAAATTTGATTGCTTTAAATTTTGGAAACTGCCAAAATTATGGGAATTTTGCTTCTTGTTTGGAAATTGTCAAGGAAATTTAAATTTTTTTGTAAAAATGAAATTTTTATGTATTTGGATAATTTTTACTAGAAAAAATATAGGCTTTAAAGAAAAATAAATTTTAAAATGTGAAAAAATAAGATGAAAAATGAATCATAAAAAAAAAAAAGAATGTGATTTTAAAATTCTTTATAAAATTAGTTTTATATGTTTTATTTTTAAAAAAAATGTTATATTTAAATTTTAAAACAGAAATTCTACTTACAATACCAAAAAAATCTCAATACAATCTCTAATTTTTTTAATTTCTTAAACTACCCTTTTATCTGATTTTTGTTTTATAATTTTTTTCCCCTTAAAACCTCTTTTCTCCTTTACCTCTTCACCGTATTACATAATGAATTTTTTTCCCTTTAAAACCTTTTTTCTCTTTTACCTCTTCACCGTATTACATGATAGACAAAGAGTTGCCAGCGATGTGAGACTTTGCTCTCTATCGATAGTGATTTTTTTTTTTTTTAATTTTTTAAAGTTTTCAAACTATTTTTTTATTACATGTTCTGCCACCACCATCTCCTACTTCTTCTCCTCTCTCTATCATCTCCTGCTTCTTCTCCTCTCTCTATTCTCTCATTTCTGCAGTCTTCAATAATAATCTTGACCAATTCGAAACGGGTTGAGGTTTTAAAAGACTTAATGAATAAATGAAAATCCAATATCACATATCTAAAAGACCGATCGAATTCAAAAATGGAATTTTTCCTGATAACAAGTTACCATGCAGGTAAAGTATGTATAAATGGTAAAGCTATCGGTGGTGGTAGAGCAACTAATAAATGAAAAGATCATGATCCTAAAATAAATTTAAAAAATATAAAAAATAAAAAGAAGGAATAGGATATAGGCTTTTAGGTAAATTTAATATTTATGAACTGTGTATAGTTAATTTTGAAGTGTAAAAAAAATCTCTTTTTTAAAATATAAATTAATTAATAATTTATAAATTCTAAGGAGGTGTTTTAATTTAAAATTTAATAGATTTAAAATGAATTATAGATTTAATGGATTTGATAGATTGTTATGAAATTCCACAGACTTCATAAAAAATAAAAATCTAATGAAATTTTTGAGATAAAACTTATATTTCATATTAATAATTTTCTTCACAATTCCACTATTAAAATCTTTTCAAATCAATTAAAATCTATTATTTTTTAAAATCTTTTAAAATCAATGAATTTTTTAATACCACTAGATTTTAAAAGAATTTTATAAAATTATAATTGAATACACCTGGATTTTACTAAACTTTTATAAAATGCATTAAAATCTGAATTAAATATCATTATATAAATTCTTTTAAAATCTAAATAGAATATCTTTAAATTTTTAAATATTTTTAAAATCCTTCAAAATATAAATTAAATATATTATCCTAATACTAACCAAATCCTTTGGAAAACAATATATAGAGAATTGATTCCTATGAAATTAATTTTAAAAAACCAATTCAGGAGAATTAGTTTCCTTTTAAATTTTGATAGTTCCCAGATAAGGACTTTAATGAAAATTTATTAGCAGATATGATATTTAAAAAATTATCATTTATACATTTGAGGATTAGAAAAATCATTATTTATCATCTTTAAATTTGATTTTTGAGTAAACTTATTTATGAAAACTCAATTTAACCTCTTAATTTTAAATAATTTAAAAATAAATATAAAAAAATTATTTTATGGTTTCTTTATATAATTACAATATATTAAAAATTATAATTTATTTATCATTTTCAATTATAAATGAAATTTATAATATATGATATTTTTTTTAATGTATACTATTTAAAGTAAATGATAAAATAATATATAGAAATAGGGTAAAACAAACTTTCAATAAATCAATTATATCAAAAGTCAACTTCTAATGTGATAAATGATAATTAGCCAAATTTTAAAAGGAGTAAGTGATGATTTTACAAATTTTAGAGGTGTAGATGAAACCTTCTCTTGATCTTATTGCTTTTCAACCAATCAATATTTCTTACTCCAAAAAACCAAAAAAAAAAAAAAATCAATATTTAAGGAACCATTTTAATATATTAAAACATAAAATGAGCTGAAGTGTTCTTTTTTTTCTCTTACCGATTATACATAAAATAAAGATCATTTATTTATTTTCTTTAATTGTATTTCTATATATTGCATCACTTTTTATATTATAAAACCCAAAATATATAAATTGAAAAAAAAAAATTTGTATTTCTATTCCATCATTTGACCAAAATTCAATGCAATACGATTCATTTCCTTTGTTTATTTATGCCTCAGAAAAGCCTAGAATAGAAAAGTCTTTCACAATTTACCAAGTAGAATTTAAAAAGCAAAGATTTCAATATCCAAAAAAAAAAAAAGGCAAAGATTTCCATTGGACCTCGGTAGGTCCCACCTTTCAGTCTAAAGAAGAAGAAAGAAAGTAAATAACAAATTATATAAAAGTTTTAAGAGATTTTCTTATAACGAAGTAAGTCTCACTTCTCGGATCGATAATCGGAATCCCATTGGCCATCCCATCATTAAAAAATTATTCCTCTACCTTCCACCTCATGAGGTTTCCATGAACCATCACCCATTTCAACACAGTCCCAACACTCAAAAACTAAAACCACGCCAAATTTTGAGTCGGAAATCAAACCACTCACGTTTCAGCAAGTCACTGTTTTCCCAATACAATTACGGTAAGCCCTAGCGTACCTGATAATCTTGCTGACAGTCTTGCTTTTTCTTTGTTTCTTTAATTAATTAATTAATTTAGTTTTGTAATCGAAATATTTTCACCATAGTTCATCAAAATTCAGAGACCCTGGTGTGGGAAAATTCCCAGTTACCACGACGACGGCGGCGTAGCGATCATTTTCCGAGAATTTTGTCTCGTCGCCTCGAAAAGTAGAGGTGTACAGACAAGAAAATCTTGTATCGCTTTTTTAATGTCGTTCTCTTTCTTTCTTTCCCTTCTTTTTCATAGTTTTCTTAACTCACACGGCTTATATCCCCAAAAATGTTTTTTTTTTTCATTTGGTTATTTGTTGTTGCATTTTTTCGTTGCTGAAATGTAGAACCGAAAAAAACAAAAGAAAGTAAAAAGTAAAAAGTAAAAAAGAAAGGATTCCGGTGATTTTCTTTGTAATCAACATGTGTGTGTGTGTGTGTGTTATTTTATTTTAAATATTTTTTAGTTTTTTGTTGTTGCATTGTTTGGTTCCTGAGAAAACAAATGTGGGAAAAAAAAAAAAAAAAAAGAAGAAGAAAGGATTCGGACGGTTTTCTTTGTAATCTGGGTGTGTGTTCTCAGTTTCGGGTTACTAACTTACTATTAACAGTGATTTTGAAGTTTTGTGTGCGCTTATTGTTTCTGTCACATGCACTTATTGTGTGTCGTGGGAAAAAGGGAACTTAACAATTTGACATGCAATTTTTTGTTAATTAAAGCGAAACTCTCTCTCTCTCTCTCTCTCTCTCTCTCTCTATCTATCTATCTATTTTCTCTTTTCTTGCTCTTTTTTCTTTTTTGGTTGCCTGCTAACAGGATGTGACATTTTTTTTTTTTTTTTTGGGGGGTAATAGCAGACAGGATGTGAACATTTGTGTATGTGGTGGATTCCTTTATTATGAGAAACTATATGTGGATGCATAGGAAGAAATTTAAGTCAAATTTTACTATTTTAAGTATGTGATTAGATAATGTGGGGGAGGTGGGTCATTTCACATTGTATAGAATATTCAAGGTCATCCTGTTGCACATAGTGAATGAGAAACTTTCTTTGTTGCGCCATTTTATGCTTTTCGAAGCCTTGAATCTAAACTGGTTGTAAATTGTGAACGTTTCTTTGCTTTATTCACTTCTTTTGAGTCTTGACAATGTGCTGAAAATGCAGGTAGATTTTTGCCTGGCAGAAACCAGGAACATGGGGTACCACCACCAAGTAGCTAGTGTTTGAGTTAGTATCAGATATAGTGTTTATGGCTTCCAGTTCTAGAATTAACCAGGCCTTCATGGCAACAAGGGCATTAGGAATTCCTGATGAAGAGGTGAAACCACTTTTGAAGCAGCTGTTGAAAGTATATGATAAAAATTGGGAATTAATTGAGGAAGACAACTATCGGACGCTTTTAGATGCATATTTTGAGCTTAAGGAGAATAAGGTCAATAGTTTCATACATCTTCTTATTAGTTCATGTTTTAATCCTATGTTTCCCAAGACATTTTATTTTTTTCATGCTCATTTTACTTATTGATTGTCGACATAATATAAATTATTTGTTTTTCTCTGTTGCATGAAAGAATGTAAATGACAGTGCTGGACTTGACGCATTCATTTCCATTTTTAGAAATGCTATTTGTTTAAGGAGTTTTTATGTTTACACCTTTACAAATTTTGTAGATGAGTTTGTCATGCCCCATGCAAAGAATGTACATTATCCTGCATGAAATGCACAAATGGTGCAGCCACGTTAGCTTTTAAAGATTGTCTAAAGCTTGTTTGAAAATCTGTTCCATTCTGTTTCTTTCTTTCTTTTCTGTTAACTTGTTTTTGTGGATATTTGTCTTGTGTCTTTTCTGAATAGGGAGTAGAAGATAAAAGTAGGATTAAAGGTGATGCAGAGCATAAGCGGTCTGATAAACCATCTAAAAGACTGCATGTGGCAGAACAAGAAAATCAAACTTCATCTATCATGGATGAACCTAGCAGAGCATTGGATTTGGAAGAAAGTGAAATGCCTCAAACAACTTCAAAACTGGAAATCAAGGACCGTTCTCAACCATGTTTAGCTGATAGTAGAACTGACTCTGGATCTCAACTTATCCGATCAAAATTCACTGACAAAGGAAAGCAACCCATTTTATCTCATGTTCCCTCTGGATGTAGAAAATCAAATTCCAAGAAGCCATTATCTGCACAAGAGCAAGCAAATAAACCAAGTTGCATTTGTATTGAAAGAGAAAATATGTCAAGTAAAGTCCAGAGGAGAGAGTTGATAAAGCCAAAAGCTGAGCAACCTGTTGCTGGCTTACCACTTTCTGGTAAACCTATTTCTATGACCAATTCAGGTACCCAATATCCTTAGTCTACATGATCTAATTCTGTAAAAAAATCTTCAAGCTTTGACTGTCACTTGTGTCCTTTTCTGGAAGGATATGAGAGGAAGTGGTATCTATTTGGATCAAAATTCTAAGATACTATGCCTCCCAAGAAAAATCTTGTGGTAGAAGAAGATCAATAACAGGCTTATATATTGGCAGGTTTTAAGCCGTTTAAAAGCTTCTCCTCACTGTTTTTTTCTTTAATTTGCAGTTCCAACTAGAATTTATTGTCAATTTCTAGAGAGGTTCAGCTGCTCTTTTGCAATAAGCACATTCCTTTCTTTCCTGGTGATAGAAAGAAATTTTGCTACTGTAAAGCCACTTCTGCTGGTGACAGTTTGGCAAGTACTGTGGATTATGGAGTATAAACCTTTCAACCCAACCAAATCTAATTAAAATATATGTTCTCTGTTGTACTACTCTTCCAATAACTGCAATATTAGTAATTTGAGCTTTTAGTTTTGTTGAGTGGTCACTATCCTTTACTTTTCCCCAACCCCCTTCTTAGGGGGCATTGAACATCTAAACTTGCTTGTTGGACTCATGACTCATCGTACATGATAACTATGTGGTCCATATTATTTATTTTTCCTTATTTATAATTTGTTCCTCATTTTTGGCTTTGTCTTGATTAGGTCTTCCACGTTCATCTGAGAAATCGAATGGAGATCGTTCTGTCAAACCTCTGATATCAAAGTATGAGAATATGCACAAGAAAGATGTTTGCTCCGCACACAACTACAATGGAAATTGTAAGACTAATCTTAATATTGCTTCTTCACCTTTAGGAGAAGTGAAAATTTTGTTGAACTGCGACTCTGCACTTGGACAAAGAAACTTCCAGATACCAAGATTTGATGAAGTTCTGAATTTTGTGGAGGATAAATATATCAGATCATACAAGATTGTAAAACCTCAATTTTCTGTGATGAAGTTATTGAAAGATTTATGTGAGAGTTTTTTGAAGCTGGCTACTGATTCTCCTGATATTTCTTTTCCTATTAGTTCCTCTGCTGGAGTTCTTAAAAATTGTTGTGATGGTTCCATAACATATTTAAATGGTAACGATTCAGATTCTTCCAAGTATTCAAGTGAACATAATTTGGAGTTTCACAGCAAATCATTCAATCATAATGGGAAGAGGCCATCACAATATCTTGATGATATTACAAAAGGGTCAGAAAAGGTGAAAATATCGTTGACAAATGAATTTGGCAATGAGCATCTTCCAAAGTTTAATTACATTCCACACAATGTAATATACCAAAATGCTAATGTAAATATTTCGTTGGCTCGGATTGTTGATGAGGATTGTTGTTCAAGTTGTTCAGGGGATTGTCTTTCATCATCAATACCATGTGCTTGTGCTCGTGAAACTGGTGGAGAATTTGCCTACACACAACAAGGCCTTCTGAGAGAAGATTTTCTGCGAGCTTGTTTGTCCATGAAAAAGGATCCACAAGAACATCACTTTGTTTATTGTCAAGATTGCCCAATAGAGAGGTCTAATAATGAGTCCATGCCTGAGCAATGCAAGGGTCATTTGGTCAGAAAGTTCATTAAAGAATGCTGGAGAAAATGTGGATGTGACATGCAATGTGGAAACCGAGTGGTGCAACGAGGTATTACATGCAAATTGCAGGTCAGTTTTACATTGAAATTCAGTAGTTGCTTGTATTTCAGCTATCTACTTATTTCTGTAGTTCATAATGAAGACAAGAATGAAAATGACAAGTGATTGTTCATCTTGTAATTGTGTTTTAGTTTTTTCAACTGTATCTAAATACTGTGTGGATGCACTTATTCTTCAGGTATTCTTGACTTGTGAAGGAAAAGGCTGGGGTCTCAGAACGCTAGAGGTTTTGCCTAAGGGAACATTCGTATGTGAATATGTTGGAGAAGTACTAACGAACTTGGAGTTGTATGATCGGAATTTGAAAAGTAGTGGTAATGAAAGACATACATACCCGGTAACACTTGATGCAGATTGGGGCTCAGAAGGAATTTTGAGGGATGAGGAGGCACTTTGTCTGGATGCAACATTTCATGGAAATGTTGCAAGGTTTATCAATCATAGGTAAATTTTTGCAATTCATGCTGGTCTATTTGCTTCTAGGAGTATTGGTGTGAGTTCAATTGTTGCTGTCTTCAGTTTAGCTGGTCAATGACCAATTTATATATATATATATATATATATTGCATTATGATCTGGAGTTGTGTTGTTAACAATTTCATTGCTTATTCCCACTTACCGTTTAAACTTCTGGAATATTGTTGCTTCTTATGAATATAAAGTAGTTGTCATATCCATTTTTTGGAGAGAAATATTTACCAGAATATACCATACAGATTAGTCTCAAATTTATGATATTGGCCCACTAGCTATTTAATAACTAGTCTTTGAGAGATTTAGTTGTGTTTATCATTCGTTAGTTTTTCTTCCTGTGATTTTCCTTTTTCTTTACACTGGTATAATCTCTGTCATAATCGCTTTAGATGCTCTGATGGAAACTTGGTTGAAATTCCAGTTGAAGTGGAGACTCCTGATCGGCATTATTATCATGTATGGACTTCCTTCTTATGTAAATTTTTCCATACAGTTTTTCTTTTATGAAATATTAAAAGGTTATTTCTTATTTGTCTGCATGCAGCTTGCCTTTTTTACAACCAGACAAGTGTCTGCCATGGAAGAGCTGACTTGGGTAAGTGGGTTAGTTTTTGTTGCTCATTTGAGAAAGATAATGTACTAATTTTGTCTGTATCCTAAATCTTTACCTCGAACAAGTATAATCATTCATGGTGTCAATTTTGCAAAGTGAGTTTTCTGTCTACCTCAATTCGTGAAGTAAAATAGGGATGCTGTAGATAATAATACATTAGTATTTCTTTGGTATGACATTTCTAAGTAGTGTTGTGATTCGAAAGTATTCAAAATTTGTGGCTGTCTAATCTAGTTTTATTCATTATTAAGATGACCCTATTAAATCATTTTACAGGACTATGGGATTGACTTTGATGACCGCAGTCATCCTGTGAAGGCATTTCGGTGTCGTTGTAAAAGTTCATTCTGTCGAGACAAGAAAAGGAAAAGGTCAGGAACCTTTTTTCTTCTTGAAAAACAACAAAAAAACTAAATAAAAAATAAAAAAATAAAAAATGAATAGATGATTTTTTTTATTTGATTGCTCATAAGTAAATTCACTCTTCTGCAGAAAGTAAGTCTTGACTATAAAACTACAGACAACAGCCACTGAATTTGATTGCTCATAAGTAAATTCACTCTTCTGCAGGAAGTAAGTCTTGATTATAAAACTTCCGACAACAACCACTGACTGGTGGACTGATTCCAATTTGTCAAATCTACCACATCCCATTACATGCTTGCGCTTCTTGCTTCAGAATTATAGAAACATTTTTTTTTTTTTTTTTTACAGAAAAGAATTCAAAATTTTTCAGTAGAAGTATATCTAGAAAATAAATGTCTGCACTTCAACATTCATTTTCTTTCCGATTCTTTTTATGTCGGTTAACTAGTTGTTACTGGATACTGTATATATATATCCTCGCCATTTTGACTGTATCCAAGTGTACATAACTACGTTTGTTAAAATTCTTCACATTCTTTAGTGGAATGAAGCAGGTAGACATTTACTCCATGTTTATTTGATGAATATGAGCAAAATAAAGCATCTATCATTTCCAGTAGGAATGATTATATGTATATTCATAAATAATAATAATAATAATAATAAATAAATAAATAAAAAGGGGAAAAACAAGGAATGGTTATAATTGAATGATGATAATTTGATGCTCTATCCATACAATAATGCCTTTACTGGCATACATAGCCAGGGGGTTTAGTTTGAGTTAGCTCTGGGACTCTTCTTCTGTCATGTATATGCTGTAATCTATGTGAGAAATTCAGATAAAGAAAATTAGGTGATAAAAAAGAAAATTAGGTGATAAAAAAGGAGTATTGGCAGCACCAAATTATTAGGAAAAAGAAACAAAACTCAAATTTATACAAAGAATCCAAGTTTGCAAATGATGAATAAGAATGAAGCAGATGTGCTTAAGGGTAGTGGAGGGTTAGGTCATTCCATCTTAGCAGCATCACCCTTTCTGATCTTGGCACAATATTCGAATAAGCTTCCATCGAAACAACGCCTCACGGCTTCCTTTGCTAACAGACCATCTCCATCCTTTGCTAGAACATAAAGCACTCCCCATTCCATTTTACTTGCTACCCTGCAACAACAATTTCATGCACCAGTTTATCCAAACTACTTTGTTATTGGAACAAAATATGAAGATAGATGCACGGGTTTTAGTTAGAAATAGATGTCAACCAGCCAAAGAAATCGAAAGCATCCCGGTTGGCTTCAGTCATGCGCCAAATTTCTCTTAGTGTGAGCTTATCAGGCACTGTACGAGCATATTTGCTGAACATGTTCTCCAGATTTGCAGGAATGAACCTTGAATTGTATATAGAAATAGTATAAGAAATTAGTGATGCCCATTAGATTTGTTTCTCCATATAGAATTAAGATATTTATAATAATGAATTAAGGTGTAAAAAGTTTACCTTCCCTCAGTGTCATAGGTGCCTGAGTCACTTCCATGCCTGGCCCTGTGTATGTTCCGAATGTATATGGGTAGGAAAGGTGAAGGTATCCATGTCTGCAAAATTAACCATTCAAGTCCAATAATAATATACAGCCAATCTTATTATTCTTAGCACTGACAGATATTAATCTTATTCTTAGTGCAGACAGATATTAAACAAATAGGGAAACTTACAGGCAGAGTAGCATAACTCACTGCCAAATGTACAAGAATCGTTAAAAACACAGAAGCCAACATACTGAATCCAATCGAGCGAAATCCTACAACGTAACACAACCCAAATTCCATTAACTTATTGGATCAATTTTTCGTCCATATGAGTATGAATTATGATCATTGTCCATAAGGTATTTTTCTTTTCCTCTTAATTAAGACATCGATTAGAATGTTCTTCAAGAAATTAAATCAAAATGTTGAAATTTGAAGGATATAATGAAAAACACACACACACAAAAGGATATGTGAATATAAACCTGTGTAAGTCTCCCAAGGGTAGATGATACCATCATGGTCTTGGTCGAAGAAAGCAGCATGCTGTTGAAGCACAGACATGTTCTGATGTTTATGTCCCCATGTCCCATTTATGTTTTCCACATCAGGTGCCGCCATTGCTCGCGGCATATCTGGATGAAGTCCATCATATATTACATCCCATATATTTAATACAAAATTATTCCATATACCATTAACATATACATCCATCATCACCATGCCATGAGTACCATCCATGATCTTACATATGTTCCATGTAATAGAATTGAATATAGAAAGAAATAGTTCTGCATATAAACTTACAGGGCTTAGGGAGCTTAGACTCGAGATCAGTCCGGACCTTTCTCTCAGCGGTAATTGGTGCTTTCTCTGCTATTGTTGCCATGGCGTCACTTGTTGCCTCACTTGTCATCTCTTTCTCTATGCTCCTGTAAACACACACACTCTCTCTCTCTCTCTCTCTCTCTCTCTCTCTGTTTCTCTTTCAGGGTATATAAATAAATAAATAAAGAAAAAGAAAAAGCCCACAACAACCACCGACTGACTCGCAGCCTCGGTCGCTCGCTTTGAGCTCCTCACTACCTGCGACCTCTCACTCTTCAATATTCATTCATCATTAATACCCCCACATGTTTTCTACAACCCTCTCATCGACTCCCCAAAAAAATAAAAATAAAAAAATAAATAAAAAAATATTCGATTTATAAAAATTATATATAGACAAACACACAGTAAACTAAATTATTGACACTTTATATTATATGTTCACAATTATTTAATAAATTATTTTTCCACAAAATTGATAAGAAAAACTTGTAACACTTTAATAAATGGGATTTTCAAATCCAGAATTTTTTTACATCAAATTGCTTTATATTCAAATTTAATAAAACTGATAGTATTTTTTATTATGGATGGGAAATAGTCTCAGAATTTTCTATGCAAGTGGTATTAGTAATTATATCTCTTTTCATTTAACATTTTTTATGTTTGAAGAAACAAACCAGCAATTACCCCAAAAAAAGAAAAAAAAAGGGGAAACAATCACATATGACCAAATTATAATAAAACCATGAAGAAAGGCAAAGGTGGACTTTTTTGTTTGGGAAATTACGATAATGTAACCGTACATAAAATGGGTCCCGCCAAACTGTGTAGAACGAAGGTCAAAACTGTTAACTAGGAGGCATCAAAATCCAACGGCCAAAAGTGAAGATTGACACTCATTGGGTGGGGCCCGACACATCTAGTCATGCACCACTAATCATAGGAGGAGAGGAGAGGAGAGGAGAGACATGACAAAGTGAAGCCAAATGCCAATTGCTTTCTTCTTTCTTTCTTTCTTTCTTTCTTGTAAGAAACGATTTTTTGTTTTGTTTTTTTTGTTTTTTTTTTTTCCGAGATATTCAAGGTCTAATAACACACACAAATACCACCAACCTGGGATTATCGTTATCATTATATTTCACGCTTCCCTCTGGCTTCTTTGCTCTCTTTTTTGTTTTTCTTTTTTTTGTCTGTTTTTCTGTCCAGCCGCCTCAAAGCCTCAGCCTTTTTCAATCCTAATCCCCACCTCCTTTGAGTTCAAATTTCCTTTTCTTCTAAATACCAGGTAAGATTAGTCAATACCCAACTGCAACTTTTGATTTGTTCCTTTTTAGTACAATATGCAATATATCTTTTGTTTCTAAAATCAGTTTGCTTGGACCTGGAATTGGGTTGTTTGTTTCTCATGTGGATGAAGAGTTTGATCATATGTTGTTTTTTAGGTAATGGGTTACTTTCTCTTTTGCTCTTTGAGTGTCTCCTGCAGTTTCCTTAAACAAGGAATTTTAATGATTGATTCTTTTTTTGAGTTATGGTTGGGGGATGATATCTGGTGGGAGTGTGATTTGGATGGTTCCTAATTTTAATGCTCTAGCATGTTAATATCAATATGGTTTCAGCACGTGTTTTAGGACTCTTTTGTCTTTAAGGTTGTTTAAAACTATTGTTGAGCGTTGATGATAATCCTATTGGGGGATGTCGTATATTTTGTTGTAAATGTAGAATCATTGTAATTTTTTACCTTTTTCCTTAAAAGCTTTGTCTTTTAGTGATTGTGCTTTTAATGGGAGGTTCTCTCTTTATGCATTTTAGTAATAGTAGTGGTTGAGATGTCTCTCGACAAAGAGAGACAGAAAGAGCAGTAGTTATGGTGCATTATTGTTCCCAGATGTTCTCTGTGTTCCGGGTTTTCTATTTTGTTTCATTAATAAGCTATGTTTATCCCAGAAGTCTTGAAATTGTTCTTCTCGTAAACATTATCAACTTAACACCAGAAAGTCTTTGTTTCAGTATCTTTGGGTTGCCTACATGAGAGTTTTACTGAAACTACTTGGGTTCTTTCTGTATCCATATTTACAGGCACTGCTATTTCAATTTTTATGGCCTTGTGTTTCCATTTTAAGAACTTAACTTATTCTTTATAGTCATCTTTATCATGTGAAGTTTCAATTGTTGATGTCATCCCTTGTTAATTTCTCCTCAGCGAGGAAGAAGTTGTGTTCTTGAGTGTTAGTGACCACGAGAATAAGCATATATAGGGCTTTAGGCGCTCCATGTATGTTGCTTTGTCATGTTGATGTGATGGATACGTTTATGTCGTGTAGCTGAGTAACTGACACTGGTTGGCATTCTTAATATACAGAGAATAGAGAATATGCGCCCTGCTTTATTTATTCAAAGATCAGATGCAAATCAGCTGAGCAACTTGGTGGCTTCTGAAGCTAAATCTTTGTCTTTTCCAGTTCTTTCTACCTCTTCCGAAGACAAGTTCCCCAAACTGCCAGATGCTTATCAGCCTTGCTCACAAAGTGAACTGATGCCAAACCCCACTTCAAGACAGGCTTCTGCATTAAGTTCCAGTGGTGGGACTTGTGGTCATTTGTTTTCATCACCCTCCATATTCCCAAACGGCAGTAATGTATCTTCAGTTTTTCCTTATGAAAGGCGTCCCCAAAATTTTCCTTTAATTTCTCAGTCAAATGATGGGAAGGCATTGCAATCAATCCACGCCTCTCATTCAGAAATGCTATCAACACCATTGATTAATCACACTGAAGAAAATAAAGATGTTACCTGGTGTCCAGATTCAATTCAGGATTTTCTTGATTTTCCTGAAATGGCCTCTGTCCAGAACGGTCCTATTGAAAGCAGCACTGGTGGTGTCATGACATACGGAGACCATGCTGAAAAGACTGACTGGCCAGATTGGGATCAGTTTCCTACTGATGAAGTTCTTGATCAATATTTGGCTGGGTTTCCTGATGATGTCAATACAGAAGATTCCAAACCAAAGGTGTGTTCCTCAACTTAACATGCAATGTTTCCACTTGTTAGATAACTTTAAAATGATTACAAATATATGGTGTTTATATCATCTTTAGAGTTCAAAGACTGTTTTAAGACAGTGTCTCTATCAAAAATAAAATAATTCTAACCTAAAAATATGGGTATTTATCATTTCTATCCATTTAATTATTTCTTTTGCCTATTTTCTAGGATATATACTGAAAGAAAATTTTCATGTCATCAACTTCAATCTCTTTGTTATGTTTGACATTTACTTTTTGAATTTTAAACAATGTACCAGGTACTTGAACAATCTTCTGAGACATTGATACAACAACCCCAAACCGATCATCATCAGCCATTACAGGCTGCAGAAATTTGTTCTGTCCCTGATCCATCGTCCACCGCACCCTCAAACAAACCCAGAATGCGATGGACACAAGAACTCCATGAGTCCTTTGTGGAAGCGGTCCATAAGCTCGGTGGTAGTGAACGTGCGTAGACCAAATTTTGCATTGTAGCTCTCTTTTTGTCTTTAGCCTGAGAAAGCACAAAACTTTTGTATTATGTTGACTTTATAATACTGACTTACAGGAGCTACTCCAAAGGGTATCTTAAACCTGATGAAAGTTGAAGGCTTGACAATATATCATGTGAAAAGCCACTTGCAAGTATGTTGATAATTTCTATTCATGCTTTGTTTCCTCTAGCAATCTGGTTTGATCTTACCGGTTTAACACTTTTTTTTTATTATTAATATAATTTCAGAAATATAGAACAGCAAGATACAAACCTGAGTCATCAGAGGGTAACAACGAATGCCTCCTTTTATCTTCCTCTCTAATTTTTGCATGTGAATAAAAGAAAGTGCTCATTTTTCCGGGGATAAATTTTTCAAACCCTTTGAGTTAATGAATAAGCTATTCTTATATACTTTCCCATTGCCACAGTCGATTCCTTTATTTTGCTTTATATTCTGAAATAATGGAATGCAGCTATGCACTCTTTGAATGTATTTTCTTTTCACAATTCTAAATATATATATATATATATAATAAATAAGTGGTTGGATGATAACTTGAAAGCATGCTGCTTTTCTTCTTTCTCAGGAAATTCAGAGAAAAACACAACTCTTCCAGAAGAAATGAAATCTTTGGATGCAAAAGCGTACGTATTATTCTTTACCCATAACTTCAAAGAATATCTGTTTTTCTAATTCCATTATCTGTGGTTTGATCATATCATAAGACTTTTGAGGAAGGGAAAGCAGGAAGTGGAAATAGTGAAAAACAAATCCTCAATACAACAGCTGCCTATATAAGTTATTACTTAAGGACTAAACTTATGATATTGCTCTTAATAAACTCTATATTGCTTTCTTGACAAAGTTGAGTTCACACTGACAAACTGTCTGTGTATTCCTCTCAGGAGTATGGGGATCACTGAAGCATTGCGCTTGCAGGTAGAACTCCAGAAACGCCTTCATGATCAACTTGAGGTATGCAGTTGCTAGATTTTCACTTTCTTGTACATTTTTAGGTAGAAGTATCTAAATGACTAAGTAGATTGTGAGAGTGTAATATAGTAATAACATGATGCATAAAACATATTTCTTCACAATGCATCAAGGTTTTTTTACTTGGCTTCTTAGAAACAGTCATTTAGAAAAACCTAGTTTCACAACCATTATTAGGCCTTGTTTTTTCAACTTCCGGTGCCTAATTGAAGGCGTCAATATGGCTTTTACTCGTGTAGAACCAAAGAAAATTGCAGTTGCAAATTGAAGAACAAGGGAAGACCCTTCAAAAGATGTTTGAGCAGCATAGAAATGCCTCATCCTCCACCTTGGATGATACCAATGCTTCACTGTCTATAAATGGCAAGTCAGAAACTACAGAACAGGATCATTCCAAAACAGGAAATAGCACTGGTAGTGCCAACACCACACAAGAAAGTTCCCAGGAAGCAAGTTTGAAGCAAAAGTCACTAGAAACTGAAGCCGGTGAGAAACCTGACCCACGTGATAGTGAGACTGGTTCCCCAGCTACAAAACGTGCAAGGAGTGGATGAAACAGCAGATTCAGTTGAATTTTGTTCTTGTTCACATTTAGATATTGTGGGAATTTTCTGCTTCTGGAGATGAACCATGCTGACTGAAAGTCTTGAAGCAGGAGACTATTTTTTTTTTTTTTTTTTTTTTTTTAGTTTTTGTTTATAATGTGTTGACTCTTGACATGTTTGCATCATTTGATAGCCGAGTCTTCTAATTTCCTTATTAGATTCCACGATCAATTTGTATATACATGAAGATATTGATTTGATAGATAGGTAATGATTTTTATCTGAAATAATGAAAATCGAAACATTATGGTCAAGATAAATACTGATAATCATTGCGCCTTTTCCGTGTATCTCAAGTTTCATATCTATAGTTTTGCAAATGCGTTATTAATACGCTCCTTTTGTTATCTGGAACACCCATGTTATACTTTGTAAGATTTTCAACCACAAATTGTCAAAAAGAAAAAACCACGAGCCTGTGTATAGATTTATACATATGGAGCACCAGAAGGTGAAACACAAATGGGAAGAAAATTTCACTAGAAACCAGAACAACAATTCTCAAAAAACATAGATTTTGGTTCATGAAACTAAAATCTCTTAACTATTAATTTCAAATGACAGAACGTGAAGACCATAAATAAATTCTGATCCAACGCCAAAAAAAGAAAGAAAAAGAAAATCGTCGCTTTAATATGCCATTTATCCATTGCTTTTTTTTAAAAAACTCATTATATATGTCAACTTGGGCTGCACCTACACCAGAAAGAAAGGGGGGGAAAAATTAAAGAAAAAAGGAAACTCGGAGACTAACTCAAAACTTGATTTAATAGACAAATAGTCCCCTTTTTTGTTTTTTTTTTTTTTTTGTTGGTCATGAAAATGTTGTGATTTGTTTCAAATCAAACAAATTTAATAATTTTATTAGAAAAATTCACCCATTACTTTTATTTGGTAATAAAATATAACCCATAACCCATTACAAAGAAAAACGAAGATAAAAGACATAAGTGATGTTTGGAGTGAAAATTTATTGTTCCCCAGAAGAAAAAGAAGAAGAGCGGTGAAGAAGAAGAAGAAAGTTGGAGAGAGTGAGAGAAGATGTTGTTTCAGGTGGGAGGCCAAGGGACTCGTCCCACCTTCTTTGAGATGGCGGCTGCTCAGCAGCTCCCCGCCAGTCTCCGCGCCGCTCTCACCTATTCCATTGGCGTATGCTATGCTCTCTCTCTCTCTCTCTCTCTCTCTCTCTCTCCGATTCCTCCTAAGTCCTATACTATCTATTCCCTTTCTTCTTCTTCTTCTTCTTCTTTTAAGAGTTTATTGATTCTGAAACCAGGGCTCATTCTTCTTTGAATTTCACCCAAAAAAAAAAAAAAAAAAAAGAAGAATTTTGCTTTGCAACTACTTCCAAATTCACATTTTTAAATTCCCTTTTTTGTTTGTTTGTTTGAGAAACAGAGGATATTGCTTAATGAACCTCTGGGAACTTCTCGAACATATATAAAATTTGCTTCTTTCTTTTGCTGTTTTACAGGTATTGGCTTTGAGAAGACCGTTCCTCCATAAGGTTTTGGACTATGAAGACGAATTTTTTGCATTGCTTATGCTAATTCTTGAAACTCATAGCTTACGAACTACAGGTTTCATTCTTTTATTCCTTTTTTTAAGTATTAGGGATTTCTGTTGGGATTACCATCTAGAATAATTGGCTATTAAATTTTACTTCTTTACCCTTTTTTTCTTTTTGGTTGTTGTTGTTTATATGTCTTGCTTGCTCAATCTGTTTCGCATTGACCATTTTCTGTACTTCTTGACTGATTACTTCTGTTTTTTTCCTTTTCTGTTTTTAATATTTTTCAGATGCTTCTTTTTCTGAATCATTATATGGGTTACGAAGGAGAGCTGTAAATATAAAAGTAAAGAGGGATGATGCTCATGCGAGCTCAGGTGGTGAGATCCATCATTCTGGATTACAAAAGCGCCAAAGAGTTCTTTCAGTTGTAGTTCTGGTACAACCTTCTTCTTCTTTTGATTTATGGTTTTCTAAATGAGAGTTGTGAAATAATAATAGTAATTCTACATAAACTACATGAAAGCATTTTATGCTATCTATAAGCGATTTATGTCCTTGTTTTATTTATAGTCTATTTCATATTTTATATAGCTATTCTTTCTTCTTTTCTTTCCTTTTTGATGTCCCATAGAACTGTGTCATCTGATATGCTGATAATATAGTCATTTCAAGTCATTGTTTTTTCTTTTTCCTTATAGCTCTCGCTGGTTATGGGTAAATGATTACATAAAACATATATAGGTTGTGCTACCGTATTTTAAGTCAAAGTTGCATTCGATCTACAATAAAGAAAGGGAAGCCAGGCTTCAAGCAAGTTTATGGGGAGATGGGGATGAAAGATTTGACGATGTTGACATAATTGATACCGAAGAGAGTTCTCTTATTTCAAGAGGAAGCTCTGATGCAGATGCATCAGTTAGGACACGTCTTGCAAAGAGGATTCAGAAAATTGTAGGTGCTTGCTACCCATGGTTACATGCTAGTAGTGAAGGTATGTGCATCCTTTGGCCGTGTCTTTGTTGTGCAAATAATTTCTTTCTTTTTTTGAGAATTTTAGTTTTGGTAGGCTAGATATGTGGTTACTAAAGTAGATTTTTGGTAATGCAGGGTTATCATTTGCTTATCAGCTGTTATATTTGTTGGATGCTACCGGGTTCTATTCCTTAGGATTACATGCACTTGGGATTCATGTCTGCCGAGCTACTGGCCAAGAGCTGGTATGAGGTTTCAATTTCTTTTTCCCTTTGTGTGTGTGGAAGATAGATTTGTATGCACGTCTATAAAATGTCTTCGTAGCATCTTGTTGTTGCTTGAAAACTTGATCATTTGATGTAATACGAATGACAATGGGTAGATTTTGTCAAGTATATGTTAAAGAACTTAAAAACAGCACTCACTTTGTAAAAAAATCATTATGCATATGACCTTTTTGTATATATTTATATATATGAATTTTTCACAATTTAAAATTTTCATATCAAGGAAGATGGATACTTCATCTAGAATTTCAAAGATAAGAAGTCGTGAACGTGAGAGACTCCGTGGCCCTCCATGGTTAAAGGTATAATTTCATTGAGTTTGTTTGGATGGTAGGATTGCTGAAACCTTGATTCTTTATCATATTTACTGCATAAATGCTATATTTCAGCTATTTTAACGCTGATGTCCAGTTATCTGACATATGTTTTGCATTACAGGCAGTACAAGGAGTGTTGCTCAGCTGTACATACACAGTGCTTGATTATGCACAGACTGGGTTGATTGCAGCAGTGTTCTTTTTTAAAGTAAGTGTGGCTTACCTATTTATTCTAATGTCCGTGTTATAGTTTATTAATTACAAGAAAAGGCAATGACAATGTCAAAGTTGGATAATTATAAGTGATAGTAATTATTCTTGATTCTGTTATTAGGTGGAAAAGACTAACTGCGCGATAAGAAACTTGAAAAATCTGATATTTGAATAGGAAAACAGAGATGGAAACTAAAGTTGACCAAAAAAAAAAAAAAGGATTGAAGAAGAAAGGCCATACGGAACATATTTGTAGGGTGTATGTTATTATGCTTATTACAACTTCTTGAGAATACCTTATGTTAAGCTGCCTGATGATCTTTTTAAATGATCCTACTGACATATCCATTCGAGCAGTGTTTTTGCTGTTTTCCTTTTCTCATTAAAGAATTATAGATTGCCATGATAATTTTATGGATATGAATTAACCCACAGATGATGGAATGGTGGTACCAGTCTGCTGAGGAAAGAATGTCAGCTCCAACTGTATATCCCCCACCCCCACCTCCTCCTCCCCCGCAGGTGAAGCACTTATCAATCTATCTTTCTTGAATTCTTTCTCATTCAGTCTTATTGCCATAATCAGTTCCAAGTATAACAAGAGAAAGAAATTATATATATATATATATATGTATATGTATATGTATATGTATATATTATCAATTTCAATAAATTTAAAGGAATTTGTTTAGGTTTTCAGAGGGGCATGCTGTTACTTTGTTATAATATATTTTTTATAGCAGTTCCAGTTATAGTGATGTTAGAAGCAGAGATTTAGAATTGAGTTTGTTATTGTGTTATATAAATCATCCTTTTCCTCAAGTTATCATTATAAACAGGTTGCCAAAGAGGGCATTCCACTGCCACCGGACAGAACACTTTGTCCTTTATGTTCACAGAAGCGTGGGAATCCTTCTGTAGTTACAGTTTCAGGGTTTGTCTTCTGCTATGCCTGCATATTCAAGTATGTTTCTCAGGTGAGTGAAACACAGGGATCCTCCACACTGTCTGTCGCTAAAGACTAACAGAAGCAATTTTTTCCATTGTATTTGAGGAAGTCTGCTAGTCAGTGCTTATTAAAATAGAATCCTCTAAAAACATGGTTAACACAAACTGCTATCATACCCACACATTTGAACAATCTTCCCTTAATTTTCCTACTAGAATTATCTTCTGTGGTAGTGTTTTACTTTGATTGATATAGTTATCTCATGTAACTAAATTTTGATTACTATGTATCTATTGGCACAGTATAAGCGCTGCCCGGTAACTTTGATGCCTGCCACTGTTGACCAGATTCGGAGGCTCTTTCATGATATGTAGAAAATCAACAGAGAATGCTGGAAAGCCTCAAGATAATCACATAAATGCTAGAATCAATTTCTTTTGTACTAATATTACGCTAGAATTTAAGTTAAATTAGTTAAAAATTTTGTATCCTTTCCTGGCTAGAGAAAAATAAATTATTTTTATTTTTGATGTTACCTAGAATTTAACTTAAAAAAAAAAAATAATAATTGTATCTTTTCCTGGCTAGAGAAAATAAATTATTTTTATCTTTGATGTACATTTGTCATATATAATATGTGAATATCAATGGAGATTTTCTCCTGCTACGGTAGATCCAATTTAACGAAGAATTATTTGTTGTCGAAGAACAATCATAAGGAAAATAAAACATGGAATTTCATTTTTATTATTTTATTTCTTGTAGCCAATCCAAGTCGACACTTGGAACTAAAGAAACCCCATTAATATGCACAGATAGTACATTCACAAGAAATTACTCTATATTCATGGACAAGCTAAGCTTCACTAACACCCATATCACAAGCTCTCTCCAATCTGGCCTCAAAAGGAATAGGTTTAGAGCTTACTCCTTTGCCCTGCACAATCCAAAAACACCTATTCAGTAAATTCAGTGATCTATATCTACAAAAGTAATTGAAAAATGAAACCAAATGCAATGAACTTTCACCTCTATGGTCTCTATGTCTCTTGCTGGTGTGATTGGCGTTCCTCCGCAAGAAGAGCTCGAATCCGAGTAATCCAACTTCTGGCCAGTGTGAATCCAGTAGCTTCCAACAGTACCTATAATGGGTGTTTCATCAGGACTCTGGCTTCTCAACCTTCTTGGAGATGAAGAAGTGGAAAACTGTTTCAACTCTTCAACTGTCCATGCTCCTAAAATTGGCCTATCTTCATGACTCTTGGCTGCTGTATTTTCTTTCCCAGATCTAAAGTTTTCCACAGAATTGTTGCTGCCATTGGACTTGGGTGTGGTTTCAGATTCAACCAACCAGCTTGAAAGGCTGGTTTCAACTCCAATCTCATGCTCTACTGGCTTCAAAGCACTTGACCTCGTTTTCAAATTTGGATCTGATAACTTGAAACTTGGCTCTGGACTAATGGAAAAGCTAATGCTAATATATTGATCTAAACTGCTATTCTCCTTTCCCTGGTAATGCTTCTTCAATGGTGGTGGGCTTGGTTTTGATCCCTCTTGAAGCTCCTTCCACTGACTGAGATTTTCAATTGGGTTCAACACTGAATGAACATACTGACTCCTATTTCGAGCATTTGGGCAAGACTCAGTTGTCTTAACTACCTTATCAACCGGCATTGGACTACTAACCTCCTTTTCTCCTATTTCAGCATCAGATACATGTTTCCTGGAATCTATCGATAAAGAAAACAATGATTCAGAAGACTCCTCTTGCACCACTAACTGTTTATCTTCAACATCATCATCATCATCATCATCTTCATCCAAATCACTTACTTGAATTAATCCTATATCTTCATATTCATCCACACTGTCTCTGCAATCTTGGTACCTGTGATTCAGAGTAAAAGATGCTGTTTTGCTAGAGGCAATGAAATCCAAAATGGGTTCCACTACTTTTCGGTTTCTCTCTTTATTCTCCTCGTTGTTTTCCACCAAGTTACTACTGTTGTCAACTTCCTTGTAAGATGGTTCCTCTTTTGCTTCAACATTCAAATCAAAGATCACCCTTTTTTTGAAATCGTTGTTCAGTTCCTCCTTGACCTCTGCTCTGAACATTTTTATGGAAACACAAGCATATGATCAGAAAATAACATAAAAATGCCATTTAAGAAAATTGAGTTCCGAGATTGCTAAGTAATATTGATAAGCTTACTTCGATCCTGTGATGGGTTTAACGGCCTTCTCTTGGTTTATATATTCAGTGGACGGAACAGCTTCAGTAGCTTTATTGCTCTATCACAAATCTCAGATAAATAAATATCAAAAAATGTCGCAGAGATATTAAAAAAAAAAAAAAAAAAAGGTTTTGCCATGGAAAAAAAATCAAAGCTGGGTCTTACTTGGTGCTGAGAGGGAATAGCATTCAGTGATTTGTGGTATTTTTGCTGCTTAGAAGCCCTGAAACAAGCTGGAAAGCACCTCATCATTACCCAGTTTTTGAGTATCGACTTCTATAAAGTGCCTTTATACTTTGCTCAAAAGAGAAGACTATGCAATGTTTACAAGGTCTTCATGAGAGGAAAGAGAGAGACTTGAAAAGAATCTGAAAGCTCTGAAATATGACCGTTAAGAAGATTCATCTTATTTAGAAGAATTTTGGCTTTATTCAAGGGAAATTGGTTTCTATTATTGTTTAAGCTCTGAAATGTGACCGTTGGGGATTCATTTCCCTCCTTGAAAATATGTGCCACTCTTAACTATTTTATCAAAAAAAAAAAAAAAAAAAATTGTACCATTCATAACAAAATGACCTTATGACTTTGGTAATTAATGGCCTTGTAACTTTAAATGCTATTATTGATCTATTCATCCATTCATTCTATTATTGAAGCTTTGAAAAGTTAGCATATAAAAAGTTTTTCTTTCGAAAGATGTGATTTATTTATTTATTTATTTTGGCTAGATGGGAAGATATAATTTTCGAGATAAAATCTTAAATCATTTATTTCTGCATATTTTTTCTATAAATTATTTGATAAGTGGTATAAATAAATAAAAGAGTTAAAATATTAAATCATACCAATATTTTTTTTATTATGTATTAAAAATTTATAAAAAAGCCATATAAAAATAGTTGATCCAAAAATTGTATAATTTTATTTTTTTTCATAATTTTGACTTGGTTTTCTCAATGGAATAAAACATTATTTTATCACTTAAATGTCATCTAAAATCATTAAATCCTGGCTTCTCCAAATGTTTATTATTTATTTAGGCTTAATAGCTTGAATCATCCCAAGCTATCAAGAGCAAACCAAGTACAAATCTATAAAAGAAACTTCATCAGGAAAAAGAAAATTATGCTATTTCATTTAATTGGTAACAAGGTTATTTGTTTTACACTGACAATTATATTTCAGTTTATTATTATTATTAACACTTCCTCTTCATTTTTTTTGATTTATTTTTTTCATCAATATTGAATCAAAAAATTAAAAATTAAAAATTAAAAACAAAAACAAAAGTTTGCATATATATATATATATATATATTTAAAGAAAAATTGACATGCTTACCATTCCCCCAAAAAAAAAAAAAAAAGTCAAAAAAATGGATAAAATAATAGTATAGAAGTTAATTAATTTGATGAGCTGATTTTTTTTTCTTTTTCCTTTTTTTTTTAAAATTATTATTGTTTATAAGATTTGATAAAGCTGATTAGGGAATCGGAGAATGGGTGTGATTGATCGGCGCTGATGTCGATTGTTGTGATGGGTGAGTTCGTAGTAGATTAGGGGAAAAAAATTGCCGGGACATAGGCAGCCGTCGGTATCATTCTCAAAAGCGTCTTCTTTGATAGCCTTTGGCGGCGGTGGGTGGACTCCCCAATAAACCAAAGCTTCCCCTTTTTTTGTTGGCACTTTACTTTCATCCCCTGGATGATGACCCCCAATCCAATGTTTTCCTTTCCTTAGAAAATAAACAGATTATTTTCCTTCAATCCAAGCAGTAAATTTAAAAATAAAAAAAATTCCCAATTTGCAAATTTGCAAATTGGATATTTGTTTTGTTTTTAGATTACTAGGAGGGTGATAATGCTATCACTGAAAGTGAAGCATTTAGCTAAAACTAGGGCTAATTATTATTGTTTATCCCAATCTCAACTTCTCTGTTCTTCTTCTTCTTCTTCTACTTTATGTAATTCTTATGCTACTAGTAGTAGTAGTGGCTGTGGCAGTGGCAGTTTTGGCACGACAACATGGCTACCTACGAGACCATCAACAGCAATATCTGATCTGAACACCGATTTGATCCGTCTAAGGAAGGACATTATGGCCGTGCACTTGAAGGAATGGTTCAAGAGCCGCCACAACGATGACGTTTTGATGAAACAGATTTTCAAGATCCTCAGAAGCAGCATCAACCAAGACCAAGACCACCACCACCACCACCTAGTCGACACCAAGTTGAGCCCCTCCGACGACTTGTCGCTTTCCAAGCTGGGTTTACGACTCACCGAGAAGTTCGTTCTGGAAGTACTCCGTTATGGGCATCGCAAGGAAAGCGTGCTTTCGTGCATCAAGTTCTTCGACTGGGCTGGAGAGTCTGGCTTCCGCCATACCCGAGCGACTTACAACTGCCTTTTCAATATACTCTCTAAGGAAAAGCTCATGTCTTCATTGTTGGCTTTCCTTGAGAGATTGAAGTACAGAAACACCCACAAGGTGAGATTCCATGATACGCTGGTCATGGGTTATGCTGTTGCTGGTAGACCCGAGACTGCACTCCAAGAGTTCGGTAAAATGCGCTTTCAGGGACTGGACTTGGATAGCTTCGGTTATCATGTGGTTTTGAATGCTTTGGTGGAGCAGAACCGATTCGATGCGGTTGAGGTTATTGCCAAGCAGATTTCCTTAAGGGGTTTCGAGAATGAGATCACTTTCTGTGTGATGATGAAGAGTTTCTGTAACCAGAAGCTGTTCGATGAGGCGGAAGCTTATTTCCGTGAATTGGTGAGAGATGAGAAGCCATTGAGTGGGCATGAGTTGGGTTTGCTTGTTCATGCTCTTTGTAAGAGTAATAAGTTTGAGCGTGCCGGCAACTTAATTGAGGAGTTTCAGGATTTAAGTATGGCAGTGTTGGAGAATGCGTATGGTGTGTGGATATTGGATCTTGTAAAGGCTGGGAAACTAGATGGTGCTCTGGAGTTCTTCAAGACCAAGAAGTCATTGGATGGTTACCTTCCGGACGTATTCCGGTATAATACCTTGATATGTAGGCTTCTGAGGGAGAACCGGCTTATGGAGGTTTATGATTTGTTGACGGAGATGAAGGAAGGTCAGATATCCCCTGATAAGATCACTATGAATGCTGCATTGTGCTTATTATGCAAAGCTGGGATGGTGGATGTTGCACTTGACTTGTATAATTCGAGGTCAGAGTTTGGGCTCTCCCCAAATAGCATGGCTTACAATTATCTAATCAACACCTTGTGTGGATATGGGAGCACCGATGAAGCATATCATGTGTTAAAGAATTCAATTGACCAAGGCTATTGTCCGGGTAGAAAGACGTTTTCTATTATTGCAGATGCTTTGTGCAGAGAGGGAAATCTTGATAGGATGGAGGAGTTGGTTTCAGTTGCTTTAGAGCGAAACTTTCCAGGTGGTTCTGTATTTAGTAAGTTTATATCAGCTTTCTGCAGAGCTATGAGGTTAGAATATGGTCATAAGTTACATCGGGAACTCAACAGAAGAAATAAAGTTACTACAAAGAATGCTTACTTTAACTTGATAAAGGGTTTTATCGTCGAAATGCAAAAGAAGGGTCGCTCTTTTAATGGGGAAAATGCTGCCACACTTCTCAGCGAAATGCAAAAGAAGGGTCACATGCCAACTCGTAAGTTGTTCAGGTCTGTTATTGAATGCGTATGTGGGATGGAAAATCCAGAAAAGCAATTCCAGAATTTGCTTGAGATGCAGTTGTCTCCTGAACCCATCGATTGTTATATATACAACTTCCTCATTGATGGAGCTGGGCATGCCCAAAAACCTGATCTAGCCAAACATGTATTTGATTTGATGTGGAGTAAAGGGATTAAGCCCAATTTGTGTTCTGATATTCTTTTGTTGCAGAGTTATCTGAGGAATAACCGAATTTTTGATGCTTTGAATTTCTTTAATGATTTGCGCAAGAGAAGAAAGATTGGGAGAAAACTATACAACAGTCTGATTACTGGTCTATGTAAAGCCAACAGGGCGGATATTGCACTTGAGTTCATGAGGGAAATGAAGGA
This sequence comes from Ziziphus jujuba, assembly GCF_031755915.1. Classification (NCBI taxonomy): domain Eukaryota; kingdom Viridiplantae; phylum Streptophyta; class Magnoliopsida; order Rosales; family Rhamnaceae; genus Ziziphus; species Ziziphus jujuba. The sequence goes on along the minus strand of NC_083388.1, from coordinate 24,539,663 downwards.
GAACAATATAGTTCCAAGTATTGAGTGCTACGAAATTTTGATACAGTTGCTGTGCTCAAATAAAAGATATGATACTGCAGTTAATCTTATTATTGACTTTGAGAAGGAGGGACGTCAAGTTACTTCTTTTATTGGTAACATACTTCTGTTGCATTCTTTGAAAAGTCAAGAACTCTATAAGACTTGGTTTCGGTTGAGAGAAGCTCAGGATGAGACATCAGGTAGTTCAATGCTTGGCATGCTTATTGGTGCATTTTGTGGTCGCGTTACAGTGAACGAACATGTTGCTAAATTGGAAGAAGTGATTGAAAAGTGCTTCCCACTTGATGTCTACACATACAATATGCTTTTCAGAAGACGAAGCATCGATAGGGAACATGCTATTGAGTTGTACAAAAGAATGCGTCGGAAAGGGTATGAGCCTAATCAGTGGACTATTGACATCTTGCAGACGAGATTTCCGTCTTGCGGATGGCTAGATGAGGTGCACTGAAGGTTTTCATCCCACTGACCGCAGAAGACTAGTTACTTAAATGGGGTTTAGTGGATTCACTGGTCCAATTCCATGTAGGCGTAGCTACTAGATGTTAAACATTCAACAGAGGTTCTATACAAGTTTTCTTGTGAAATAGCGTATTTCATACCTTGCTTTCATTGATCACATGGAATTTTTTTTTCTTTTTTTTTAATTTTAATTCATGTGTAACATTTTTGAGCCACCATTGGAGACTCATGGTTTATTATACCTTGTTGCTCATTGTGTTCAATAAGAATGGCAGAAGTTCTTTATTGCATGTTGTACCAAAATTACATAGGATTATATATATATATATATATATATTTTTTTTTCCTTATCAGGGTTTCTTTTCCTTATGTCTATCTATCATCAGTTGTTAGGTTGTAATCTCATTCTCTAGATGCTTACAAAGGAAAATGCAGTAATGGAAGAAAATCAAATGAAATTCAAGTTTGGAACTTCTTATCTGTTTGTGTGTTCTTGCTTGTCTGTTGTATGTTCCTGTGATAGTCATTAGCTTCTGAATCGTTCTTTTTTCAGTTTGGAAACCTCAAAACACAACTAGAAGGCTAAGCATACACACGGATAAAATTTAAAATAAGAAGAAATATTTGATGTTGATACTGTTCATTAGTTTATATATACAAATTTTATCTATTAATTATATATCATTCTCAAAAAACGGAGGAACTCGAGGCTTAACCTTTTTCTCCATCTTCATCTGTTGTTTGGATTCCATATCCATCCTTAGAAACTCCAGTATGTTAACTTGGACACATTAAGGTTCTGATACCCATATTTTTTGAAAATTACGTACTGATACTTATCTTTCATTTGTTTCAGTCTTATATTTTTGAGATCTTATGGACCTTAAGGCTATCTTGAAATAAAAAGGTTCTTCTGCTAATTAATGTGATTTGTTTATATTTACTGTTTTACTTTTGGCAACTTCAATCAAATTGATGAATATTTTAGTCCACCTTCGTCTTTTGCAGAAGTGCCCCTTTGAGGCTTTGATTAAGTTCAGTAAAACGAAGGGTCGAGATCAAAATTTGGGAAAGATTCAAGTTTGCATATAAAAACCCAGAAAGTGCAAAGCAAGAGTTTTCAAGTACAAACTTTCCAGCTGGTTCAATTGTCCTCTGTGATCATGAGGTCCATGACCCATGAGAGCCTTATAATTATCTGTCTACTTGAAAGTGACTTCAAATTTCATTTATACACCCAATGAATAAATAAATAAATAAATAATTTTTTTTAATTGTTATTCTTTTGTTATTGTTATGTGATTTGGGACCCAGCGACCTCTAATTTTTAGGATTGTCGATGTGGAGGTCGTTCTCATATGTGTAAAGTGGGTCCACTGATAAAAGATTGTCGACGTGTCATCTTCATTGTGCACCATTTCTTCGCATAGACACTTTTTACTGTATTGAATCTTAATTATTTATTTTTATTAAATTTTAAAACATATGGAAATTTCGATAATGCATATAATATAACTAAAAATAAGTGTTGTTATTATTATTATTATTATTATTTTAACATTAAGGGCAGGAGAGGCCATTCGAATATGCATTAGAAAATAATAGACTTTTATTATCAGATTATCCATGTATGAACAAAAAAAATTGTTCTCTTTTTTGATAAAATGTATGAACAAAAAAATTGTTCTGCTTTTGGTAAACATAAAAAAAAAAAAAAAAAGTATTATTGAACAATAAAATGAATTTCCAAATGCCAACGCTTTCTTTTTTTTATTTTTTATTTTTATATTTTGGGGTAAGGTATGGGTTATATTTACTCAACTTTATAGTTGTACGGTCTCTGTCTAACAAATAATATGTGTAGTTAGTTATATCCACGTCTATGTGCTAGGGAAGATGTGGATGCATGCATTTCCTAAAATGTATTTTATTATCATTAGTTTTGCAAAGAAGTCTATTTTTTATGGAAAGTTTATTTTATTAATGTTGGATTATTTAGTTTTGATATAGTGAGAAATTTATAAAAAATAAATATAAAAAATAATTATTTATAGCTGTTAAATTATAAAAATTATATAAATTTAGTGATTGTAAAAATTTTCATAATTTAGTTTTATAAATTTTTTATCATATTACTTATATATATATATATATATATGATGATAATAGGAGTGTCAAAATGCACACGAAACCATTACTCAAAAAAATGCAGTTGTTTTATGTTATAATTTTTTTATATTATTGTATATAATTCTTTATCTCTTCGTTTTCATCGTGTATATAATTATTTATTATGTTGTCCATCGTGATACATATTATATGGAGCTTCTTATTTTATTATTATTATTATTTTTTTTTTCATTTTGACTAAAATTTGTATGGACTATTTCCAAGTAGATGTTTCCTGCCAGCAACCAAAGGCCATATAGAATTGGTTTTCTTGTAGTGACTGAATAAAATAATCTTCTTTAGACATCTGCTTAAATATGTAACCACGGGATTTTATTAATATTAGATTTGTTTTTTTTTTTTTTTTCAATTTGAAATATTATTAACATATCGTTTCCATTGACATAGAATTAAACTTAATTTGAATTTGTTTTTTTAACAAAACCTTAATTTTCTTTTTTGAAATAGAATAAAAATGTAACAAAAAAACAGATAATTTTACTCAAAATTCGCTATTTGAAAAATTAAATTTCTTATCAGATTTTTTTTTTGAAATTAACTTTTTTTTTCTTTTTTTTCTTTTTTTTTGCGAACGAAAATTAACCCTTTAATATATAATTTATCAAATAGAATAGAGGTTCAAAAAATTTATTAAATGCAGTATATATTTTAAAACACAATGATATTAATGAATAAAAACTAGCTTAAAAATTAAAAATATTCAAAGAATTATAATAACGCACTGATCTGGTTGCCACTGTAGCCTCAATTTATCTTAAGCCTTCAATTTCACCATAAAATTTCACCCAAAAAAACATTTTTTTTTTTTTAAATAACATAATAGATTTAATGGTTAATTCTTTGACTATTGGCCATTTATTTCAGGAATTCATAAGCAGATAATATCAATATGCAACATATATCTCCTCGGGAATTTCAACCAGTCAATACAAACAAAAACAAAAAGAAACTGGGTAATTAATTATATCGGATAAGAAAAACAAAAAAATTTGAAAAAAAATATATATATTTTTTATTTTGTTGATATTATGATCCCAACTGAACTGAGTGCCGACCACCTCGGCCAAAGCCTAGACTTTTTTAAGAGGATGTGGGCCCACCTGTTTTTTTTAATAATCCATGATTTTAATATTTGATTTAGTTAGAGCTTCGATTATACATATTATCGGCTACACCATATAACTTCCATGCATTCAACACCCTAAAAGTCATTACTTTGTTTTTGATTAAAATTTGCTTTGCTTGTTCTTCAATCAAAATATCAAATCAAAAACCAATCACATTTCCAATAAAGTTTACGTAATAATCATTAAAATGTTGTTGTTTAATCTGTAACTGAGACAAAGTTTTTAATACCTACAACATCATTAATTTCTCAACACCAAACAAATCTTCCTTCCATGTATTTATCATGAGTTCATCACCATAAACAAATTAATTATTTTTATTTTTATTTTTATTTTTTATTATGTCAATATTTTTGGGGGAGAGACTAGAGAGTAGAGTGGGTGAAGATTCAAAGAGAGATGAGTTGGAGGGGAGTGGAAGAGTGGGACCCAATTGGGGAAGTGAGAGAGAATATATTCCAAAATTCTATAAATTTCACATGCACCAAAAAGAAACAAAAGCTCTCTTATTGGTTGTGTAATACTCCAAATTCTTTTTTCTTATCCAGTGTGGCAGTTTCCAATCACTTGGGCTTTGAATTTGGCAGAAAATTCTCAAAAAAACTACAATCAGTTTTTTGACGACTGGGGTGGGTGGTACTCAGAAAGCTCGATGTGTCTAATCCTTTCTCGAGAAAAACTGACCATGGTCAGCTTCCCAATGCCAAGTTCATTCCTTTCTTTTCTCTTAATGCTGGTTGTCTGATATACTGTAATACCCATTTGATTTTTAATGCTTATATATTATATACATATATTATTTGTCGTTCAAGAAAAAAGCTATGGCAGAAAATCAAACCACGTTTCCTGTGACTAGCTGGGCTAGCTTTTGGTTTATCTGTGTCATCATCTTTATACTGTTACGTTGTCCTTTGTATGGCATGTGTCTCTGTGCATGTTCCTTTTGGGTGTGAAACCCATTTGTCGTTTTTTTCTACCCTTCTTCCTCTTCTTCTTCTTCATCCCCAACTGGTTTGCTTTTTCTTTTTCTTTTTGTTTTTTAATGACAAGACTTTTCTAGACTTCTATCCTTTACTCTTTATGTGTGTTTTAAACTGTTAATTAAGTTCTATAGTTTTAAGTAAGATTACTGTTCAGAACACAGATTTCTCAATCTTTTAGCGGTTTTGGGGAGTGTAATTTTCTTTATGTTAGTTTGCAGTTCATCATGTTAAATTTTGGTTTGCTGCTTGTTACTGATTTTTACCAATTTTCTCTCATGTATTCTGGTTTGATTTTCTGAATTGGTGAATTTTTGCTTTTCTTTTTCCAGCTGTGGTAAGAAGATGTAGAGTTGGACCACTGAGTTTTTAAGGTGATATGGATGGTTGAGAATGACACTTCTGTGATTTTGTTCCTTCCTCGGTTGGTTGGGAATAATTAGCCTATTCTCCAAATATTTTATTTTTTCTTTTCTTTGGAAAAAAAAAAAAAAAAGAAAAGCAAAGAAAAAAGGAAATTGAAAAAGTTGAATTTCTTCATGTGATTCTAGTTATGAGTTAGTTGGCATGCCATGAGATTTTGGTAGGAAAAAAAAGCCAATTTCTGGGGAAATTCTGGGCTTCTCTTTCTTTGTTGAAGTTTGATTCGTAAATTTGTGGAAGGAAAAAAAAAAAAAAAAAAGAAAATTATGGAACAAGTAAATCAGAAGTCTCTAGAGAGAGTAGTCTCACAGAAGGCTTTGCAGATGGGTTCGTCATTTTCATGCCAAATTTGTGTGGTGGGTTTTCTTCTTGGAGTCTGTCTTACCTATTTGGTTCTTGCTGCTTTCACATCACTTGCTGCTTTTGAGCTCGCCGGAATTTCTTTCGCAAGCTTTTCAATGGCTACTACTTCACCACCAAATTCAACCTCAGATGTTATCAGTGAGTGAAATTCTCTCATGGTTATTTTTTTTTTTTAATTATTTTTTATTCTCTATTATTATTTGCTTATTTTATTATTTGTATTAGACGTTTGTAGGTTTTCATACCAAACAAAATAAGAGTCTTCATTTTTGTTAATAAAGTGATCAAATTGTTTCTCAACTTTCCTATGCTTAAACTAGAAGGAAAAATTGAAGAATGAGGGTTTTGCATAAAGTGAAAGCAATTTGGGAATATAATTTGCTCAGGTAAAGAAGTTTGGTCTTTGAGAGACTTTGAATGAGGTTTTGATTAGGATCAAAATTAATGGGGATAAACAAAAGCATGAAAATAATGTTTAAAGTGCGTGCATTCACAGCTACGTAAAGTTAGAATACCTTCTTGATGATTACGTTTAGCATTTTACTTTCTTTAGTCGTTTGACTTTTATTATGCATTTTCTATATCCAATACTCTTTAATATTAAATCCACCTGTAGTCATTCTGTCAATTATTCTTCCAATCGAAGCCACTAGTCCCTGCCTTTTGAAGCAGTTGATAATTGAGAAGATCAAATATTTGGGTGGTTTCTAGAAATTATATTATATATCTTGAAGTTTTCTACGATTGCAATATTAATTAGCATTGAAGAATGTCATATCTTTAATTGCTCTCATTATTTTATAATGATTGCTCGTATTCAAAATCATACAGGCACAAACAACAGCTCTAGATTAAAAGAAATATATAGAATAGATGATTCACCAAGAGGTAAAGAAATTGATGAGGATGATGATGAGAGAAACTCATTACTGTATTCAGCTTGGAGCTCTCTACTAACTGATCAATCAACATCTAGAGAAAATGAACATGTTCTGAAACTTGGACTGAATAGATCTAGTTTGCCAAATGCGCCACATTTGGAAAACTGCAAATTGAAAGCGCAAGTTAATGAGCACTTCGATAAGCGCAATGGAACTGATGAGACATTTCCTCCATGGACAAGTTGGAAGGGTCTGCTGAAAATGCATCCGGCAAATAATGAGCAGCTGAGTCATTTCAGGCATCAGGCTGCATCTGAAGGTGCTTATCCTCCCTGGGTACGTCTATATGTTTGAATCCAGTAGCATGGAACTCAGTTGTTTACTCTGCGGAATTTGGAACATATTTTCACATGGTTTTACTATGTAATGATTTTTATTCTCAATTATGCTCATTTTTGCAGATATCTGGATCTGATGAAGAAAATTACCCTTTGACTAGAAAAGTGCAACGCGATATATGGCTCCATCAGCATCCTATGAACTGCAGGGATCCTAATGTGAAGTTTCTTGTCACTGACTGGGAGAGGCTACCTGGATTTGGTATTGGAGCTCAGATTGCTGGAATGTGTGGCCTTCTTGCTATTGCAATCAATGAGCAAAGAGTCCTTGTTACCAACTACTATAACCGTGCTGATCATGATGGTTGTAAAGGTATATATATATATATATATATATATATATACTGACCCTGGACCTTTTACTGTCATGAGAGTGTCCAAGTATATAACTTTGAAATAGAAGAGTTTAATTGTAAACTTGGACCTAAGATAAAAAGTTCAATATCTAGCGGCATTCCATTGTATGTGAGAACAAGGGATGATTGCTAATAACTTAATATGCAACTTTAAAACCCATCTTATGGGAAGCAATATTCAGAGATATTAAAGTTGATTTCCCATTGATGTTGAAGTTCTGCAAATTTATAGGTTCATCCCGCTCCAGTTGGTCTTGCTACTTCTCTCCAGAGACATCCCAAGAATGTCGAGATCGTGCTTTTGAGCTCATGGAGAGTGAAGAAGCATGGAAGAAAGGAATTATAACAGGAAAAGAAAATTATACTTCCAAGGAAATATGGGCTGGACATACTCCTAGGTACGCTATGATGTATATTTAACCTTTTTTGTTTTCAAATTCTGTTGCTTACTTCAGTTCTCATTAGCATTAATGTTAATGCAGGATATGGGGTAATCCTTGGAGTTATATGCAACCAACAACAGAAATAAATGGAAGTTTAATTACTTACCATCGAAAAATGGATCGAAGATGGTGGAGAGCACAGGTAATCCCATTGTTTACTTATTAAGGATCATCTTCAGTCTTTATAAATCCCATTGCTTCTTCTAGTTAATGTAATCATTTAATAATTCATGATTTAGTTCTGATACTATTTGTTTTATTTTCAGGCAGTACGATATCTGATGAGGTTTCAAAGCGAGTATACATGTAAATTATTGAATGTTGCTCGGCATACAGCATTTGGAAAAGAAGCTGCAAGTATGGTTCTAAGAAGTTTTGGAGGGGAATGGCCTAAGGTTTGCAACTTCACTCCTTATTTTTGTTTTTGCTTTGTAGGACCAAGGGAAGATAAGAAGGAATTTTAAGAATGAAAATGAATCTTGGTAAGTTGTCAAATGGAGGATTTTCTTCATAGGCGGCCATGGTTCAGGTCTTGCATATTTGGTTTTAGAACATGTGAAGACAGAAATAGGTCTCATTTCAGATCTTCCATATAATGGCTTATAGGTTTCTCATTTCCATTCAAGTTTATATTGAACTCTCTGTAATTCCTTTTGAGTGGGATGCAACATGGTAGTCCGAGACAGTAATACCTACTTGAGATCTAGTTTTCCCTGAAACTAAAAGGAAGCTAATTTTACAGATGAGGAGTTGGAAATCCTCAAATGTTATATATATATATATATATATATATATATATATTATATTTGAATCATAGATAAGTACAATCATCCAATAGTTCATTCAATCTCACAAGTCTAATCTTCTCAAAAAACTAGACTTACATGATAGACATTTGTTGCAGGATGTTACAAACAAAGAAAAATCTGACATTGATGTATATGTATGGTCAAATCACAAGGCTTGGGTACCCCGGCCACTACTAAGCATGCATGTAAGAATGGGAGATAAAGCATGTGAAATGAAGGTGGTTGAATTTGAAGAATACATGAATCTTGCTGACCGCATTAGAAATAGCTTCCCGCACCTTAAAAGTGTTTGGCTCTCCACAGAAATGCAGGTATATAAGTTAAAGGTTTTTTTTTTTTTTTTTTTTTTTTTTCCCTCCCCCCTCGTTTTTCATTTTCGAGAAAAGAAAGTGATAGTTTTATTGCAGTGATCTCATATATAAGATTGGTTTTGATTTAAACCCAGGAAGTTATTGATAAATCAAAAAGGTACCAACACTGGAACTTTTACTACACACATATAACAAGGCAAGTCGGAAATATTACAATGGCTACTTATGAAGCTAGTCTTGGTAGAGAGACCAGCACAAATTATCCCATGGTTAATTTCTTAATGGCAGCTGATGCCGATTTTTTCATTGGAGCATTGGGTTCAACTTGGTGTTACCTAATAGATGGAATGAGGAATACTGGAGGAAAAGTTATGGCCGGTTACTTGAGTGTCAACAAGGACAGGTTCTGGTAAAAATATTCATCTTTCAACTGGAAAATTAGAATGTATAGTCATTTGTGTGATGATGGTCGGCAATTTTGTTGTCTGTACATGGGTAATTCATTTTTTGTGACACTGATTTTTTTTTTTTTTTCGGTTGTACATTCTTGTATCTCCATGTATAATAGATGTAGAAATTGTAATGAAAAAGCTACAGTGAATTCATCATTTCCTTGTCCCCTCTCCTCTTTGTGGTTTAAAAAAACCAGACATTTTCGGTCATTTGTTATGCCGTGGTTTACCGAAGGTTGAAGAGAATCCAGTGCTCCCGGTAGTAGCATATATAGTCTCTCAAAAAGTATAAAAACACGTTTTTTCGAGCCACGAAATGAATAATGGACAATGAGACATACCACATTGGTCTTATCAAAAACCCATTACTTAATCTAATAAATGGGTCTTTGGCTTGGGGGTAAATGAGTCATGCCAACTGAATGGCCTCCATTAGAGCACCTTTTGACAGCATAAAGTTAAATAGACTTTGGAGTTTGGCTAGAAACACATATTAGCGTGACAAAACTCTTTTTAACATTCTAGGATCTCTACTTTTTTAAATCGAACGGAAAACATAATCATAGAATCAAATAGTTTTTGTCATCAAAGCCGTCCCTTTGGAGGCATGATTTGCTTTTTTTCATTGCTTTACACTCAGGACTCAGAATGAATTCAAGTAACTACAGCAGGCGGGACCCACCCCCAACTCAAGGCAAACAAGAAATCATTACAATTATTGTTTTCCGCACAACATTAATTCATCATTAATACCCATTTTAATATTTGCTTCAAACAGCGCAAACCAAATAACAATAAGAACCACATCTTGGTAAGAAAGAGAAACCCCCTGTTGGCTGGCTGTTTTAAATTCACCTGAGAATTTTCCTCCGTGCAATGATAGTGTCCTTGCTCCAACCCGAATATTTGAAAGGTATATATACACATGCATAAACTAATAGGTTTTACTTGCTAGGAAATACAAAATTTTGTCAAAATTAGAAATATTACCTTACAAACAGATGAATTGACAAAGGATAAGTTCTTGCAACAATGACAAACAAAAGTGAATACCAATCAAGGAAAAGGATAAACTGCTTAGATACATTGATTGGTGTCAAAATGAAAAATCAGGACAGAGTAAGCTATTAAAAGGGACTGTTTCTCTCAAATTTCACATCACATGACGACACAACAAATGAAGAAGATAACAACCCTTCTTCTAAATCAACAACAATTGATCACCTAAAAAATATTCTGTAAATCCTCCACCATATAATTCAGAGGAAGAATAAAAGGTCAGATGTGCATGGGAACAAGCTTTACCTCCTTTTTCTGTTGTCAGCTCTCAAAGTGGTAAAGTACATGGAGTCGTCTTTGATGCAATTACTCTTCCACATCCTCACTCGCCTGATGTCCCCCATCTCCACCTTTTCCCGCAGCATGCTTTCTATGTTTCTTGCTCTTGGCTTTCTTTGCCTTCATTCTACGTTTCTTCTCATTGGCATCAATCCAGGTATAGTCTGATGGTATATTGAAAGGATCGACCTCATCCTTATACCGGTGACTATCACTCTCGCTTGATTGTCCACCACGACTCCCTCTCATCCATGAAATCCATGAAGAAGACCCCTCTGATTCCTTTGACTTAGCATCCTGAAAATGTGCTGGACTCGATAGAGGGGTAGCAAACTCCTCCAATGGTTGTAGCTCCTCAAACTTAGTAAAAGTAACAAGGACTCTTATAGTTGGGACAATGGGGATGGCAACCTATGGCAGGGAAAAGAAATAATATAGTGATGAGAGGTTGAAGAATATACACCCAACCCCCACACAAAGTCTACTCACTATTGTGCCTAAAACAAAGACTCTTTAACTTCACTACTCGGCCCAGAATAAAAACTCAAATCATGGAATTATGAAAACTTGGTGATTTAAGCATGAATAACTAAATAATCTGACCCCTAAGCCACATTCTTCACTTCTTCCAGCACAAAACACCAAATCATAAAAAATAACAAGAAAATAACAAGCATGAATACAGTATATTTGGGGTAAGAAAATCAGAACTTCTTCAAGCATCTCTTCAAATAACAAGAAAATATGGGAAGCAATCAAACATATTGAAATGACTTAAACAAGAAAAATAGATGGAAAAAAAGATTCTTCAGGCATTTCTCCAACAAGAAAAAGGAAAGAAAAAAAAAATGAAAATAGAAGTGTGCATAAACCGTAAGCACGTACAATTTCAAAACCAACCATACTGAAAAAAAAAAAAAAAAGGCAATCGTATTAAGAAAACCAGAGGTGCAAGAGAGGACATCTTGTCTAACCTTCACTGGAAAAGTGCCATGTGGTAGTTTAGTGGTCAAAAGCTCCCTGAGTCTCCTAACAGCCTTGACCTTGTTCGCTAGGATATCTAACAAAGGCAGAAGCTCATCTGTTTTCAACGGGAAATCCGGTGTCAACCATAATACAGGTCTCAGGCCCTTTTTGTACTCACTTTCATGCTTAGACTCGCTGGTGGCGCCTTTTTTCTTTTTCTTCTTACTGCTTTTGTCCTTTCCCTTTTTAGCATCCGCCATATCTTCTTTAGGAATTTCAGATGATATTTTCTGATGATCAAGTGGTTTCTGGTTGCTACCTTCTGGGGCCAACTTTGAGAACTTCTTCAAAATCTTTGGATCATCGGTGTCATCACTGTTAGACTTGGAACTTTTCTTGTTCCAACCAAACCAACTCTTCTTCTCCTTAGCAAGACCATTGCATTCACCATTTTCATAGGGTCCTCCTGAACCATTTTCATGGCAGTCAAGGACCCCATTCTCCTCTTCCTCACAAACAGCATCTGAGTTTCCCATACGAAGTGCAGAATCCAACTGCTTTCGTTCCTCAGCTGTCAATACATCATCATAGTCGTCATTATCACCACCATTGGCCATCCTTTCTTCATCATCCACTGCAAAGAGCTCCTCATCGGTCATAGCACCAGGAACTCTCCTTGACTTCACACTTACCATGACATGAAGCATATCATAAACTTTGGCCTTCCAATTTCCTACCATCTCAGTCCTCTCCTGTCGCCTCCAAGTTAAATGGGGAACAAGGTCAGCCTGAGTAACATCAATCCCTGGCCTATACATATTGGTCTGTGACATCAAGGCCACTTCATGGGCAACTTCTGCTTCTGTTGGTTGTGCACCAGCTCCTTCCAAAGCATTCGTAATCTCCTTCTCCTTATGGGCAAGAACAATCAAAGAACCAGGTGACAAAGTCACATTACCATCCTCAGAAGTGTAGCCTTCTCCAAGAAACAAGAATGTCTGATCAGATCTTTGAATGCGGAACCCATCAAAGCCAGCGAGGGTCATATCAGCACGGAGATTAGAACCACGCTTCCAAATGCGATAAGTGTCTGATGGTGCAATACGACCAATAAAGGGAATGACTGAGCTCTCAAAATGAAAAGTTATTTCCATGTAAAAATCACGGATCCGTGCTGTTGAGGCAACAATGCGGGGAAGTCTTCTACACCATTTGGCCCATGCAAGGGGCTGGTAGTGCCGCGCAATGATCATAGCAATTGCTTCCTCTCTGGTGCAAACTGCTTCTTGGAGAGCACTCCAACCGTGCTCATTTTGAAGACTCCAATCTGCCCCAGCTGCCATTAGAATCTCAGCTGAAATTGGGTCCCTAAGGCGTACTGCAAGATGAAGAGGGGTCTCACGTCCGGGGACATCGCGGCGGTCAATGACAACTGAGACAGCATCAGCTTGAAGCTCTGCCTCAAGAGATTCCGCTTCAGTGTTAACCTCACCAGCCTTGGAAAGCCGAGGCAAGGTTTGGATAATGCGCCTGAGGCCAGCATAGTCTCGACGAGCAACTGCTAAATGAACTGGACTATGTGCATATTTTGAATAATCTTCCATGGCTGATTCTGCTTAGGACAATTTTCTCTTCTCGTTTCTAAGCAAAAAGCCCTTCCATCATTTTACGCGAAAGTCAAGCTTTTGAACTCAAATTTCAAACAATTTTGCTCCCAACTTTTGCTTTGCAGTTCCAAGAACAAGAATTTCTAGGGTTTGTGACCTAAAAAATAAAATCCAACAAAATTATGGATTTTTCAACTAATTAGCCCTAGAAACTCCCAATTCAGAAAACTCAGCGAAAACCCATTTGAAGAATTTACTTCGAATTCGAATCACACCAAGAATTCTTCAAAACTATGCTTCAACCATTCGTGCAGCTCAATTACAGAGACCCACTTATACTACCTGATCCTGAGCTTCATCACGATGTAGTTAAAAGCTACTACACAGCTTCAAATCTGTGAAAAAGAAAACAATAAAATTCAAAAAGACATTGACTTGAGACCTAATCTATTAAAACCCGAAACCTAAGATGTAGGAATCATTAACCCAAAAGTTAACATCGATATTTTGTTTGGTTGCCAAGAACACATTTTGAAACTCAAATTTCAAATCTACAAAGACTTCACCTTTATCAAATTCTTTATACCTAAAACATAAATCAAATAACTTTTTCCTAAGGAGAACAAAAAAATTTCTACATTTTCAAAATACCCTCGACCAAACTAAAACCACAATTTTTACTTTCTTGTTCTTTCCACTCCATCAGACTTTCCTAGCGACCAACCAGAATGATTCTCGCTCTCTCGCTCTCTCTCTCTCTATTTCCTGGAAATCGAAAATGAAAGCAAGAAAGTACCTTAAAAACAACGAGAACAAAATAAATTGGGTTTCAGAGTGAACATGGAAAGCAGCTCTCTCCGTCTGATTCTGTTTTTTTTAGATTAAGGCTTTGAGCTCCAAATTGAGCTTTACACACAGAGAGAAAGAGAGAGGGGACAATCGGACGGTATGTATTAGCTATCAGAGATGGGATCTAACGGTCAGGATCTTTCTTCATCTGGCTTCTTCTTGTTCTTCTTCTTCACCGTATTAATGTTGACAGCACAGCTCGAAAGGACGTGACTCGACTCGGCCCCCCGACTCAGTCCCCTCCCCAACTCAGATCTCTCTCTCTCTCTCTCTCTCTCTCTCTCTCTAATCTCTTTCTATCTCTGCGTTTGCAGGTTCAGTCCACTTTTGCTTTTTCTCTGTTGCCCGTTTTGGACTGCAGACTATGCTTTTGCCCTCCATTTTCGAAACTTATTACTCTTTTACCATCCTCACAGTTATTTTTACAGTTACTCTTTTATCCGTACGCTCCTCCTTATTTGGGATTATATTTATATATTCAAAAATAAAAAATCTTTTTTTTTTTTTTGGTTATTTTGTTCTTTTATAATTCATTATTTTTTTGTTTTTTTTAAAAACAATGTTTCTCCTACAAAAATCTGTTTTTTTTTTTTTTTTTACCTACTATTCTTGATGGTCTATGCATAAAAAGAGAGCTTTAATATTAGTAAAAGTATTTTGGAAGAAATTAATCCTATTTATTACGCAAAGTATATAAATTATGTGACTGGAAGTTAATCTATCTTCCTTAATAACCCACCCCACCTACCATTTGTGTAACCAATAGAAGGCAGAGAAATTCAATTTTAGTCGGCCATTATGAAAGTCTTCAAAATGTGTTTTTATACCAAATATATATATATATAAGTTGTCACATCATTTGGAGTAGTGACCAATAGCTTGATATTTCGTAGTAAAATGAAAAAAAATTATCAAAGTCTTGAGACATAAGACACCCTAATCTGTATTCATCTTTTTCCCTTTTAATTTGTTGATGTATTTTGTAGAGATTCAATTCCAATCAGAAAAAAATAAAGCCAGTCAATTAAGAACAAGCATAGACTTGTTAGCACCAAAAAAAAAAAAAAAAAAAAAAGGAACAAGCATAGACTTGTTCAAAATGATCAAATTGTAATTGATTACGGTTCATAATGATTATTCATAATTATTGACTATATGTGTATTTGCATTGGTTGAAATCATTGATGAAATAGTAGAATGTCTTCAACATTTTCTTTCAGGATTTGCTTTCATGAATATGCTTATGGCATAGAAAATTCCTCAATTAATGTTGCATTACTATGTATGTAAATGTATGTGTGTATATATATATATATATATATATTTTCTTTCTGTCAAATACATTACTATATGTTGTTCATCTAAAATATGTTATTGTTATTGACAAATGTAAAATACCTGATACCCTTGTTCTATAACCACATTTATCTCTTAAGAAAAAAAAAAAAAAAATACAACCCTTTCATTTATAGTCTTAAAAACAAATATATAGCAAGTAGTACACGCAAATAGTATTTTCCTAATTTATTTTATATAATTCAAATATTAACATATTAAACGTTTATATATATTTATATCATATTAATTATTTTTGAAATCGATGTATTAGGATTTTTTGAAAAATAAAAAACAAATTGCATATTGGATCAAATTGGTTGTGGAAATCAATTCAGGATCACAAAAAGCGGTCTTCTAACTTTATGGAATTTTATGTGCTCTCCTTCAATTCTCTCCAATTCAAACACTCCTAGATTTATTGGTTAAAAAAAAATAAAAATTCCAAGATTATTATACTTGGTACAAACATAATAATAATAATAGTAATAATAACAGAAACAAGAAAATTACTTCTTAAAAAGGGCAAAAAAAAAAAAAAAAAAAAAGAGAAAAGTAAATTAAATTACATTAAATCAGAATGTTGGATCAAAATAGCATCACCGACAAACATATGTGAATTGGGTAACCATTTAGCATTTAGAAGCCACCTATATGTCACGTGCAATTCTGATTAATTCCTACTTTAAGTATTTGCCATGTGGCTTTCCATTTTAATTCATTAGCTTTAACCTTTGGATCAACTCCATTTGTGTATTTTTAATCCAAAAAAAAAAAGAAAAAAGAAAAAAAAGCCTCCATTGGAATATATATCCTCACCAACTTTTTAATTTTTGGTTTACTTCTTCTTAACTTACAATTTATTATTATTATTATTATTAGTTTGTTCATCCGAATATTAGTATTATTTTCCTATTGGTAATTAGATAACATTATTATAATAACTAGCTAGTTTATTATGTTTTAAAAAAATAGAATTAAGAAAAATTGTTTATTAAATGGTGCATTTGGGTTTAAAAAGTCCACAATAAAGGTGTTAGATGGACTCTTGAACCTTAATCATCACCTTGATTAATGCATGAAATACACACGTCGCCTTGCAAATCCCTTAAAAAGTAAAGGTTCATCAAAATACAAAATTGCAAATTTATAATCTCCTCGTAATTAAATCCAAATTTATTATACAATTTCTACATGAGAAACTACAATTTCGCCAAAAAAATTTTAAAAAAATAATGTAAAATTTTAAGGGACCAAATGCCTATAAGAAACTTGAAATAGGAGCCAAGTGATGCTTAGAGAATTGCTATCTAAGTATGACATAATTATTTCCTTTAACAACTACCATCACTTGTGAAAAATCAAATGTCTACACATTCAGAACCATACAACTTTATATTTTTTGCCTCTCAAGCTTTGTGTTGTTATTAATTATTAATATCATGTGCTTTTTTTTTAAATAATAATAACAACAACAACAATAATAATTTTCTAGGATAAAAGTATTTTATAAGCGCTTGTGGACAATAATGAGGCTCATATAAATAAATCATATATAGTTTGGGAGTCTTATATGATGAACATATACATATATGCCTCCCTTTTCTGCTTCAAGTATAAATATTTGTAAGGGTGACACACACATTGATTGCCCTTAATTTGGCCTCCTAAACCAAGCCGTGACATGGTCCCCTCGAACCCACATGGGCGTGGGTTTAAGGAAGGGGGAAAAAAAAAAAATGCTTTTTGGTTTATGCTTTTCTCAGAGTGAAAGCCATGGAAAACAAATTAGAAAACTTGGAACTTAGCTCAGAAAACTTTCCCTTCACAAGATGGATGGGATAGTCATTTGATGGTTCATAAAAAAGAAAAAAAAAAAAAGAAAAAAAAAGGGTTTTTCTTCTACTTGTAGGACAATGTCACTTTCATAATTTTGCTATTGAAGATCCTACGTTCATATCAAATCATATGACCACAACCCCCTCTTGTACCTGAGCTTAATGTTACAACTACAATAATTGCTATCTATTTATATCTTCTCAAAAAATATTATTAATACATAGTTTCTAATATGAAGATTTGTGGAAATAAGTTTTTGTATATGATAGATGTAATTTGAATGGTTTTATTTGGCTAAAACAAGAAAAGCAAACTAAAAGAAAAAAAAGAAGAAAAAGGCTATATGATTAATTTTGATATTAACCAACCAGGCCAAACTAGGAAGGAAAGAAAGAGTAGACAAAAACTTTCATGCCAATTTGGATGAGATAGTTTGCCAAAATGCCAAAAGCTCAATCATGGACCCTAACCAACATTATTTATATTCTGGTTTAGACTGGTTGTACTTGGATTCAAATCTAGCCAGTACTCTATTTAGTGGCAGGGGTTCAGTTTTAATATGTCTGCATCACAAAAAGGTTAAAAATTTACCCTTTTTTTTTTCATTTTTTTAATTTACGGCAAACATGATTATTTGTTTGTGAGAAATACAATAATTTAATAGTGCTTGTTGCTTAAATTATTTTAATCTAATTTTGGCTAGATATCCTATTGCTGAATTAATGTTTAAAAATGTGCAAATATAAGTGGGGTCATTAATTTACCAGCTGCATAAGTTTTTACAGGGCCTTTGTTATTAGAACTGGAAAGTAAGATTGGAGATTTATTTAGGCCAAGTTTGACATGGTTTATGGAATTTCTAGATCGAAAACATAATTTAAGTTTGTTTGGACAGCAAATATATATATCTTTTTTTGGGAAAAGCTTTGGACGTCCAAAGTGTGTTAAAACCAAAATCAGTATGACTTTTCAGAAAATTTATCGGAAACAAGGGGTTTTTCTTTCCAGTTTTTATGGGTATAGTAAATTAAGAGTTATCGAACTATAACAAATAATACCTAAAATAAAAAATAAAAAAAAATTATAATGAAGTAAATTTGTTTTTTTAGATATTACCAATAGAAGATCCAATGTAATGGGATATATTATTATCTTGCATAGATTACCAATAGTCCTCAACACACACAAACATATATGTGTGTGTGTGTGTATCAAATTGGTAAGAGTGTAGCTCTGAAATTTTCATATAACTAACACTAACTGCATTAAGCCCTTAAGAAATAGCAGAGGCATTGTTTATCTTGGGACCTAACCCCCAAAAAACAAGAGAAGGAAAGGACATTCAAGGATATGCATGACGTAATTCAAAATCTTGGGGGAAAAAAAAAAAAAAAAAGAAAAAGAAAAAATGACAGTGATAGATACAGAGAGTCAAGATTTTCATTATTGAGGACAAGACATCAAGGCATCACATTAGTACACTCCAAAGGTGGCAATTGAAAAACATCACTGTTTAATCGTCATGCTATGCGTCTCTTTGAACCTAAATACCTATCACTAAACAACATTACACGTGCAAGTACTACTGATTTTGATTGATTTTTTCTTTTTCCAATCAGTATAATAACCATTTTTGGTTTGTTCTTTTATTTTTATTTAGCTACAAAACAATCATTCATGCAAGTGGCACTTGGAAGCAGATTTTATGTAATTTTCATATCCTCTCGCGCGGTCAACTAATTGCAAGTCCTGTGTGTGTATGTATGTGCATAATTTTCAATTAAACCTTTTGAAAAACTATTGGTGCAAGAATCCCAAGCAAGAAAAAAAGTTTAGACTAATTGAGAAGGGAGATGTAACAAGGTCATTTTCCCCATAAGCTGGAGGTATGGAGGATGTGCATAGGCTAACAAGAAAATTATTACACAAAAATGTAGTACATGTATTCTGCGCAAAACTGTGTCTACATATTTTTCCTTCTGAATTCTATGACATTGAGACTAAAGTTATGAACAGTTGATGAGGAATTCTCAAATCTGTCAACCTGGATTGATAGTGCCACAAAATTAGCGGATAGAGCAGCCTTGCATGAAGAGGCTGATTTCTATTATCTTTGGTTATCTTCACTCCTAACCTCCTGAACTAAAAACCAGCAGATAAATCATTCTGCATCAAGCAATCAGAATCAAGATTTCTGGGCAAAGAGTTCACAGGTGATAATATCATCCATGGATGTGGCAGACCCCCCAGCACCCAAAACAGGAACAAGGTTGAAGATGGGCTCGTTTCCAACTGCAATCGCTGGACACATTGAAGCAAGTTCAAGGAATGCATTGGTGAACATGGTTGATAGTGCCTCCAAAGGCAAATGAAGGCTCGTTGGAAAATAGAACCTCAGGTACTACAGAAGAAATAGAAACTACATGAGGTTATCAGAATAATTTACAAAAATTAAATGCACAATGTCATCGCTATCATAGACAAGAATCAGTTATAAAAAGTTATGAGTAAACATGCTATAGAACTAACCATTATGTCTTCCCAAGAGAAACCATTCTCGATGATAATTTTATTAAGGAGATAAATGCAAAATCTTGATACTTTTTCCATTTGATCCTCCTTGGATAAGTTTTGATTGACCCCTTTGCTCTGGTTGGCACCTAAATGATCAGTACAGATCTTCACAGCAAGTTCACCTGTAACACACAAGATTACCCCACATAACTTCCCAGGAACAACACATTTTTTAACACAAGAATCATGCCACTCTGCATGCTCAAAACCCAAACGACTATGGGATCTCATGCAAGATTGGTCTTGCAAAGTTTCATTTATTGCTTCTGTATCCTCCGCAACAAAAAGAATGGGCTTTACTTCTACAAGTGCTCTGCAATACCAAAACAAGAAGGCATTTATGATTGCAAGTTCATCCAAATTTCAGCAGCCATGTTCAGTAATGATGCAGAAAGATGGATGAATAAAAAGTCAGTTTCTTGTTCTAACTTCATAAAAAAGATAGTATTTGTCCCAACCATAAAGCCAAATGTAATTTTTGGAACACTGTCCCATCACGAGGTTTTCCTAAAAGTGTAATCTCAATCTATCTATAAACCAAGGAAACTGCAAGGTCTTAAATCTGATCAGACATGAACTTTAAGCAAGTGCTTTTCTCCTTTCGTTTCTAGTCAGATTTCTAAACAAAGCCATAGACTAAAAGAAGGTTGGCCTGGGGGTGATGATGACGAAATAAGTTTAACCTGATAAAAGAATAACAAAACATATTGATTCCTTCCAATTGCATAAATATGATGAGGAGAGCCAGATGCAGAGACAAACAGAACAAATACCTTTTTGGCAGATCAGGGACAAGGACATATAAGAAAATGGGAGATATGCGTGCTTTGTCAAGATGAAATAGCTTCACTTTCTTAAGAAATGTATCGAGCTTTTCTTGGATTTGGAGTCTCTCTGATGATGGAATATGTGTGGAACAATAGATAACAAAGAACATAGCTGAAGTAGATATCGAACAGTTAAAGCATTTTGCCACTGCTTCACTGTTTTCTAGTGCCTTTTCCAACTCAGAAGTGGTGCCTCCATTACATAGAACCATCGTGGGAGGATCAAGCCCCAACTGTCCAGCCATGTGAAGTACATTCTTATGTAAAGTTGCCTGGAAGCAGACACCAATGTGTTATGCTATGTAATATGACTGCACAAGGGTAAGTGGCCCCACGTTCTTATTATGTATTTGAAACTTAGACTAAAGAACAACCCCAAAAAAAATTCTAGTGTACAGTTAATTACATAGAATTAAAATTTAAGTGAAAACAGTCTTGATTCAACTAAATCCCAGAGAAACAAAAATATAGTAAATTTAATAAACAGAGTTAAAGACAACTTATGTACTTTACCTGGCTATAAGGTCCAATGCAACTAGGTGCCCAACAGGAAATACTTTGCACATGCAGAACTCTTTTGGTTTGGTCATTTGCAACTAAAACCTCAATGTATGCCCTGCCTAAACCCTCTGGCAATAAAGGCAGTTCAATTGTACTGCGAGATGGAACGCCATAAGGACACTTCTCCTGTGTTATAAATCTTAGGTATGTTTCATTTGCTGCAGCAAACTCATTCATGTCAGAAATGTAGAGATGAATATAAAGAACATTCTCCCAACCAAAACCATATCCTGCAAGTTGCAATTCAATTTTCCTTAGAACAGCCTTCATATCTTCTAGCAAACCTGATCACCAAATAGAACACATAAAAATTGTGATAACACAAACAAAGGCACTGAGAATAGGGAAGAAATACGGAGAAATGAAACACTTGCTGTTTCGAATACTGCAAACTCAAAATATTCCTCTATTAATTACCTGATGAAGGTTTGTGCGAATCTTGCAACCAGCAACAAATGGAAAAAGTATCACTCTTCTGTGTTCTAGATATGTGAAGCTTATGTTCCAAAACTCCCACTAAATTGTTGACTTCAGCAACAGATTGGGGAGCAGCACCACATTCTTGCAAGCAGTCTCCCTGCACTTCAAATACAATATCTGATTTTTCCTGACAAATATTTTGGGTATTTGTCTTCTTCTCCAAATGAAAAGCCAACGGATGAAGGACTGCAGAAGGAGCTATGGAATCTGAAGAGTGCAGAATGACTTGAAACTCATCGAGCTTGATTTGAGCATTCTGGAATTTAAACAATTATTGTGTGAAAAATGGAAGATCAATGACCATAAACTTTCAAAAACAAATAAATAGATGAGACTAGAATGGAAATGATTCTTACAATGAACAGAGATCATTGAACCAAAAGATCTCTTTAAATGAACATAAAATAAAAACCTAAATCATACATAACCGCATACTCCATATTCGTGGAATACTAAAGGCCAGTTCAGATGATAGTGAATACTGAATAAAGAGTTTGATCGAACATCTTTACGAGAGATAAAGGATACCATAAACTTACAACAAAGAGAGGGCAATCTAGTGTCAATGTTTCATATTCCCCTCCTTCACCACATACATTAATCCCATACAACCTGCCAAGGAATAAGAAAACTTCACAAACGACTTATATAGTCAAGCTTAAAATACAATACAAGGAAAAGCAGAGAAAAGAAAAAACAAAATAAAATTGACATACTTGTTCAACTTATGCAGATACGGTTGCAAGAAAGCTATTTCTTTACCCAAGTGCTTCACAGGATCCAACCCCATGGCAGCAACCTATCAAAATGCATCAGATTTCCACCTCTTCAAAGGTATTCTGTAACTAAAAGAGAAATGTACTTGAAGGAAGAAAAGAAAATAGCAAGTAAAACAGCAAATTTACCTTTACTGTAATAGCCACAATCTCATTTGCTATCTGTAAATTAGAAAAAAGGATGACATCTTGTTAGATAAGACAATTTCAATGGCATTGACAACACTCATATTGCTAAATACAAATTACCATTTCCTGAAGGAGCAACGACTGATCTTGTTTCCACAAATATGCTAGAGAAACAAGCCCTAACCTTGAACAGACACTTTCCACCCGCAGTCTTTGATAGTCAGATGCAATAGCACCAGAAGATACTGCAGTGACCGAGGGTATCTGTCTTTTTACTTCATTTAACAAAATAAACATATCTTCAACTTCATCACCTGGAGTCGTGCTGTAGCTAAGCTTCTGATGCCTAAATAATAAACAGAAGACATTAAATATGAAAATATTTAAGAGATTTACAGAATCCTTTTCTCAAGAACTTAATCTTCAATCTCAACATTCATTTAATCACTTATACATAAAACATCTTTATGATAGAGCCTTTAAAGTAAATAAAACAGTCCTTTTTAACTCCTTTCCCTGCATGTAGCTGGAACTTATGTGAACCAAGGCCTACTTGAAGATTCCAACCATGTAAGGCTACAAAATTGGGACATAAGTTTATTTACAAACCGGAGCATCCTTGGTTATCTATCCCATTTTAGGCCACCTCAGCAGTAGCAGATGCCCATAAATTCTTGATCTCTCTCTCTCTCTCTCTCTCTCTCTCTCTCTCTAATATCCTTTCACATGTCAAAAGAGAAATTGCAAAGTCTCCAAAATAAAATAATTGATTGTATCTAAAATTTCTGCTAAAAAGGCTTGCCTTGTGGATCCCTGTATTCGCCTTCTGAACAATGGCACTCCCATGCATTCTGCATAGCTGACAATTATCTGGTGTCCAACCTGAGGAAGGAACTAAATAGTCAACAGTCTATCAAGTACGGGAAAATTAACACAAGAAGTATTATGCGCATGCCATCATTATACAACAGCTTCTATTATATAATCAAATAAGCACGAAGAAAATCAAAGTTGAAAAGAAAATTTCCAACAAATAGATTTAACATGTTATATACTTGTGAAAAGTTCACTATGAAAACTAGAAAGACTTACAGTTTGATACATGTAGCTATCTAGCTCGTCAACTGCATCATCAGCTGGAAGCAAATTCGCCAATGCAACAATCTATGCAACATTTTAAAATGAATCAGTTCTCACATGGGGGAGGAGGAGGGGGAGCATCACATCACTTCAGTCTATGGAAACTGTGTAACAAAAACCTAATAGTTCCATTACTAATTCCTTAACGCCGTTTTCTTCAAAACCCAGTTTCTAGCATTTTCCCAGAACTGGCAGCAACTCAATGGAACATCCAAAAACAAATAAGTTCAATGAAAAAACTGAGTGAGATTAAATTAAAATGGTCAAAACTCGAAAAAGGAGTTAAATTTGAATCCTTTAGATTTCCGAAGGCATCGTAAAGTAATTCCCCTGTATATAATAGAAGCAACCAAAACGAGTTCCTATGTCTCGGTTCAAACAAAACAGGTATAATTAACTTTCCATGCGTTTTCTCAATAGCCAATCAACTAGAGGAGTTAAATTTGAATCCTTTAGACTTCCAAAGATGTCATAAAGTAATTCCCCTGTATATATTATAAGCAACCAAAGAAAGTTCCCAAGTATCAATTCCAAACAAAACAGGTATAATTAACTTTCCATGCGTTTTATCAGCAGCCAATCAACCAAAGCCAAAGAAAAGTACTCAATTTTAGCTCAATCAACTTCTGGGTTTATAAACTCATAAAAAAATAAAAAAAAATTTCTGAGTTTTTTAGAGTTTCGGGAAAAAAAAAAAAGCATAGAGAGAAAGAAGTAATAAAAGGATTCGAACCTGGTGACCGTATTGGATGCATTTCATCATGGCATAGCAGCTGTCCTTGCCACCACTGACCAAAGCGACCACCTTCATCCTTTTCACTCTTCCTAAGGCTGCTATTTCTGAATCCTTGAAACACTACTACGAGCTCCAACCTGATAAAGCTAGGGTTTTTAGCTCCTCTGTCTATCTCTAATGGCCAAAAGCAGAGCTTTTGTATCGACTCTTTACCCTAACAAAAATAGTTTTCGACTTTCTAAAACCTGTCTTTTTGACTTCCGTTGCTACCTTAAAAACACTTTTGCCGAAAATAATGAAATATAAAATTACATAAAAAAAAATTTCGAATTTTTTTTATATAGAAAATATTCTTTTTGGTATTACTGCTATTTCCTCTATAAGTTTTTTTTAATAACTCTTCTTTTTCTTTAATAAAGCAAATACCCAGAAAAATAAAAATAAAAAGACAACCAACAGGCATTTACTTTGCGCAAGAGCTGAGAAACGGAATTCAGGGAAAAAAAAAAAAAAAAAAAAAAAGGCTGAGAAATGGAAATATTTTTTCTTGGGAAGAGAGAAATTTGCCATTTTCAATTCTGAGAGGAAGTCTGTTTTTTTGAAGCTGTTTCTCCTTGTTCGGCCTAAACGTGTTGAGGGAGATGATGCAGAGAAGTGCTCGTAGGAATGCTTGCAGTTGTATCAATAGAGGTACTTCTTCTTCTTCTTTGAAAACCCTGCTTTTTTCCTTTCATTCTCAAGCCCTCCTATCCTAATACCCATACAGCCTTCAAGAAGCTCCATGGCAATTGTAATGACTTAAACGATACTTTGAGTTTGTTCAATACCATGCTCCTAATGCATCCTCTGCCTTCTCTTGTGCTTTCCAACCAACTTTTAACCAAAATTGCCAGAATGAACCATTATTTGGCCGTGATTACTTCGTATAAGCAAATGGGTATGTTTGGAATCGTGCCTGATTTGTATACTCTAAATATTTTGATTAATTGCTTGGGTGATTTGAACCGTATGGATTGTAGTTTGTTTGTGTCTCTCAAGTTATTCAAACTTGGTTATGAATGGGAAGTTGTGACGCTGATCACTCTTATGAAATGATTTTGCCTGAATGGTAAATTTGTTGAGGCATTACGATGCTTTCACACCGTGAAGGAGGGAGACTGTGAGCCTAATGTTGTTACTTATAACACAATACTAAATGCATTATGCAAAATGGGGAAAACCAGTGCAGCCATTCAGTGGTTTAGGAAGATGGAGGAAGAGATTTGCAAGCCTAACACAGTTACCTATCCCACAGTGATTGTTTGCCTTTGCAAGGATTGGCTGGTTTCAGAAGCCATGAACCTCTTTTTGGAAATGAATACCAGGGTTCTTCTTCCCGATGTTTTGTTACTTACACCTCGTTAATCCAGGGAGCCTGCGACTTGGGCCAGTAGAAAGAGGGTACAAAATTGTTGAATGACATGGTAAGCAGAAAAATTACTCCCAATATACTAACTTTCTCTGTCTGAGTTTATGCACCACGTATAGAGGACATGGTCGTAGAAGCCCAAGGCGTGGTTGAAATTATGAGTCAAAAAGGCATCAAACCTAGTGAGTTTACGTACAATTCACTCATCTACGGTTACTGTTTGCAGAAAGAAGTTGATGTGGCAAGAAAGGTTTTTGATATGATGCTTCCCAAGGGTTGTGAAACTCATGTTTATGCTTACAACATTTTGATGGGTATTATAACAAGAAAAAGACAGATGGAGCAATGAAACTCTTTGAAGAAATGCTTTCTAAAGGATTATTTCCAGATATTGTTAATGTTGTGGTTCTCTCACCACTTTAGAGAAGAAATATGAGAAGAAAAATAAAAATTAATTCTATTACTCACTTGAAATAGATTACAAAGATAAAAACTTTTCTCATGGAGGATTCTCATGTGAAACTTCTTTCTACACTGTTAAATTCTTTCTGGAATTGCTCACTCTTCTCTCAAGCTGTCTTTGGAACTTAAACACTACTCTCAACACTCCTCACTTGGGTGATATTGAGGTTGCACCACTTGGCTTGGCTTGCATGCAAAGGGATGGAGCCTATTTATAGGCTCACAAATTCGGTGCATGTCCTCCATTTTCAACCTCTTCTGACGTTCAGCACCGGCCTTCTGACATTGCCCACAATTGTTGAGCAAGTTGGAGTTCGGTGTTAAATGTAACAATGGCTATTGTAAAAAATGATGAACTGCTGGTTTCACACTGTTGGTGCAGTGTGGTGCGGCTGGATTTAACAATTCTCCCCCTCCAGCCGCATTTAAAAACTGATGGTCATCTGCCATCCATTCCGGCTATGTCTCTGCACAGCTTCAGCTTCTCTTGAGCAACAACTTTTGTTAGCATATCTGTTGGATTCTCCTTTGTATGGATCTTCATCAGTTTCAGCAACTGTTGTTCTATTGCCTCACGTATCCAATGATAACGGATGTCAATGTGCTTTGTACGGGAATGATACATTGAGTTCTTGCTCAAATATATGGCACTTTGGTTATCATAATGTATCTTGTAGTCTTCTTGCTTAATGCCTAGTTTTGTGAGAAAACGCTTTAACCATAACATTTCCTTATCCGCTTCCGCTGTGGCAATGTACTATGCTTCTGTAGTGGATAAAGCAACACACTTTTGCAATCTTAACTGCCATGACACAGTTCTCCCTGCAAAAGTGTAGAGATAACTTGATGTAGACTTTCTATTATCAGGGTCTTCGGCCATATTTGCATCTGTATAGCCTTCTAAGACTGGATCACCTCCCCCATAGCACAAACATAGCTTTGATGTACCTTTAAGATACCTAAGAATCCATTTGACTGCTTTCCAGTGTTTCTTTCCAGGATTTGAAAGAAATTTGCTCACAACACCTACTGCATGAGCAATGTCTGGTCTGGTAGACACCATTGCGTACATCAGACTTCCTATCGCTGAAGAATATGGTACTGAAGCTATCTTTTCTATCTCTTCTTTGGATGAGGGGCACAATCTCTTGCTCAACTTGAAATGATTTGCAAGTGGAATGCTGATCGGTTTGGCTTTATCCATGTTGAATCTCTTTATCACCCGTTCAACATACTTCTCTTGAGATAGCCATAACCTTCTATTCTTCCTGTCTTGGATTATTTGCATTCCCAAAATTTGTTGAGCTGGTCCTAAGTCTTCATATCAAAGGACTTAGACAATTCTTTCTTCAGCTGACTAATCTTCATTGCATCTTGTCCAACGATTAACATGTCATCCACATATAGCAAAAGTGCAATGAAGTTTCCACTTGAAAATTTTTGAATATAAACACACTGGTCTGCTGCAGTCCTTTTATAGACTTGACTCACCATAAACGAGTCAAACTTCTTGTACCATTGTCTTGGTGCTTGCTGGAAGCCATAAAGCTCTTCTTCAGCTTGCATACGAGGTTTTCTTTCCCTGAAACCTTAAATACTTCTGGCTGCTCCATGTAGATTTCCTCATGTAAATGACCGTGAAGAAATACTGTCTTGACATCCATCTATTCAAGCTCTAGGTTTAGATTTGCTACTAAACCAAAAATGACTTGAATTGAAGTCATTTTTACCACTGGTGAAAAAATCTCATCAAAGTCAATTCCTTTCTTCTGAAGAAATCCTTTGACCACCAATCGGGATTTGTGTTTCACCACCCTTCCGCTGCCATCTTTCTTGAGCTTGAACACCCATTTATTCTTTAGTGCCTTCTTTCCTGTTAGAAGCTCAACCAACTCATAAGTATGATTTTTTTGCAAGGATTCCATCTCATCTTGCATTGCTTATAGCCAATTTTCCTTGTCTTGATGAGAAACAGCTTCTTGGAAACTCTCTGGCTCCCCCTCTTCAGTAAGCAGAATATACTCAGATTTTGGAAATCTTTTTGATGGAATTCGGCCTCGCTCAGATCTCTGAACTTGTAAACCACTGGTTTCAGGAGGTGTACCATCATCTGACCGCTGTGATGGTCCTGCTGCTGTTTGAGAGGATTGAGTCTCCCCCTGCTCAATATCCCCTTCTTCTTCCTGGTCTGCTTCTGGCATATCTTCATGCACCTCATTATCCTCTGTGGCTATTTGTGCTGGTGCTGGATTAGGACCAAAATTCTCAGCACTAGAACTACAATTAGGAAACATTGTGGGCTTTTCAATGTCTTCCATTGTCTGGTTTTCATGGAATACTACATCCCTGCTACTAATAACCTTCTTTGTTTTCGGATCCCATAACCTGTATCCGAATTCTTCATCTCCATATCCTATAAAGATGCATGGAGTAGATCTTGCATCGAGCTTCTGCCTGAGCTCCTTGGATGCATGTACATAAGCTAAACAACTGAAAACTCTTAAATGAGAGTAGAAGGGAATCTTACCCGACCACACTTTCTTTGGAATTTCAAAATTCAACGGTACTAATGGTGATTTGTTGATTAAATAGCAGGTGACAAGAACAGCTTCTCCCCAGAATGGCTTTGGCATCTTAGCTATACTGATCATACTTCTGACCTTTTCCATAATGGTTCGGTTCATTCTTTCGGCTATTCCATTATGTTATAGGGTGCGAGGGACCATCTTCTCATGTCGAATGCCGTGTCTTCTGCAGTAGATATCGAACTCCTTGGAAGTATACTCTCCTCCATTATCTGAGCGAAGACATTTCAGCTTCTTTTCTGTTTCACGCTCTACCATGGTATGAAACAGTTTGAAGTAATCCAATACCTGGTCCTTTGTCTTTAAGAAATATACCCACACCTTCCGAGAAGCATCATCAATGAAGATTAGGAAATACTTGTTGCCATCTAATGATTCCACCTCCATGGGACCACAAACATCAGAGTGACCAGACTGAGCAACTTTGATATTCTCGATGCAGAGGAACTGAAAGAGACTCTATGTTGCTTACCAAAGAAGCAGTGACTACAAGGATCTAGTGTAGCATCCTTGCAAACAGTGATAGGCTTCTTTTTGGCCAAAGTAGACAATCCTTTTTCACTCATGTGACAAAGTCTCTGGTGCCACAGATTTTGAGACGCTTCTCCTTTTGCAATATTAAGGCTATCTGCACATATCTTCACATGAGTCTTGTATAGCGTTCCACAAATATGTCCTCGGGCGACAACTATGGCACCTTTCGTCATTTTCCATGTGCCTTTGCTGAAGTAGTTGTCATAGCCTTGCTTGTCTAAGGCTGCTCCCGAAAGTAGATTAAGCCAAAGATCTGGAACACGACGGATATCCTTCAAAGTGATTATACAACCAACATTTGTTTTTACCTGAATATCACCAGTTTCCACAATCTTTGCGAAACTGGAATTTCCATCTTTACCGTACCAAAGTCTCCTGTTTTATACGTTTTAAAGAAATCTCTGCGTGGAGTGACATGGTAAGATGCTGCAGTATCGACTACCCACTCAATGTCTTGGGTTGATATATGAAGGCATGTCTCTTCTTCAGTGGAGCAGAGCGCTACTTCTCCTGTAACAGTTACTAGTGTCTCTCCATCCTTCTTCGGCTGATTACTTTGGAGTCTCTGCTCTCTCAACAACTTCCTGCAGTTCTTCTTCATGTGACCCTCCAGGCCACAATGATAGCACTTATATGATGATTTTTTTGCCGTCTGTAGATTTGCCTCTGCTCTTGTTCCTGCCTCTCCCCCTATCTCGACCACCTCTTTGTTATCTTCCTCTCTTTGTGACGAGGGCATGTGACTGATCCATGCTAATGTCCTTTCTCCTGGCCTCTTCATTGAATAGGGCATCCTTAACCATAGACATAGTAAGTTTACCATTCGGGGCCGAATTGCTGAGAGAGACTACCAATGTCTTCCAACTGTCTAGAAAAGAGCTTAGAAGTAGGAGAGCCTGATCCTCATCCCCTAGTTGGTAATCCATAGCAGATAGTTGATTTACCAAGCTCTGGAACTCACTGGTATGCTTGGCTACAGAAGTTCCACTCTGTAATTTTAGATTTACCAATTGCTTAAGCAACAGGGCTTTGTTCCGAGTAGTCTTGGCCTGGTACATGTCATCCAATTTTGTCCAGAGGGCATATGCATCTGTTTCCTTTGCTACATAATGGAAGACACTGTGGTCGATCCATTGCCTGATCTGACCGATTGTTTTCTTATTTTCTTCCATTCTGCTTCTTTTTGGGATCGGAGTTTTCTCCTTTAGCTTCTATAGGATCAAACAGATCCTTACAATTGAGGAGATCTTCCATCCGAAGTCTCCAAAGTGTATAATTTGTGGCAATGAGCTTAACCATAGCTCCCGAAGATGATTCTTCCATTGACATTATTGCTTGACCAAAAATGGAGCTGAATTTGGCAAAACGGAGTTAACCGTTGCGTATGGAACGGCCGAAAATGGTGGACTTGACTCTTCCGGGGTCAAAATATAATTACCAGAATTTTTGGGGCAAAAATATAATTTTTCAAAAATTCTGGGTCAACCTGTAAATACAGAAACTATAGGGGTTAATCTGTAATTTCTAACAATTCAAGGGATGTTCTGTAATTTCATAAACTTCTGATGACGTGGCAACACGTGGTAGATGATGTGGTGATTGTGTGGCTGACAACGTGTCGGGTCGCGTGGCAGATGATGTGGCTGCATGCGATGACGTGTCTGTTGACGTGGTCGTCTTCAACCTATAGACGGCGCGTGCAGCGCGTGATCTGCTGCAGAAAATTTCAAGCGGCGCGTGAGGGCACGTTAGAATCGTCGTTTCTCTCCGACAAACTTGGTTGTTCTTGTCTCGTCGATTAATTTCACCTGGTATTGTCAAATTATTGATTTGAGCAACTTTTCGAAACACCAACTTGAAGAACAGAGGCTCTGTTTCTTCAAATTTTGAACCCAAGCTCTCAACCTGGAGCTCTGATTCCACTTGTTGTGGTTCTCTGACCACTTTAGAGAAGAATTGTGAGAAGAAAAATAAAAATTAATTCTATTACTCACTTGAAATAGATTACAAAAATTAAAACTTCTCTCGTGGAGGATTCTCACGTGGAACCTCTCTCTACACTGTCAAATTTTCTCTAGAATTGCTCACTCTTCTCTCAAGCTCTCTCTGGAACTTAAACACTACTCTCAACACTCCTCACTTGGGTGATATTGAGGTTGCACCCCTTGGCTTGGCTTGCATGCAACGGGATGGAGCCTATTTATAGGCTCACAAATTCGGTGCATGTCCTCCATTTTCAACCTCTTCTGACGTTCAGCACTGGCCTTCTGACATTGCCCACAATTGTTGAGCAAGTTGGAGTTCGGTGTTAAATGCAGCAATGGCCATTATCAAAAATGGTGAGTTGCTGGTTTCACACTGTCGGTACAGTGTGGTGCGCCTGGACTTCACAGTTAATAAGCACTCTAATGGGCGGCTTCTGTGCTGCTAGGAGAACACATGTTGCTTGGGAGCTATTTTATAAGATGCAAGGTGATGGTCAGCTTTCCAAATCTCCAAACTTATGCTGTTTTACTGGATGGCCTATACAAAAACCAACAACTTGATGAAGCAATGGAATTATTCAGTGAAATGGAAGAGAAAAAATTGGATCTTGATATGGTGATCTACAATATCCTAATCGGGGAGTTTGTGTAAGGCTGGAAAAGTTCATGCTGCAAAGGATCTCTTTTGTAGCTTATCATCAGAAGGATTACTACCGAATATGAGGACTTATACTATAATGATTGATGGACGTTTCAGTGGAGGAAGAATAAGTGGAGGAATATTAGGGCTTATACAATAATGATCGACGGATGTTTCAGTGGAGGAAGAATAAGTGGAGCTATTGATTGTTTAGAAATGGAAGAGAAAGGTTACATTCCAGATAGTTGCACCTACAATATAATGATTTGTGAGCTTATCACCAATAATCAAACTTCAAAGGCTGTGGAGCTTAATAAGGAGATGGTGGAGGGGTGTTTCTCTGCAGATTTATCAACTGCGGCCATGTTTGTTGATTTGATATCTAAAGGTGAATTAGATCCTTCTTTGGAGCCTTTGACATGATAGGTTTCTAGTGCTTTGGAAGGTGTGTTTCACAGTTTCATTGAATTCTATAATTGCTTTTCAAGTCACTGGATATCTGACCCAAGTAATTGCTATGAAAGAGTTTTAATTGCTATGAGCTATGCTTGCTCTTGAAGTGGTTAGGGATCTCTATGGTGAAAGTGAAAGTTTTCTATTATGTGAGGGATCTTTGGATCTTGGAGATTTAAAATCTGGTGTTTTGCTTCTGCAAAATCATTTCATGTACAATTACCCTGTCAACAATGGTGTTTCTGGGGGAATATTGTTGCTAAAGCTAATCAGATCTCATTGATTTTCCAAATCACAAATAAATTTCTTCGTTTAACTTGTATCTTTTCAGTCTTGCACTAAATGGCATTGGCCAGCCAATGCCTACAACTAAATCTTGACATGCTTGCTACACGAAATGCAACATTTTCAATTAATGTAGAGGTTGCGTAAATATTTTATGCATGCGTTAGCATTTAAAATCAGAGTACTGTGATTTATCTAACTTCTCTCTCTATTTTTTTTTTTTTTCCCATTTAGAACTTGAATCCTAAATATGATTCCTTGAGAGCAGAAACCTTTTTACCAGAGATTAGACGCCCCTGGTACATACCATATAAGAAAGCTATAACAAAAGGAAAGTCTAGAATGAACAGAAGGAGACAGAAGAAACTGCTATCAAACTTTAGAAACATTTTCACCAAACTGGCTACAAAGTTAATCACAGTAATAAATACTTGGCTTATTGCAGTCGCGAAAATTATAGGGGATAAATTTTCAATTCAGACTAAATCGACTCTGATTGACAAAATTTTACAAGTTTAATATCTTTAGCAATAGACGCTAAGCTGTATTTGCATGATACACTAGGAATAAAACAAAAACCGAGAAAAAGATACATAAAAAGGAAAGAAAAGAGGCTGGGTAACATGTTTGAGAACTGGTTGCTTCGAAACTAGAATGTTGTTGGTGTGGACAACCTCTGGAAAGAGTGATTATTGCTGTCAACTTTGAGTGCTCTTGAAGTGGTTCTGGTGCTCTATGGAGATTGGAGAGTTCAAGCTTTCTATTTTGCTGAGGTTTCTGGCTTTCAATCAAGAGTAGTGCTGCCCGACATGATTACAGAGAAATTAAGGCTGTTGTTATGTTTGGCATGGCACTAAATGGTGCATAAGAATGAGCTGTTTTTAGTTGCTGAGTTCAAAAGTGTTTGATGCACAGGGCAAGTGATTTGTGAATCCAAATGCAGGAGATAGACCTTTATGCCGTGTAATGATGTTTACTCTTCAAGCCTGGATTTCTTAAAGAACTTATTTGATTGCTTTATTACATTTTTTTTTTTCACCGGATGAATGTTAAATTAGGGTATGGGAATTATCTATTTGCAGGCATTATTAAACTCAAGACCTGAAGTTTAACACCAAAGATCATTGCCTTCTAGTTTGTCCAATGGGAAATATTGCTTTATGGCTTTGAAGGCCCTTTACAATGATGATTTGTGCCCATTATCATCTAATTTAAAATCCTTAAACCTAGTCATATAGTAATTTACTTGCATAATATAAAGGAAAAATTGTTTAATAGGCCAGATATGTATCCTAAACCCCTACCATCTAATTCCCTCAGGCAGAGAAAAGTTCTAATCTCTAAAACCACGAATCAAAACCAAAGCCAAATACTGGATTTTGCTTTTCAGTCTCATAAATACAAAATGCCTTTCATTAAAAAAAAATTATAAAAAATAAAAAAGCATGTATAATTGACTCCTTAACTTTTTTAAGCTAAGGTTAAAAAAAGAGAAAGAAAAAGTTGTTGAAGAGAGGGCTAAAAGTTGAAAAGGTTTCAAAGTAACATGATTTAGCAATAAGAAGAAAAAATATAACTGTGTTTCAGCTTACCATCTATAAAGATTATCATGGTTCTATGATTAAGAGCGTTAGTGTTATAGTTATGTACAAATTAGTTGCTAAATACTAAAAATGAGAACACTATGCATTACTTTACCTATCTTCCCTCACAAATATCTGGTCAACGACAGTAACGTCACTAAGTTATGACCAACAAAGTTGTCCACTTTAGCACATGTTTATGTTCTGTTCTGTATTTTTGGTTCTTGGCCTGGGTTTAAAATCTAGAATTCTGCTTCTTGATAAAATTTATAAATAAACTGACATAATTATATATATATATATATATATAAATCACAGTTTTTTTTTTTTAATAAATATTTTCTAATATAAAATAAAACCACATGGAAATATTGAACTTGGAATGTTGTTAAATATTCCAGTAGTAGATAACACATCCTTTGAGTAACACATAGAAAACAAAGACGCTTTCATTGCAAGTCCTCATCAATTTCTAAATCAAGCCAGAGCTCAAACTTTCCCCTTTTCCTTGCTCGGTCAAATTCATTCAATAAAAACCAATTACCTGCAATTTAATATATTATATTTTAACGAAGAAAAAAAAAAACGCTGGAGGAGATAGCGTGGTTGAGATAAAGTTAACAAGGTTTAGAAGCAAAAAGAATTTAATTTATAAGAAAATGCTATGGTTTTCCGAGGTCATCTGTGCGACATAAAATTCCAAAAATGGAGATAAATTTAGATCTAAAATCCTATAGATCCTCCTAAGATGTCATAAAGTAATTTCCAAACCTACTATAAAATCCATAAACAATCAAAGAAATTTCTAAGTTTATATACTAATACGTGGATTATGTGCAGTTGGGAGAACAGAAGTTGCTCGGGAGCTATTTTATAAGATGCAAGATGATGGTCAACTTCCAGATCTCCAAACTTATGGTGTTTTACTGGATGGTTTATGCAAAAGCAAACAACTTGATGAGGCAATGGAATTATTCAGTGAAATGGAAGAAAAAAATTGGATCTACAATATCCTAATTGGGGGTTTGTGTAAGACTGGAAAACTTGAAGCTGCAAAGGATATCTTCTATAGCTTATCATGCAAAGGATAACAACCTGACGTGTGGACTTATAATATAATTATCAATGGACTTTTTAGTGGAGGAAGAATAAGTGAAGCTATTGATTGTCGTTTAAAAATGGAAGAGCAAGGTTACATTCCAGATAGTTGCACCTACAATATAATGATTCGTGGGCTTATCACCAATAATCTATCAAGCATCAAGTGTAGTGGAGCTTAATAAGGAGATGGTCGAGAGGGGTTTCTCTGCCGATGCATCAACTGCAGCCTTGTTTGTTGATTTGATATCTAAAGGTGAATTAGATTCTTCTCTGGAGCCGTTGATATGATATATCTAGCTCAGTGAAAGACGGGTTTCCATAGTTTCATTAGATTCTATAATGGTTTTTCAAGTCCTTGATATATCTGACCCGAGAGAAGTTGTTAAATGGAGAAAAAAGAAGAAACAACCGCTGTCTTAATTTTGTTGTTCAAGCCAACCTTCGGAAAGAGTATTAATTGCTTTTAACTATGCATGCTTATGAAGTGCTTATGGATCTCCATGGTGAGAGTGGAAGTTTTCTATTCTATCAATGATCCTGGGGGCCTAAAATCTATTTTGCTTCAGCAAAATAATTTCATGACTATTAAGGTAAAACCTTGTCAACAAATGGTATTCTTGGAGGAATATTGATGCTAAAGTGACAAGCAGATCTCATTGATTGGCCAACTTTTTACAAATGATTTCCTTGTTTGGCTTGCATGGTTTCAACCTTACACTAAATGCCATTAGCCAGCCGACGTCCACAACTAACTAAAATTGGTAAATATTGGCATGCAATTTTTCTATACCTTTGCAACGTTTTCAATTGATGAATGGTTACATAATTATTTTATACATTGGTGCGTTTTTGTGTTAGCATTTATGTTCAGAGTGCTGTGATTGATTACTTCTCTATTCTTTCCTTTCATCGAAAAAAATGAACTCTAAACATGATTTTAGGTGACCAGAAAACCTGAAAGATAACATGTTCAGCAGAGATTACATGCCAATAATACATACCATATTATATAAGAAAGCTATAGCAAAAGAATAGTCTAGAACAAAATTTCAAAATTAAAAATTAAAAATTAAAAAACAAAAACTGATATCAAAATTTAAAGAACATTATCTAATTGCTTCATCAAATTTTTTTTTTTTTTCAGAAGAATGTTAAATTAGGATAGGGAGATTTTGTTGTGATCCTTTGATCACAAAAAACACACAAAACTAATACAGAAAAGTAAAGAGAGACAAAAACACGAAAATTGAGAAGAAAAAGATATATTATAACTATAAAATTTATACAAAAAAAAAAAAAAAACTTCTCTCAGGCTCTTTCAAAAAACTTGTATTATTTATACTGTGTGTTGTGTGTTACAAGATTGACAATAAACATCTATATATAATGCTCTCTCTAGGGTTTCTAGGATTGAAACCCTCATGGACTTGAGCTTTAGAAGATAAAAGGCTGGACCGCCACAATTCTCCCCCTCCAGCCGCATTTCAAAAACTTGATGGTCACCTACCATCTAAACCAACTATGTCTCTACACAGCTTTAACTTCTCTAGTGTGACAACCTTTGTAAACATATCTGCTGGATTCTCCTTTGTGTGAATCTTCACCAACCTGACCAATTGATGCTTAGTCACATCGTGTATCCAATGATAGCGGATATCAATATGCTTTGTTCGAGAATGATACATTGAGTTCTTGCTTAAATCTATAGCACTATGGTTGTCACAATGTATCTTGTAGTCGTTCTACTTTATGCCTAGTTTATGGAGCACACGCTTTAACCATATCATCTCCTTATCGGCTTCCGTTGCGGCAATGTACTCTGCTTCTTTCGTGGATAAAGCTACATACTTTTGCAATCTTGACTGCCATAACACAACTTCTCCAGCAAAAGTGTAAATATAACCTGAAGTAAATTTTCTATTATCAAGATCTTCGGCCATATCTGCATCTGTATAGCCATGTAGAACTGGAGCACTTTCCCCGTAACGTAAGTATACTTTGATGTACCCTTAAGATACCTGAGAATCCACTTGACTGTTTCCCAATGGTCCTTTCAAGGATTTGAAAGAAATCTGCTCACGGTACCAACTGTATGAGCAATGTCCGATCTAGTATACACCATTGCATTCATTAGACTTCCCACCGTTGAAGAATAAGGCTCTGAAGCCATCTTCTTTATCTCAACTTTGGATAAAGGGCACGATCTCTTACTTAACTTGAAATGGTTGGCCAATGGAATGCTGACTGGTTTGGCTTTCTCCATGCCAAATCTCTTTATCACTCTTTCGACATACTTCTCTTGAGATAGCCACAACTTGTGATTCTTCCTATCTCGAGCTATTTGCATTCCTAAAATCTGTTGAGCTGGTCCCAAGTCATTCATATCAAATGACTTGCAAAGTTACTTCTTTAGCTGACTAATTTTCTTTGCATCTTGCTCGACGATCAATATGTCGTCGACATACAGCAAAAGTGCAATGAAGTTTCCATATGAAAATCTCTGAATTTAAACACACTGGTCTACATCAGTCTTCTTGTATCCTTGACTCACCATAAAAGAGTCAAACTTCTTGTACCACTGCCTAGGTGCTTGCTTGAGGCCATACAAGTTCTTCGTTAGCTTGCAAATGAGGTTCTCTTTTCCTGAAACCTCAAAACCTTTAGCTGCTCGATATAAATCTCTTCATGTAGATCACCATGAAGGAATATTGTTTTCACATCCATCTGTTCAAGCTCTAGGTCTAAACAAGCTACTAAACTGAGAATAACTCGTATCGAAGTCATCTTCACCACTGGTAAAAAAACCTCATCAAAATCAATTCCTTTCTTCTAAAGAAAACCTTTGATGACCAAATGAGCTTTGTGCTTCACCACATGTCTGCTGCTATCTTTCTTGAGCTTGAACACCCATTTGTTTTTTAGTGCCTTCTTTCCCTTTGGAAGCTCAACCAACTCATAGGTATGATTTTTCTGCAAAGATTCCATCTCATCTTGCATTGCATGCAGCCATTTTTCTTTGTCTTGATGAGAATTAACTTCCTGAAAATTCTCTAGCTCCCCTTCTTTAGTAAGCAGAATATATTGAGATTCTGAATATCTCTTTGATGGAACACGGCCTCATTCAGATCTTCAGAGATGTGTACCATCATTTGTCTGTTGTGATGGTCCTGCAGCTTCTGGTGTTTGAGCATCTCCCGGCTTAATATCCTCTTCTCTCTCCTGTTCTGCTTCTGGTAATTCTCTATGCACCCTGTCGTCATCTGCATTGAGTTGTGCTGATGCTGGATCAGGACCAAAATCATGGGCACTGGTATTAGAAGACTTCATTGGCTTCTCCATGTCTTCTATAGTCTGGTTTTCATGGAATAGTACATCCCTACTTCTGACAACCTTCTTTGCTTTTGGATCCTATAATCTGTATCCGAATTCTTCATCTCCATATCCAATAAAGATGCATGGGGTAGTCCTTGCGTCAAGATTCTGTCTAAGCTCCTTGGATACATGTGCAAAGGCTAAACATCCAAATACTCTTAAATGAGAGTATAGGGGATTCTTACCAGACCATACTTTTTTCGAAATTTCAAAATTCAATGATACTGATGGCGATCTGTTAATCAAATAGCAGGTGGCACTAACAGCTTCTCCCCAGAATGACTTTGTCAGCTTAGCCATACTGATCATACTTTTAACCTTCTCCATAATCGTCTGATTCATTCTCTCGGCTACACCATTGTGTTATAGGGTGCGAATGACTATCCTCTCATGCCGAATGTCATGTCCTCTACAGTAGGCATCAAAATTTTGGGAGGTATACTCACCTCCATTGTCTGAGTAAAGAAACTTTAGCTTCTTTCCTATCTCACGCTTTACCATGGCATGGAACTCTTTGAAGTGATTTAAAACTTAATCCTTCGTCTTCAGGAAATAAACCCACACCTTTCGAGAAGCATCATTTATAAAGATTAGGAAATATTTATTGCCACCTAAAGATTCCTCTTCCAAAGGTCCACAAACATCATAATGCACCAAACTAAGCAATTTTGATCTTCTGGTTGAAGAGGTCTTAAATCAGACTCTATGTTGCTTACCATATAAACAATGATTACAAGGATCTAGCACGGCATCCTTGAAAATAGTGATAAGCTTTTTATTTGTTAAGGTAGACAATTATTTCTCACTTATGTGACTGAGTCTCTGATGTCATAGATTTTGAGATACCTCTCCTTCTGTAATATTAAGGCTATCTGCACAAATCTTCATATGAGTCTTATAAAGTATTCCACAAATATGTTCTCGAGAAACAACCATAGCATCTTTTGTCATTTTCCATGTGCTATTGTAAAAATGGTTACCAAAACCTTCCTTGTCAAATGCTATTCCTGAGAGTAGATTGAGCCGAAGGTCTACAACATGTCGGACATCCTTCAAAGTAATTATATGTCTAACGTTGGTCTTTATCTGAATATCACCAGTTCCAACGATCTTAGCGAAGCTGCTTTTTCCCATCTTCACTGTGCCAAAGTGTAACACCCCGTCCCTAAGTACATCGGAAATTTCTAAAATTTGACCAAGGTTGACTGGGTTTGATCGTCGTTGACCGAGAAGGGATCAAATGTTGATTTTTTGTTCCTGATGGAATTTCATTTTGACCGAGGTACCGTTAAAAAGTACACGTTAGTATGAGTTCATAGACTAGTAGCACGTTGAAAACGGAGCTACAGAGTGAAAGTTATGAGCAAAACAAGTTGAGGTCCAAATTGTCCAAGGGGTGCCGGAGTTGACTTTTTGTTCATGCAAAGTTGAGCATTGACTTATGCATGGTTGTGAAGTACTTGTCGATACGAGTATATAGACTAGCGGCACGTCCGATTTGGACATGTGGTTTGAAAGTTGCAGAACTGTGAAGTTTTTCTAAGACAGCATTTACTATTAATGGATCCGTATGTATGTGAACAGTGGTGCCATGTGTCAAAAAAATGGACCCACGCGTGAGTGCACAGTGGCACCCACGGGCGTTTTGATTGGCTGAGAAGGGGAGGGAGGAGAGAGAAGGAGAAGGAGGAGAGAGAGAGAGAGAGAGAGAGAGAGAGAAACCCAACCGGCCAATTGCCGTTCACCCATTTTCGGCCACCAGAACAGTACACGCACCACCCTGGCTTGAAGTCCACCTAAAAACCGGCCGGCCAGCCAAAAATCACGGCCAACCGACCTCCGACGCGCCCGGATCGAGACTTTTTGCTACTGCGGTGCCGATTGCTTCAAACCCAGATTTCTCTCCATTCCGACCTTCGTTTGCCTCACCACCAGTCCCGTTGAGTTACCCATTCCCCGATCTACCTTCCCACCAAAAATCACAATCAGTGGCCACCGGACGCGCCACCGGCGGTGGCGGATTCCGGTGACCATGGTGGCTCACCGGAAAACCCAATTCCGGTGAGTTTCCGATCACCCCACCTATCCTTCCCCACTAATTCGATCTCCCTAAACCCAAATCCGAGGTCATTTTCCTCCAATTCGCGACGGATTGAGAGAATCGAGGACTTGAGTTCCGTGAGGTTCCCGGCGAGATTTCGGCCACCACGGGTCCGATCTCCAGGAGGTAAGCCTCAATCTGCGATCCTCGTTCCATAACCTTCGTTTCGGTATATTACTCACAAATTTTGGTTAACGTTTGTGTTAAACTCCCCTGGGTACCAGATATTATTTACCTGAATAAAATATTAATTTATTTGACATTGTGTAATATTGTTGTTTTAGGAGCACATGTGCATTGTGGAATTGATCCCATGGAGGATCTTGGGTTAATTGCGTGCTCGAGGTGAGTGACCCACCTTCAAAATTATTTTGGGATGTTAAAATATATATAATTTGTGTTAATTGGTTATTTGAAAAATATGTTTGATGTGT
Source organism: Ziziphus jujuba (assembly GCF_031755915.1). Lineage (NCBI taxonomy): Eukaryota > Viridiplantae > Streptophyta > Magnoliopsida > Rosales > Rhamnaceae > Ziziphus > Ziziphus jujuba. The sequence goes on along the minus strand of NC_083388.1, from coordinate 24,498,326 downwards.
TGAATATTTAGTAAATTTATATTTGGAATTTTGATGCCAAAATTGAATGGAATTAAATATTTGTACATTATAAAATATTTTGGTTTTATGGAATTTGAGATTTTGGTAATTATTATCAAATTTCATTGTTGGAATATTTCATAATGGAATATTTCAAAAATATGTTTATGTGTTCAATATTATGAGAATTTCTATCTAGAATTGTATTGCCAATTTATAATGTCTTTAATATATGTTTTGGTGCCAAAAGAATATATTTGGGAATTTAAAAAAATTGTGGTTTTGATTTATTTTAATTATTGCTATGATTATTATTCAATTATTGTGCACAATTATATGAATTAATTATATATGGAATTTATATGGTTTTCATATTACTGATTTAAATTGATTTTTGAGAAATTGAGAAAAATATGGATTTAAATTATTATGTTTTCAAAATATTTATGCATTGAAATATTAATGGCTTGATCTTATGCTAATGAAAAATTTGTATATTCAAATTGATGGATTTGAACTTGATGGATTTTAAAGTGATAGATTTATGATGAGGATTAAAGAAAAATGTAGGAATGTGAGTTTGAAAAATGGTATAATTCCCACGGTGAATTTTGGAAAAAATTGCGTATTTTAATAATAAAACTGGTTATTTGTTTTAAACGCACTCATACAGTATTGGTGTTCTGTACTGTACATGTGGATGAGTGCGCAAGTTATAATGTCTCCCGTGAGTTGCTATCAGACCGAGGGTTGTAACACCCCGTCCCGAAGCATGTCGGAATTTTTGCACGTTGACCGAGGTTGACCGTTGACCGAAGGGGTCAAAAGTTGACTTTTTGACCCGTTTGGAAATCTAGGTTGACTGAGGTACCGCTACGAAGTACACGTTGGCACGAGTGCGTAGACTGGTAGCACGTTGAAAACGGAGCTACGGTTTGAAAGTTATGAGCAAAACAAGTTGAGGTCCAATCTGTCCAAGGGGTGCCGGAGTTGACTTTTTATTCATGCAAGGTTGAGCGTTGACTCATGCATGGTTGTGAAGTTCTCGTCGATACGAGTCTGTAGACTAGCGGCACGTCCGATTTGGACATGTGGTTTGAAAGTTATGGACCTGTAGAGTTTTTCAAATACTGTATTATTTTAATATTATTTTGAAACGCTTATCGATGTGCCACGTGTGACTTAATGAAGGTGACCATGTGTCACCATGTTGAGAAGCCACATGTCAACCATGTGTAATATCAAATTATTTTTATTATTATTTTAAATAATAATATTTTTATTTTTTATTTAATTATTTTTATTTTTCCTTTTTCCTTTTTCTTTTTCTTTTCCTTTTTCTTTTCTTTTTCTTTTTCTTTTCTTTTCCCCACGTGGGAAAACACCTTTTCTTTTTCTTTTTTCCTTTTTTTCCTTCTTCTTCCCCGAGCCATCAAAACACACACGCAGAAATTTTTATCTCTCTCTCTCTCCTTTGACTCTCTCCCTCTCTCTGTTTGACCGGCGTTTGGCCGGATTTCAGTCGTTGGAATGCCACACGCACTGGACACCGGGGAATCCCACCTCGCCGCGATCTCAACCCCCAAATTTCCCAGCCTGTCGCCACCGGATGCGCCCAGATCGGGCCGGTGAAGCCGGCAGCGGCCGGTTATGTTTTTCCGGCGATTCTCGCCGATTCCGACCAACCCAGTCCGACCCATACCTCTACTCCACCATTTTCAACCCCTCTGAGTCCAAATATGGCCTCCAATCTCAAAAATGCGAAGCGGTTTGCGAGATACGAGGAATTGAAAACCGGCCGAAGCTTTCCGGCCACCTCCAGCGGAATTGGGGTCGATGGAGACCGGATTTGTAATCCTCGTCGCTCAAGCTTCGATTCGGTATATTATTCGCCTATTTTGGTTAACGTTTGTGTTTGACCCCCCGGGTACCGGGTATTATTTACCCGATTAAATTATTAATTTATTTGACTGTGTGTGAATTTTGTTCTAGGAGCACCGATGAGTCGTGGAATTGATCCCATGGTGGATCTTAGGTTAATTGCGTGCTCCTCGTACTTCGAGAAAATTGTGGTTTATGTGTTATCGATGTTTCGTACCGGTTTGATTAAATAAAAATATGTGGGATGGTAAGTGTGAGAATTTAATGTACTTCCTACGGTAATTTTGAAAAACGGTACGGTTGGTTAATAATGCTTATTTTTAGACGCACTCATACAGTATTGGTGTTCTGGTGTATGGACACGTGGTAGCGCGCAGGTATTATGTGGTTTAGCGCGCGGTTATTACTTCACCCGTGAGTTGCCATTGGACCGTGAGCAGGCAAGTTTGTTATTGTGCACAGCCGCCCCCCTCCTTGGCCGGGAGATGGTTTCAGCAGCGATACTGTCGGGACGCCGAAGTGCTGTTTACAGGTTTCTCTCTTTAACCCCCCCCCCCCCCCCGCCAGTCGGTGCTCGGGACGCTGGGTATCGGAGGGCATCACCGGTATATGGTGTGGTGCGTCAGGTGTAATTTGCAAATAATGTTTTAAACCCCAAAGGTGTTCAAAAATTGTTTACTATAATTTATTACATTTTAATTATATATTGGGGTATGTATTTATTTATTTATTGTTTATCAAATGGTTTAATCTCTTGGTTTTCGGGGAATACGTACATCGGGTTTTGTGAAAATGTTTTAAAAGGGGAACATTTCCAACGGAGTGAATAGTGAGGGTTTTGAGAGAAAGTATTACTTCAATTGTTTATTTATTTATTTAATTAATTGTTCGGTATTGATTTATTAAATCCTTTTATTTGGTATATCATTATATTAAAGGTGTTTAGTAGATAGGGTCACTCACTGAGATGATTAGCATCTCACACTCTTAAATTCCGTTCCCCTAGGTCCAGGTTGGAGACGTTGATTGTTCGGGGCGAGCCCAACGTCTCAGTTCGTTGCTGAAGGTTCAAGAAGTATTTCTTCCCTTTTTCCTCTCTATCCTGTATTACTTCTTATCTGTCATTTTATAAATTTCACATTTATCTGTATAATGCTCTGTATACTGTAATGGACGTGTAGTTGTTCTTTATGCATTGGGTTGCTGCTGTTTTTGTTGAGAAGTGCTGAAATTTGTGGAACAATTTGTAGTTCTATGGGAGGAATAAGGGGATGTTTATAGAAGTGTGTTTTCAGTGCAGGTAATTTGTGGTAAGTCCATCCCTTAGGAGAGGCTCTGCTGGATTTTCCATTGGAGGGTCCGGTAGGGTTTTCCTGGGATCAGGGCTTGTCTAGGGTTCCGGGGAGGAATTCTGGACGGGTCCTGACAGAGGGCAGGAAGTTTTATATAGTGCACATAAGCCGCCCCCCTCCATGGTCGGGTTGACGGTTTAAGCAGCGGCGCTGTCGGGACGCCGAAGCGACCGTATACAAGTTTTTCTCTTTAACCTCCCGCCAGATGGTGCTCGGGACGCTGGGTATCATAGGGCATCACTGGTATATAGTGTGGTGCGTCAAGTATTATTTCACTGGTAAATTTCTAAAATATAATTATTCATATTTTATGTCACTTATTTTAAATCAATGTTTTTAAAATGTATCTTGCCGTATTTTTATTATATAGATTGGTTGAATACTTTAAAATGAATTTTTATAATATTTTTACCACTTATTTTTCAGGACCGTTTGTAATTATTTAAATTATATTTTTGATACTGTTTATTTTAGTTTATTAAATCAAATTTTATGAATTATATATTGAGTTTCACTTTTATGTTATATTTCTTTAATGCAAGTATCCTGAATTTATTTTATTATATTTTATTCGTATTTGGATTATTTAAATTTTATTAAATTAATTATTACTTTATTTTTGGGGCATAAAAGATTGGGTTTTGCGAAAATGTTTTAAAAGGGGAACCTTTCCAAAGGAGTGAATGGTGAGGGTTTTGAGAGAAAATATTATTTTTAATTAATTATTATTTATTTACTTATTTATTCTTAATTAATCAAATGTGCTATAATTATCGTTACTATTATAATTGTACAGTAGATATGGTCACTCACTGAGATGATTAGCATCTTATATTTTTAAATTCCGTTCCCCTAGGTACAAAGATTGGTAGACGTTCGTCCGGAGTGAGCTTAATCTTCGTTGCTGTCGTATTTCGAGGAGTTTTCTTTATTTTCATTTATTTCTATTGTAATATTTCTTTCATCCTTATTGTATAACTTCCATACTTAATTGTACTCTATGAGGCTCTGTATACTGTCTTGGACATTTATTTATTGATTATGCACTGATTTCCTATTGTTCATTTGAAGTGCTGCAAATTTGTGGAATTAAATTGTAGTAATGTGGGAAGAATAAGGTGGTGTTTATAGAAGTGTATTTTCAGTGTAGGAAAATTATGGTAAGTCCAACCCTTAGGGGAGGTTCTGCCGGATTATCCATTGGAAGGTCCGATAGGGTTTCCCTGGGATCAGGGCTTATCTAGGGTTCCGGTGAGGAATTTCAGACGGGTTCTGACACAAAGTCTCCAGCTTTATATGTTTTGAAAAACTCTACGTGCGGAGTAACGTGGTAGGATACTGCAGTATCAACTATCCACTCGACTTCTTGGCTTGAAGTGCGAAGGCATGATTTTTCATGTGTGGAACAATATGCCACTTCTCCTCTGACAGTGACTAAAGTTTCACCATCCTTTTTCGGTTGATTGCTTTTTTGCCCTTGCTCTCGCAACATCTTCCTGCAGTACTTTTTCAAGTGTCCTTCTCGACCACAATAATGACACTTGTATGTTGGCCTCCTTCCATCTGTGGATCTGCCTCTACTTTGACTCCTGCCTTTCCCCCTGTCATGAGTACCTTTTTGCTGTCTCCCACATTTCTCTGTGACAAGGGCATGTGTTTAATCATTGCCAATGTCTTTTCTCTTGGCCTCCTCATTAAATAAGGCATCCGTTACCATAGCTATGGTAAGTTTGTCATTCGGGGCCGAATTGCTAAGAGAGACGAATAGTGTCTCCCAGCTGTCTGGAAGAGAGCTAAGAAGTAAAAGTGCCTGTTCTTTATCCCCTAGTTGTAACTTGACTACAGACAATTAGTTTACCAAGTTCTGAAACATACTGGTGTGCTAGGCTACAGAAGTTTCATTCTTCAACTTCAAATTCACCAAACGTCTCATCAATAAGGCTTTATTCCGAGTAATCTTAGCTTGGTACATGTCCTCCAATTTCTTCTAGAGGGTGTATGCATTCGTCTCCTATGCAACATGATGAAAGACACTATGGTCAATCCATTGTCGGATTTGATCGATCGTTTTCCTGTTCATCTTCTTCCATTCCACTTCTTTGGTGGGATCAGGGTTCTTTCCTTTGGCATCTAAGAACCAAACAAATCCTTGTAATTTAGAAGATCTTCTATCCGAGATCTCCAAACTGCATAGTTAGTTGCAGTAAGCTTGATCATAGCTCCCGAATGTGACTCGTCCATTGACATCTTGTTCTGCGAAAAATTAGAGCTGAATTTGGAAAAATGGAGTCCACCAATGCGTCCGGAACGGTAAAAAACATTAGGTTTGACTCTTCTCAGGCCAAAATCTGAATCTTTAAAATTTTAGGGTCAAAGTGCAATTTCAAAAAATTCTAGGCCAATCTGCAAATATCAAAACTTCTAGGAAAACCTGCAAATATAAAAAATATAAGGGTATTTATGTAATTTTAGAAAAGTCTTGGATATGTACTGATGTGGCTGATGATGTGGTAGACTGGCTGATGACGTGGCAGGGTGATGTGGCACGGCTTGGCTCCGAACTTGGCTTGATGGCTCGTCTCTCGGCTCGGCTTGGTTCGCTTCTCGTAGCTCGGCTCGGCCAGGGCGCGTGGATGGCGCATGTTGGTTGACTGGCGCGTATAAACCTGCACAGAAACTTTAACTGGAGCGTGGAAGTGTGTGCAGCAGTGGATGGAGGTCTAGCTGGGTTCGTTCTCTTCGTCTCAACGAGATCTACCTCCTAGTATGGTCCAATATTTTGTTTGAGTGCTTTGACGGCGAACTCTATATCTGAATCTTGAATCTGATACCATTTGTTGTGATCCTTTTATCACAAAAAATATACAAAACTAATACAGAAAAGTAAAGAGAGACAAAAGCACGAAAATTGAGGAAAAAAAGATGTATTATAACTATAAAATTTATGCACAAAAAAACTTCTCTCAGTCTCTCTCAAAAAATCTGTATTATTTATACTGTGTGTTGTGTGTTATAAGACTGACAATGAGCATCTATTTATAATGCTCTCTCTAGGGTTTCTAGGGTTGAAACCCTAATGGGCTTGGACTTTAGAAGATAAAAGGTTGGACCCCACAGATTTATCTATTTACAAACATGATTAGATTCATGATTTGAAATTAACATAAAAGGTCATTATCTTTTGGATTTTCCAATGAAACTTAATTATGTTTTTGAAGACCCTTTGATTTGTGTACTTAAGTGAACTGCTCATCATGTACTTCCATTTTGCTGTTATCAAAAATTGTTAAATGCCAAGAGAAAATTGTGTGTTTTGTTGCCTTTTTTCTTTCATGGCCTGAGTACTTCCTTTGTGAGGTTTGTGTGAACACTGTGAAGCGACCAGTAGTTCCATTACTGATTCCATTATCTCCATTTTCTCCATAAGCCAGTTAGTTTTGGGATTTCAAAAGTTAAAATACTCTTTTTAAGTTCCTCAGCAAATGTTCTTAATCTCTTAAACAACAAGTCAAAACCTAAATCAAACTCATAATTAGATAGGAATAAATAAATAAATAAATAAAACTAACCATATATGTTACCGTTCCTGGCCCACATACATTTAAAAGTTATAAAACTTCTAGCATGCTCATAAAAATTGAGTGAACACCTCCTCTTACCAACACCAACTGGACTAATCCCTGTAAGACCATAAGATCAATGTAAACAAAGCTGTCCAATAAAGCACATGTCCAACCAAATGATGAAATGAAGTCATAAATCTTCTTCAAATGTAACCCCAAAAAAAAAAAAAAAGAGAGAGAGAAAACAACAATTGTCTAATTTTGTTAGTCTAGTCAACCTATAAAAATGGGAGAATTGATATGGACTTTAAATGCTCTTGAAGTGGGTTGGTGCTCTTTGGAGTGTGCGAATGGTTTTCTAATATAAAATAAAACAACGTGGAAATAATATTGGAACTTGGAATGTGGTTGTTAAATACCTCAGCTGAGATGAAATTAAAATGGTCAAAAACAGAAAAAAAAAAAAAAAGTAATTAAATTTGAATCCTTTAGATTTCCGAAGGCATTGTGAAGTCTCATATCGGTTGGAAAGGGGAACGAAACACTCCATATAAGTGGATGTGGATACCTTTCCCTTGCGAGGCCTTTTAAAACCTTGAAGGCTGAGTTGTAAGAGGATTCCTCAAGTCCAAAGAGGACAATATCGCATGCGGGTGGTCTGGGCTGTTACAGATGGTATCAGAGCCAGTACCCGGATTGGTGTGCCAGCGAGGACGCTCGGCTCCAAGGGGGGAGGATTGTGAAGTCCCACATCAGTTGGAAATGGGAATGAAATACTCCATATAAGTGGGCGTGGATATATTTCCCTTACGAGGCCTTTTAAAACCTTGAGGATTGGGTTGCAAGAGAATTCTCCAAGCCCAAAGAGGACAATATCGCATGCGGGTGGTCTGGGCTGTTACAGCATTGTAAAGAAAGTTCCCCTGTCTGGAGATGGCTGTAGAAGCCCAAGGCATACGTGGTTGAAATTATGAATCAAAGAGGCATAAAACCTAGTGAGTTTACATACAATTCACTCATCTTCGGTTACTGTTTTGCAGAAAGAAGTTGATGAGGCAAGAAAGGTTTTCGATATGATGCTTACCAAGACTTGCGAAACTAATGTTTATGCTTCCAACATTTTGATAAATGGGTATTGTGATAATAAAAAGAAAGATGAAGCAATGAGAACTTTTTGAAGAAACGTCTTCTAAAGGACTAATTCCAAGTGTTGTTACATACGACACTCAAGTAGGTGGCTTCTATGCTGCAAGGAGAATACATGTTGCTTGGGACCTGTTTTATAAAGGTGATGGTCAGCTTCCAAATCTCCAAACTTATGCTGTATTACTGGATGGCCTATGCAAAAACCAACAACTTGATGAGGCAATGGAATTATTTAGTGAAATGGAAGAGAAAAAATTGGATCTTGATATGGTGGTCTACAATATCCTAATTGGGAGTTTGTATAAGGCACACAAAGTTCAAGCTGCAAAGGATCTCTTTTGTAGCTTATCATCAAAAGGATTAATGTGAGGACTTATAATATAATGATCGATGGACTTTTCAGTGGAGGAAGAATAAGTGGAGCTATTGACTGTCGTTTAGAAATGGAAGAGAAAGGTTACTTTCAGATAGTTGCACCTACAATACAATGATTCGCGGGCTTATCACCAATAATCAAATATCAAAGGCATGTTTGTTGATTTGATGTATCAACCGCAGTCATGTTTGTTGATTTGATGTCTAAAGGTGAATTCGATCTTTCATTGGAGCCGTTGACATGATAGCTTTTTAAGGTCTATCTAGTGCTTTGAAAAGTGTGTTTCCACAGTTTCATTGAATTCTATAATTACTTTTCAAGTCACTGGATATCTGACCCAAGTAAAGTTGATAAATGATGTAAAAAAAGAGAAAGAAGAAACAACCACCGTCCGAATTTTGTTGTTGAAGCCAACCTTTGGAAAGAGTTTTAACTGCTATGAACCATGCTTGCTCTTGAAGTGCTTAAGGATATCTATGGTGAAAGTGATAACTTTCTATTATGTCAAGGATGTCTATGGGATTCAAAATCTAGAGTTTTAATTTTGTCACAATTACGGAAATACCTTGTCAACAAATGGTGTTCTTGGAGGAATATTGATGCTAAAGAGTTTTAACTTGCATGTTTTCAACCTTACACTAAATGCCTCTGACCAGCCAATGCGTACAACTAATTAATTTGCTAAATCTTGGCATGCAATTGTTCTATACAAATGCAGCCTATTCGATTAATGAAAAGGTTACATAAATATTCTATACATGGGTACGCTTTTGTGTTAGCGTTTAAATTGAGAGTATTGTGATTGATCTTACTTCTCTCTTCTTTTACTTCCTCGAGAAAATGAACCCTAAATTTGATTTCTTAGAGAGCAGAAAACCCTGACTAGAGATTTTATTCCAGTAGAACATACTTACCATATAAGAAAGCTATATCAAAAGAAAAGTCTATAATGAACAAAAGAAGACAGAAGAAACTGATATCAAACATTAGAAACGTGTTCACCAAACTGGATACAAAGTTAATCACAGTAATAAATTCTTCACTTGTTGCAATAGGAAAAATTATAGGTTAAAAGGTTTCAATTCAGATTAATTTTACTCTGATTGACAAAAATTTATGAGTTTCATATCGTTAGTTATGGTAAGCAGTATTTGAATGATACATTTGGAATAAAACAAAAACAGAGAAAAGGATACATAAAAAGGAAAGAAAAGAAGCCGAGTAAGGTGTTCGTAAAAAGGAAAGAAAAGAAGCTAAGTAAGGTGTTCGAGATCTGGTTGCTTCGAAACCAGAATTTTGTTTGTGTAGCCAAGCTTTGGAAAGAGTGATTGTTGCTGCCAACTTTGAATGCTTTTGAACTGGTTTCTGATGCCTATTATCTACTTGTTTGAAGATCTCATCATGCACTGTCATTTTGCTATAATGAAAAAATGAGAAATGTGAAGGGAAACTTGTGTGTTTTGCCTTTACTTTTCACAACCTGAGCACTTCCTTGTATGAACACTGTGCAACAAAACCTAGTAGTTCCACTACTCATTCCTGGACACTATTTTCTTCAAAAGCCAGTTAGTTCCTTGCATTTTGCTTGAACGGTCTTGAAGTAACATGATTTAGGATTTAAAATGTTAACTACTCTTCAGTTCTCAGCAACGAGTGAAAAGAAATGAAGCTAAATTAAAATCCTTCGAACATATTACCAAGGTGTCATATAGTAGTAATTCCCTTGCATACGCTAAAGGAAAAATTATTTAGTAGGGCCAGACGTATATCCCAAACCGACCTACCATATTATCATTCCTTTAGGCAGTGATAGTCGTAATCGCTAAAACCACAAACCAAAAACCAAAGCCAAATATTGGATTTTGCTTTTCAGTCTTATACAACATGCCTTTCAATTTTTATTTTTTATTTTTTAAAAAAAAAAATCATATAGCATAAACTTGAAAAGATTTCAAAGCAGCATGATTTAGTCGTCGCTTGTTAGCAATGGGAAAAAAAATGCAATTGTGTTATCATGTAATGGGTTCTCAATACTCCCAAAAAATGTTATCATGTTTCAGCTTAACATCTAAAACAAAGACTATCACGTTTCCAAATTTATTGAGCATTAATGTTAAAAGTTTAAGTACAAAGTTCTCAAATACCAATAGATGGGAACAATATGTATAGTTTTACTTTATTTACCAAAAAAAAGAAGAAGATGTATTGCTTTGCTTATTTTATTTATTTATTAATTATTATTATTATTATTATTATTATTTTTTTTTTTTGTGAGTAAATTCCTTACTTTATCTCCCCTAACAAATGGGAAATGGGGATTTCAGCCATGCCGGATAAAACCTGGCTCTAGGGCTTGTGGCCATGTCTATGAATGCTTATTCCTATAATGGTTTTGAGTTTGTATCTCTATCTTTTAATTCGAATTATTTTCAAGAAACAATGTTGGAGGAGATAGCTCAGTTTAGACAATTTTAAAAAAAACTTTAAGCAACTGATTTTAGTTCTCAGCAATATGAAAAAAAATGTTATAGTTTCCAAAGGATATTAATACAAATATAAAATTTGAGAGATGGAGATCAATTTAAATTAAAAATCCTATACACCTTTCAATACTATATAAGACTTCCTCATGAACTAAAAATAAAATTATATATTTTCTTAATACCTGTTATGTTTCAGCCAAAAAAAAATATATATATATTATATATTTTCTTAATATCTGTTCTTGTTATGCGATTTGCTTCCTTATAACACAGAGAGAACAAAGAAAAAGGATTTAGTAATATAATAATAAAAAAAGTAGCACGAAGGCGAGAAATAATACTGCGTCGTTTCTGGGTAGAAGCCAGTGGGGGCAAATTTGCCGCTTTCGTGAGAAAGCGCACAGTTTTCCTTATTTTTTGAAGACCCCATTTGAGCTTTCCTCAATATTCGGCCTGAACGTGCTAAAGATGCTAACGAATGCTTGTAGTTGTAACAGTAGAGGTATGTGTTCTTCTCCTTATTTATTGAAAACTCTGCTTGTTCATATCCATTCTCAATCGTCTCCTGATACCCATAGACAAGTAAATCCCAGTAAATTCATAAAAACACTTAGGAAGTTTGATCATCTGGATAACAATGAGGATAGTATTGAAGAAATCAATGATCTTGATAACGCTGTGAGTTTGTTCAATGGGATGCTCCGGATGCATCCTCTGCCTTCTAGTGTGCGTTTCAATTAATTGTTAGGGAAAATTGCGAAAACCAAACACTATTCCACCGTAATTACTTTGTATAAGCAAATGGTTATGCTGGGAATTGAGCCTGATTTTTTAACCCACAATATTTTGATTAATTGCTTCAGTCATTTGAAGTGTATGGATTCCAGCTTATCTATCTTGGGGAAGTAATTCAAACTTGGTTATGAACCGAATGTTGTGACCCTAACCACCCTAATAAATGGGTTTTGTCTTAATGGTAAATTGGTCGAAGCATCAAAGTGCTTTCTCAAAATGGTTGAGGAAGGTTGTAAGCCCGATTTAGTTAGTTATAACACACTGCTAAATGGGTTGTGTAAAATGGGCAAAACTAATGCAGCTATTGAGTGGTTTAGGAAGATGGAAGAAGAGATTTGCAAGCCTGACACAATTACCTATAGCACCCTGATTGACTGCCTGTGCAAGGATGGGCTGGTTTCAGATGCCATGAATCTTTTTTTGGAAATGACCAGCAAGGGTCTTGTTCCCGACGTTGTTACTTACAACTCCTTGATTCAGGGAGTGTGCCAATCTGGCCAATGGGAAGAGGCTATGAAATTGTTGAATGAAATGTTAAGCAAAAATATTACTCCTGATATACATACTTTCGGTGTCATAGTTGATGCACTATGTAAAAAGGGGATGATTGTAGAAGCACAAGACGTGGTTGAAATTATGAATCAAAAAGGTATCAAACCTAGTAAGTTTATATACAGTTCACTCATTTATGGTTACTGTTTGCGGAAAGAAGTTGATGAGGCAAGAAAGGCTTTTGATATGATGGTTACCAGGGGTTGTGAAACTAATGTTTATGCATACAGCATTTTGATCGATGGGTACTGTAAGACGAAAAAGACAAATGAAGGATTGACACTCTTTCAAGAAATGTCTTCTAAGGGATTGATTCCGGATTCTGTTACATACAACACTCTAGTAGGTGGTTTATGTGCAGTTGGGAGAACGGAAGTTGCTTGGGAGCTATTTTATAAGATGCAAAATGATGGTCACTGCCAAAACTCCAAACTTATGCTGTTTTACTAGATGGTCAATGCAAGAACCAACAACTTGATGAGGCAATGGAATTACTCACCGAAATGGAAAAGAAAAAGTTGGATCCCAGTATTGTGATCTACAGTATCCTGATTGGAGGTTTGTGTGATGCCGGAAAAACTTGAAGTGGCAAAGGATCTCTTCTATAGCTTAACATCCAAAGGATTACAACTTGACGTGAGAAGTTATAATATGATGATCGGTGGACTTTTAAGTGCAGGACAAATAAGTGAAGCTATTAATTGTCGTACAGAAATGGAAGAGAAAGGTTACTTTCCAGATAGTTTCACCTATAATATAATGATTTGTGGGCTTATCATCAATAATCAAACATAAAAGGCGCTGGAGCTTAACAAGGAGATGGTGGAGAGGGATTTCTCTGCAGATGCATCAACTACAGCCTTGTTTATTGACTTGATATTTAAAGGTGAATTAGATCCTTCTTTGAAGCTGTTGACATGATAACGTTCTTATAGTCTATCTAGTTCTTTGAAAGGGTGTGTTTCAGTAGTTACATCAAATTCTATTATTGCTTTAGAAGTCCTAGGATATCTAGCACCTGAGGAAAACAAGAAGAAAGAAGAAACAACCACTGTCTGAATTTTGTGGTTCAAGTCAAACCTTTGGAAAGAGTTTTAATGCTATGAGCTATGCGTGCTCTTGAAGTGGTTATGGATCTATATGGTGAGAGTGAAAGTTTTCTATTATGTGAGGGATCTTTGGATCTTGGAGATTTAAAATCTGGTGTTTTGCTTCTGCAAAATCATTTCATGTACAATTACCCTGTCAACAATGGTATTTCTGGAGGAATATTGATGCTAAAGCAAATCAGATCTCATTGGTTGGCCAAATCACAAATAAATTTCTTTGTTTAACTTGTATTTTTTCAGTCTTGCAGTAAATGGCCAGCCAATGCCTACAACTAAATCTTGACATGCTTTCTACACGAAATGCAACTTTTTCAATTAATGTAAAGGTTGCATAAATATTTTATGCATGCGTTGGCATTTAAAATCAGAGTATTGTGATTTTTCCCCCCCAATTAGAACTTGAATCCTAAATATGATTCCTTGAGAGCAGAAACACCTTTTTACCGGAGATTATATGCCAGTGATACATACCGTATAAGAAAGCTATAACAGAAGAAAAGTCTAGAATGAACAGTAAGAAGACAGAAGAAACTGCTATCCAACTTTAGAAACATTTTCACGAGACTGGCTACAAAGTTAATCACAGTAATAAATACTTGGCTTCTTGCAGTAGGCAAAATTATAGGGGATAAGGTTTCAATTCAGACTAAATCGACTATGATTGACAAAATTTTAGGAGTTTAATATCTTTAGCAATAATAACTAAGCTGTATTTGCATGATACACTGGGAATAAAACAAAAACAGAGACAAAGATGCATAACAAGGAAAGAAAAGAGGCTGGGTAGCGTGTTTGAGAACTGGTTGCTGGGAAACTAGAATTTTTTTTGGTGTAACCAACCTCTGGAAATGTCAACTTTGAGTGCTCTTGAAGTGGTTCTGGTGGAGATTGGAGAGTTCAAGCTTTCTGTTTTGTTGAGGTTTCTGGTTTTCAATCAGGAGTGGTGCTGCCTGACATGATTATAGAGAAACTAAGGCTGTCGTTATGTTTGGCATGGCACTAAATGGTGCATAGGAATGAGCTGTTTTTACTTGCTGAGTTCAAAAATATTTGATGCACAGGGCAATTGATTTGTGAATCCAAATGCAGGAGATAGACCTTTATGCCGTGTAATAATATTTACTCTCCAAGCCTGGATAGCTTAAAGAACTTATTGATTGCTTTATTACATTTTTTTCCCCCGGTTGAATGTTAAATTAGGGCGTGGGGATTTATCTATTTGGAGGCATTGTTAAACTCAAGACCTGAGGTTTAACACCAAAGATCATTGCCTTCTAGTTTGTCCAATGGGGACAATTATTTTATGGCTTTGAAGGCCCTCTAAAATGGTGATTTGTGCCCATTATCTACTTGTTTGAAGAGCTCGTCAGTCAATGTCATTTTGCTATAATGAAAAATTTGTGAAATGCGGAGGGAAACTTGTGTGTTTTGCCTTTTCTTTCATCACCTGAGTACTTGTATGAACACTGTGCAACAAAACCTAGTAGTTCCTACTCCTGATTCTTTGACACTATTTTCTTCATAAGGCAGTTAGTCACTTGCATTTTGCTTGAATGGTGTAGAAGCAACATGATTTAGGATTTAAAAATGTTAAACACTCTTCAGTTAGAGAAAAATTCCCATAGTTTTCCTAGGTTATGAAGAAAGAAATGCGACATGAAAGAACATAAAGAAGTTTAATTTAAAATACTTTTAGACTAGTTACAAAGGTGTCATATAGTAATTTACTTGCACACTACAAAGGAAATTTTTTTAAGTAAGTTGAGATAAATTTGAAAAGGTTTTAAAGTAACATGATTTAGTTATTAGTATTACTTATTAGCATTTAGTTATTAGTATTACTTATTAGCAATCAGAAAAAAAATATGATTGTGTTTCAGCCTACCATCTGTAAAGATTACCATGGTTCTAAGATTAAGAGCATTAATATTATAGTTTATGTACAAATTAGTTGCTAAATACTAAAAATGAGAACACTAGGGATTGCTTTACTTATCTTCCCTTACATATATATATATATGGTCAACAACAATAACAATGTCACTATGTTGTGACCACCAAAGTTGTCCAATTTAGCACATGTTTATGTTCTGTTCAGTATTTTTGGTTCTTGGCCCTGGGTTTAAAATCTAGAATTCTACTTCTTGATAAAATTTATAAATAAACTGACATAATTATATGTATATACATATAAATATATAAATCACACGGTTTTTTTTTTTTTTTTAATAAATATTTTCTAACATAAAATAAAACCACATGGAAATATTGAACTTGGAATGTTGTTAAATACTCCAGTAGTAGATAACACATCCTTTGAGTAACACATAGAAAGCAAAGACGCTTTCATTGCAAGTCCTCATCAATTTCTAAATCAAGCCAAAGCTCAAACTTTCCCCTTTTTCCTTTCTCGGTCAAATTCATTCAATAAAAACCAATTACTTGAATTTAATATATTATTTTTTTTAACAACTAAATAAAAAATGCTGCAGGAGAATGTTGGAGGAGATAGCGTAGTTGAGATAAAGTTGACAAGGTTTAGGAGCAATAAGAATTTTTAGTTAATGAGAAAATGCTATGGTTTTCCGAGATCATCAATGCAATATAAAATTCCAAAAAGTGGAGATAAATTTAGACTTAACATCATATAGACCTCCAAAGATGTCATAAAAGTAATATCCAAACCTATTATAAAATCCATAAACAATCAAAGAAATTTGTAAGTTTCTATACTAAGAGGTGGTTTATGTGCACTTGGGAGAACAGAAGTTGCATGGGAGCTATTTTATAAGATGCAAGATGATGGTCAACTTCCAGATCTCCAAACTTATGCTGTTTTTCTGGATGGTTTATGCAAAAGCAGACAACTTGATGAGGCAATGGAATTTATTCAGTGAAATGGAAAAGGAAAAATTGGACCTTGACATTGTGATCTACAATATCCTGATTGGGGATTTGTGTAAGGCTGGAAAAGTTGAAGCTGCAAAGGATCTCTTTTATAGCTTATCATGCAAAAGATAACTACCTGACGTGTGGACTTATAATATAATGATCAATGGACTTTTTAGTGGAGGAAGAATAAGTGAAGCTATTGATTTTCGTTCAAAAATGGAAGAGTAAGGTTACCTTCCAGATAGTTGCACCTACAGTATAATGATCCGTGGACTTATCACCAACAATCAAACATCAAAGGCCGTGAAAGGATGTTGGAGATGAGTTTCTCTGCCAATGCATCAACTGCAGCCTTGTTTGTTGATTTGATATCTAAAGGTGAATTAGATTCTTCTCTGGAGCCGTTGATATGATATATCTAGCTCAGTGAAAGACGTGTTTCCATAGTTTCATTATATTCTATAATGGCTTTTCAAGCCCTTGATATATCTGACCCGAGAGAAGTTGTTAAATGGAGAAAAAAGAAAAAAGAAGAAAGAAGAAACAACCACTGTCTTAATTTTGTGGTTCAAGCCAACCTTCGGAAAGAGTTTTAACTGCTTTTAACTATGCATGCTCATGAAGTGGTAAGTGGTCATTGCACATTCTGTCCAGATGTGGTGCTTGTAGAAATGCTTGCAAAACATTTTTCTTTTACATTTGCGTGTAGAATAAATGCTTGCAGTAGTTGTATGCTTTTATCTTTTCATTCTCGAGCAGCCTCCTCTTCTAATACTCATAAAGCCCAGAAGTTCCATGCCGGCAATGACTATGATAAGGATGATGGTAATGATCTCAACAATGCTTTGAGTTTGTTCAATTCCATGCTTCTATTGCATCCTCTGCCTTCCGTTGTGCATTTCAACCAACTTCTGGTGAAAATTGCAAGAATGAAAGCATTATTCGGCAGTGATTACTTTGCATAAGCAAATGGGTATGTTTGGAATCCTGCCTAATATGCATACTCTCAATATTTTGATTGATTGCTTTAGTCGTTTGAACCGTATGGACTATCGTTTATTTGTGGATGGTAAGCTATTCAAACTTGGTTATGAATGGGATGTTGTGATGCTAGACACTCTAATAAAGGGATTTTGCCTGAACAGTAAGTTTGTTGAGGCACTAAGATGCTTTTACAGAATGAAAAAGGGAGGTTTTGAGCCTAATATACTTACCTATTGTACAATACTCAATGCATTATGCAAAATGGGAAAAACTAGTGCTGCCATTCAGTGGTTTTGGGAGATCGACATGAGGATTTGCGGGCCTGACATAGTTGCTTATAGCATGGTCATTGACTACTAATGCAAGGATGGGTTGGTTTCAGATGCCATGAATTTCTTTCCGGATATGAATAACAGGGGGTCTTGTTCCCAATGTTGTTACTTACACCTCCTTTATTCGGGGAGCCTGCCAATCAGGCTAATGGAATAAGGCGAACAAATTGCTGAAGGAGATGGTAAGTAGAAAAATATCTTTAAATATACAAACTTTCGATGTCTTGATTGATGCACTATATGAAGAGAGAATGGTTGTACAAGCACAAGACGAGGTTATAATTATGAATCAAAGAGGCATCAAACCTGGTGAGTTTACATACACTCCACTCATCTATGGTTATTGTTTGCTGAAAAAAAAAATTGATGAGGCAAGAAAGGTTTTTGATATGATGGTTACCAAGGGTTGTGAAATTGATGTTTATGTTTAAAATGTTTTGATAAACGGGTATTGTAAGAAGAAAAAGACGGGTGAAGAATTGAAATTCTTTTTAGAAATGTCTTCTAAGGGATTAATTCCAGATATTGTTACGTACACCACTCTAATAGGTGGTTTATGTGCAGCCAGGAGAATACATGTTTTGCTCGGGATCTATTTTATAAGATGCAAGAGGATGGTCAACTTCCAGATCTCCAAACCTATGCTGCTTTACTGGATGGTCTATGCAAAAACCAACAACTCACAGAAGCCATGGAATTATTAAATGAAATGGAAGAGAAAAAATTGGATATTGATATTGTGATCTACAATATCCTCACTGGAGGTTTATACAAGGCTGGAAAACTCGAATCTGCGAAGGATCTGTTTTGTAGCTTATCATCCAAACGCTTACAACCTAAAGTGAGGACTTATAATTTAATGATCGATGGACTTTTCAGTGGAGGAAGAACGACTGAAGCTATTAACTGTTTTATAGAAATGGAAGAGAAAGTTTACCTTCCAAATAGTTTCACCTACAATATAATGATTCGTGGACTCACCACCAATAATCAAGAATAAAAGGTAGTGGAGCTTAATAAGGAGATGGTTGAGAGGGTTTTCTCTGCAGATGCATCAACTGGAGCCTTTTTTATTTATTTGATATCTAAAGGTGATTAGATCCTTCTTTGGAGCCTTTGGTATGATGGCTTTCTTAAAGTCTATCTAGTTCTTTGAAAGGTGTGTGTCCATAGTTACATTGAATTCTATTTATTACTTTTGAAGTCCCTGGATATCTTCCCAGAGTGAAGTTGTTGAATTGAGGAAGAAAGAAGAAACAATCATTGTCTGAGCTTGATCGTTGCAAGGGAAATAATTATAGTTGCTATGAACTATGGGTGGTCTTGGAATGGTTATGGATCACATGGTGAGAGTGGTAAGTTTTCTATTCTGTCAAGGGTCTCGGATCTTGGGGGAACTCAAATCTAAAGTTTTCCATTTGGACATAATTATTAAGAAATTGTTAAAATATGGATGTGAAACAACAGGAATCACATAGACTATTTAGGTCTTTCATAACCAAAAGTGCACAACAAGAAATAGATAACTTTTAACGCTCTTAAATTGTTTCAGCTGCAAAGAGCAAAACCTTTGAGCAACTCATAGCATGCGAAGGGGCTTCCCTTACAACTCCTACCAGTTTCGCAATCAACTCTCGGTACTACATTACTGCTGCACATCATATCTACCCCACTTACCAAAGCTCAAATTGTCCCCTTCCACACTACAATATTTCATTCAACAAAAGCCTATTACTTGCATTGCCTACTTGTTTTCTTTCTATAATTATAAGAATTAAGAGTTCAAATTTCCAACTTCCAAGTTACTATTTTTTAAAAAAGTAAATAAACAAATAAATAAATAAGAGAGAAAAATGTTGGGAAGAAAGCTCAGTTGAGATAAATTTAAAAAGGTTCCAAAGCACATGATTTAGTCTAACTAATCCGAGAGATTTAGTTTTCTGAGTTCCAATATACAGTATAGAATTTCAGAAAAGGAGATAAATCGAATATTAAAATCCATTAGATTTCCAAAGGTGACATTAAGTGATTCCCAAACGAATCATAAAAATAAATAACCAAAGGAAGTTCTAAGTTTCCGTACTATTTGGGATTTCCTCAACTTAAAAAATGATATAAAGAAAGATGAAATTTATAGTGACCAAAGGAAAACGAAAGATAACATTTCTATAAATATATAAAAACTTAATAATATTGCATTAAAATAAAACAAATCAAAAGTGAGTTACTGCCTGAAAACAAAAGAAACAAAAAACCAACAAAAAATAAATAAATAAATAAGGTACATGCTCCTGAAGTTGCATTCTCAAGAGGGCAAGGTACGCAGAGCTAACAGTTATTGCATATAACGAGAAGCAAAATCTAGGTGTGAAGCAGCAGACAAGCACGCAACTACATATAAACAACATGGAAATATTCAACTTGGATAATCAATTGATAATAAACAAAATCTAACCCAAAATTGCTTGGCAAAAGAAATATCTGAAACCACCCAACAAATCTTACAAATGAAAATATCTAGCTTAAAAACAATTTTCCGGGGAAAAAAAATGGATATAATTGATAACTTACAACTACAAGTTAACAAAAGTAGAGAAGGGGTGTGGGGAAGGGTGTTGAATGTTCTTAAATACTTTAAGCTGGTTCTGTTTAATCACTTGCCTGCAGATAGCAAATCCTTGAGCAACTCATAGGATGTAAGGGGTCTTCCATCGTCACTCATCATTTCTCAATTCACGCACACAGCCACCTCAATATTATTACTGCTTGCCACATGATATCTTCCATACTCCAAGCTCAAACATTCCCCCCTTCCACAGGGTTGTAGGTGTCCACACTACAACAGCTCTTCAATATTTGATCCTATGAGTTGACAGTTTTCTGACAGCCAGTTTAAAGAAGAATTTGAAACTTTCTTATCAGCGCCTGCAGCAGGAGACAGCAAGAAAACCAATGTGAAGTTCACCATATGAGATAAGATACAAATACAGAGCAATTAAAACAAATGTCCACACAGTATGACATATTCTGTGACATTTACACCATCCTATTTAGAGAAACACAAGGGATAGTTACTGTTCCTAGGATGCTCCAGTATTCTGGTAAGAGGCCAAACTATATTTGAAAGCTAAGTTGCACAGTTAAAGAAGAAAAATGTTGGCTACTAGAGTAGCTTACTCTGATGGAACCTAGAACGGAGCCTCGAGTGATTCATCCCAAACTTCTGCACTGCCATTGGAGGCATCTTCTACATCTTCTTCCATTGAGAGCCTGATATATTCTCTATGTGCAAAGCGGTCCCACTCAGTCAAGGTTGGATTTTCACGTTCCTGTTCACATCACATCACCCTCAAGGCTGTCACCAACAATGGGAATAGAAAAGTACTCATATGAGGAATTAAATGATGTATTTCACATACCTGACGGATGAGAAATGGATCACGAGTTTCAAAGGCCATAAACTTATTAAGGTTGAAAAGAATATTGAATACACTTCCTGAAAGTTTGCAGCCTTTCAGGTCACGAAGGGTGATATAACTCTCGTTCTGCAAAATAATTTCATGTCAATTACAGTAAAACCCTCTCAACAAATGGTATTCTCAAAGATATTGTAAGATTGAAAACATAGAAGTTGAACAGGCAAATTCTTATAAGTTGGTCAATCAAGGAGATTGGCTAATGATGAATTCAGTTTGTCACTGCTTGGCCAGCCAATGCCAATAACTAATTAATTTGCTAAATTCTGGCATGCATTTTTTATATACAAATGCAACACTTTCAATTAATAAAAACGCTACATAAATATTTTACATGTGTACTTGTATGTCAGCTTAAGTTGCAGATTATTGCAATTGATCTAACTTTTCTCTTTTCCTTCATCGAGAAAATGCACCCTAGATATCATATGATTTCTTCAAAGCAGAATGCCTTCTAGAAAACTTGTTTAACAAAGATTGTATGCCAACTGTACATACTCACCAAACACGAAAGCTATAACAAAAGAAAAGTCTAGAATGAACAAAAGAAGACAATATTGATCAAAAGCAGAGAGCATTTAAACTTAAAAAGAGTTCCAATGTTCCACAGACACCATAGCAAACAAAAGAGAACTAAAAATCAAGAAAACCATAGAAGAAAAGGCAAGACCTCTGGTCCAATCATGTCAATTATCTGGCACAATATATCCTCAAAGAGAACAGGCTCTTGAGCCATGCATTCCATTCGATGCAATTGCTCCTCATAAAAGAATTGAAGTTCATTCCGTGTTAATACTCCATTTCCATCCAAATCTATGCACTTGAACCTAACAAGAAAATTTGAAGTCAGAGTGCTAGTATACCACTGATAACATAATTAATTCGGTATAAGATATAAAGCATTCAAGGTAAACTCACTTACTAGAGAGAATATTCACACAAATGACAACAAGAAGTTTAATTGGCAGCTGCTTATAGAATAAGTTGATCCCCTACCCAACACTCATTTGAAAAACTAAGAGCACACTGATTACATTCCAATTAGGGTTTGCAGATCCATCTCTCTCCCCACCCCCTTTAATTTGGATAAAAATGATGATGATTTATACAAATAAGATCGTAACAAATAAAAACATCATTTACCACTAATAAAATACTGCATAAGAAATGTCTGTCGCTATTTGCTTCCATACAAATCTAAAATATGTATCAGTGTATCCACCCAGTAGAAGCTATCTACTGTCGAAATAAAATTTTCCTCTTTATTTTTTTACCCTCTTAAAGCACACTAGACTAACTTGGTCGAAGCATTGAAGTTACCTAAACATATATAAAGAGATGAAAGAAAAGGAAAAACTAAAATGAATAAGGAATTCAGATCTCCAGCAAATGATTTTTCAATTAGGTGTTAAGTTTTGTAGTTCAATCAGTTACAAATCTTAATTACAAGCCTGACCCTTGTGATGTAGTAATCTAATGAATAAAACAGATAAGAGGAGCAAACTTACCAGTACTCAAGACTAGGCTCCGATGATTTATCCTCCTCTGACAGTATGAAGTACACAAAGTCTTCATATCCCATCTTTCCTTCAACCTTACTAGTAAACTTTCTTGGGACCTGAAAAATGAAATAGAACAAATTTAAACCCAGCTAATACTAAAAATGCAAAGTAGACATTAACGGAGAAACGAAGAACAAGGACCAAGATTAGGAGATTTAAATGAAGCGAACTTGTCTTTTAAACAGCAGGTAATTTGGTCTGGGGAACAAAAGCATCACATGACTGACACGAACCTGAGTAAATATTCTATCGACAATCCGGTAGGTAAGAGCATGGTTACCATATCTGATAAGGTTCTCTTTGTCGATCAAGAAATCGTGATCTGTATCCAGCTCCCAAAACTTGCAGTATATTACATAAAAATGTTCATAAGAGAAGTACCTGTAACATCCAACATAAAAAAGGGGTAACATCAGAAAGATTGATACAAGATATTATGTTAAGAGTGCAGTAGAATGCACACTTGCAAATATGCATCATGATTTCCCTATTTCACATGACCAAAACATTCATCTATTTAAAGCAAACCAAGATAAGTACTCATCCAGAATGTCAACCTCAAAACTTTGTTGATGTCCTCTTCTTCATCTGCATGTTGCATTGCATCAATTAGGTTTCCACGTTTCAACTCCCTGAGAGTAAGATGACCATTCCCAGCTCTATTTACATAGTAAAATATTCGGTATATTACAGTTTCAGCTGGCCAATGATAATATCTCAAGTTAAATTTACATCACAAAAAAGAGAAAACGAAAATAACATAAAAAATAAATTAAATTCCTGGCTTATTATAGGGAAGTTTATAGGGGAAAAGAGCAAATTCTTTGAGATCTGAGCCTTCTTGCATGATTGGGCACAGTTAACCAAACCAAAGCGCAGAAAGTTACTAAAAGTTGCATCAGAAGAAAGATAAATTTGAAAGGTTGATTGATAAAGATAGAACAAACCATATCTGTCCTGAAACTCAGGGGTGCTCTGTAAAAACTCCAACCCAGCATGAGTGGCCAATAGCTCTCGAAGCACAGGTTTAAAGTCATCCTAGTATCAAACCAAGTAAGAGCAAAAGGAATTAAGGTAGAGGTAATTAGAACAGTTCCAAAAAGGGAGGAAAAAATTCAATTCAGACTAATTTGACCCTGATTGACAAAATTTGATGAATTTCATATCTTTTGCAACTGTAAATGGTATTCGCATGATACATTTGGAAAAAAACAAAAACAGAGAAAAAGATACATAAAGGAAAGAAAAGAACCTGAGTAAGGTATTTGAGATCTGGTTGCTTCAAAATAGCATAAATTTGGGTTGCAATATCCATTGTCAACATGTTTCCATTGATCCAATAATCAACAAATGCATCCCTACAAACATAATAGTTAAAAACTTTCAACAAATGCATCCCTACAAACATAATAGTTAAAAACTTTAAACTTAAAACAAAACAAAACCAACAACAGAGTTACAAGAAAAAAGTAATATAGATATGAGAAAATCCTGATTTTGATGGATCTTTGATCTTTGCCCACAAATTGATATAACCCAGCCAAAATTGAGACACAAAAACTAAAAAATAATAGAAAATAACAAACTTCACAGCTAAATTAGTGTGAAAAACACCAGAATGCAGTTCAAAAAAGGATAAGTTATCCTATTAGGATACAGAAAATGTTCAGTACCTCATCATTAAAAACACTACAATGTTAAAAATCAATCTTTCACCAATAATGACAAAAAGTGCATGGTACCTTGACACAAATCCCTTGCCACTAACATCAATCTTTCTGAAAAGAGCTGTAGAGAAGAATGATGGCAGCTTGCAAACTTCCTTAGTTACTGATTTAAAATCTGACATACCAAAGAGAGGAAAAAGAGTTTAGTTAATGGACCATTTACATACACATGTCTCAAGTATTTCTCACCATTTATCTGTAGTCCATTCTCATGGCCATAGAAAAACTGATCGACTCTAAACAGAATCTGTTCCTTAAGCTCCTTTGGAGGAGGACGACCACTTTGGAAATAAAACTGCAAGCGGTACAAGGATTTATGTTAGTAATAATCATCTACATGGTTGTAGAAGAGTCAGGTCAAGCACAGACAAGAGAAACAATATAGGAAAAATAATTAAAAAAACAAAACAAAGGGTAAAAAGAATGAAAAAACAAAAAGAACTGGCAAAATACTGCCAACTAGAAAACTCAAAAGTTATTAGAGTTTTTCACACCTGGGGTATCAATTCTTTAACTGGCTCACTAACTACTTTCAAGGGAGAACCTAAATTAGAAGGTCCTGGCCCCCTCTGTTTCATTACGCGGGGGGAGCCAGATGTACTTCTCGGTGAAAGTGGAGGTGCACTGCCAGCAGGAAACATGGAAGGCAACGAATTGCCTGCATTGGCATGCGGACTAGAAGAGTTTCCAGGGACATTTAAAGGAAGACCTGCCTTTGCTTCATTAAGCAATGATGTTACCTACACCATAACTCATTGAGTTAGAAAACAAACAATATACATATCTATATATGTATAGTACCTTTAGGTAAACTACCAAAACGGTTGGTCTTGCCAACTTAATATAAAAACAATGTATTTTCCTCAAAGCCCTCTTGCTAATTTTATCACCATCACTAATTTTCATTTTGCATATCAAAAAATGTTCTTTATACATATACTATTCCTACAATCGCAATTTTTTTTTTTTTTCATTTTTGTAAACTTTAAATAAGATTTAAAACTGCTTGAAAATCAATTTATATCAGATACCAAACTAAGAACCCCATGCCAAAAAAAAGCACCCAACGCCATTCTTATTAGTGGAAAACTTCCAAACGTATAAATTATATGAATTAGCAATCAAATTCTACCAAATTTATGTGTATATATAAAAACCAAAAAAAAAAAAAGAAAAAAGAAAAAAACACAAACACATACACATAAAAGGACGCACAAAAAGCTCGCAATTGAGAAACCAAATAATGCACTCATAAAATTCACTAAAATTAACGAGATTTATAACCAAAAAAAGAAAAAAAAAGCGACGCAAAATTACGTGAATATTGATTTGCAAGAGCAAGGAAGGAGAGGTGTAACAAGTACCAGACGATTAGTATCAGGAAGAGAAAGCCAGTTGTCAAAGAGGGTCTCCACGAAAATCGGATTCGATTTGAGTGCAAAAGGAGACACCTCGTTAAGTTGCAAGAACTCGGCTTCGAACGACGCTGCATCGCTCACGATTTCCATACTCATCGAAACACATATAACAGATCACCGAACCTAGATTTGAAATCGCAAAGCTCAAAAAGGTTTAATACTCCAAATTCCTTTTTTTTTTTTTTTTCCTCACAATTTCTAATGTGGATTTAAGAAATGTCAGTTTTTTTTTTTTTTTTTTTTTTTTTGAAGCTGTGAGAGTGATAGAAAACCCTAGATTCTTTTTTCTTTTTTTTCTTTTTTTTGACTTAGACGTCCCTTTTCGTTTCGTTCTAAGAGACGGAGAGAGAGAGAGAGAGAGAGAGAGAGAGAGAGGGTTGGATGTGATTGGGCAGAGAGAAAACCAGGGGGAAAGTCAGGGAAAATGATGGAAAATTTTTGGGAGATAGATGGATGCAATTTTCAGATTGCAAAACAAAACGATCTGATAGGAAACTTCAAAATTAAGATGAGAAAATTAGATTTGTAAAATAACACCTGAATTTCTGAAAAAAAAAAAAATTTGGTTTTCAATGAAGTAGTAGTGCACGTGTCCTCCATGTGCTTAGCATAAAAACTAACAAATTACTATTTCCAAACTTCTGTTATATATATTTGCTTGAATAATATTCGTAAAAGTAAAACAAAAACAAATAAACAATGTAAATTTATCTAATAACTGAATAATAAAAAATAATATTCGTAAAAGTAAAACAAAAACAAATAATCAATGTAAATTTATCTAATAACTGAATAATAAAAAAAATATATTTATATATATTACATAGAGAAAAATATTTTTAATCTCATAAATCTTTACAAATTCGAATATTGAATTATACTATTAATTATTTATCACTATTATCATTATTATTTTTGCCTTACACAAAAAAAAAAATTTAAAAAAAAAAATGTTAGCGTGGCAATGGAGAAAAGCGCCGTGGCAAGTACGCTTTTAATGGCGAATACTACCGTCGTTAACATATATATATATATATATATCGATCCTCAGAAATTTTGACTGTTAGGTAAAGCAGACAGGGATACAAAATGATTTTGGCGGTTCAGATCGCGTAAACGATGAACGAGCACGAATCTTACTCTGAAGAAAAAGCTGCCTATTTGTTAAATCATTTGGAACTCATCCTTGAATCCGATCCTCTCATGTAAGAAAATACCTTTTATATATATATATATAGATAGATATATATAAATGTATGTGCTTGGTAGTTTTGTACTTCATTCTATGTGTGTGTTTGTAGTCATGGGGTTTAGCGAATTTTGCTTCTCTGTTCTCAGCCACTGAGCTAAGAGCCTCTTGTCTGATGGCAATTTCAAGTAATGCAGATTTCATGTTCGTTAAAATGCCAAGCATAGATCACGTTGAAATGCCCAACAGTAGTGTTTAGTATTTAGTTTTCACTGGTTCTTTCATTTTGTATAAAGGTTCATTTTTTAAAGGTTTTTCATATATGTCGTGTCATTGACTCATTTCTTTGGCATTTGAATCCAGTGATGAAGTGGGGTTTATTCATCCATCCCAGTTTGTTACTCTGAATGAAGAGATAGGTCAGTCTGTACCATCGGCTGATGATATATCTACAACCCTATGGAGTAAAGATCATAAATTGGGTATTTCAACACACGCTCTTCTTCCGTTATTCAAGGCTGCTAAACGTGAATTTGTGGATGCTGTTACAAGATATAAGGAACTAAGCGACCAGTGTGGTGAAAATGGGGTTGGGAATTCTCCTTGTACCGTTTCATCTTCTCACAGCAGTGTTGAAAGTGAAGTCATGAAGCATAGCAGGGTTCTTTTGTTGCTGAGCTGTGACTTTGGCACTGCATGGCATTCCAGGTTTGTCTCCATTTTCTTCATTCTTGTTCTTGGACTACACATTTTCTCCTTTTCTTTAATTCAATCCACTTCAAATGTCGATAAGAAACAACTGTTCAAATGTTGTTGAAAAACATCTTTGAAATGCTTGTGAAGAAGTATTTTTTAGAAATTTGTGACTAGAAATCTGAACGATCATGCTAGATTTTATGCATCAGTTTAATATGTATAAAACCCTGGACTGAGGCATGGAAGAACTGAACCAAACCCAAGAACTTATATATGTTGTCGTATGGTTTACAATCATAGAAAACTTCTCCAATCATTTATAATGATTCACAACACACTCCTTTTCTAATATGTGCCATGCAGGAAGAAAATTGTGTTGAAGATGCATTCTTTCTCGGTATTTATGGATGAACTTCACTTGTCAGCACTTGTTCTTTCATATTCACCGAAATGTGAACATGCTTGGAGCCATAGGTAACATGTTTGACAATTCTAATTGCTAACCTGGTTTTAGTTTCTAGTTATTTGAGGTCCTTTCTTCCAGTCATTTATTTTCTTCCCCCTGTATGTCTGTAAAAGCAAATCCTATGGATATATCAATAAATTGGCAGGCGATGGGTGATCAAGTCAATTGCTGGAAAATGTTCAACTCTGCAAGAAATTGTGGGCAAAGACTCTGAGCTGGTTGAGAAAATAGCTGAGGTTTAAATTCAGTTCAGGAACTGCATAATTTTAAGTTGCAAAGGTCTACTTGAACTTTTTTAGACGGATATATCGCCTATTTTATGCTGTTACTTTTTTAGTCATATTTTACTGGATTACATAGAGAAAATAATTATAAAAAAATGATACCAATTTCAAGACTTTAAAGTTTTCCTCTATGTACCTTCGCTGCGGCACTGTATATAACAACTTCTGGTAATTCAAGCTACCAGCATCCTTTACACACAATCTGGCATATTGATAATTTGTCCATGTGACTGTCATCTTTTTCTTTTTTGGGTGAATCCATGTGGCTGTCATGTTGGAAGTAAATATAATATTCCAGTTAATTGACAATTTTTATCACCCATGCACACCTTCTTTCCGAGTCCACAAAACCACAGCTTCAATATCAGAGGCTTGAATTCATTATCTTTAAAAAAAAATTAGTTGCAAATGTATAACCTTTGTACATGGTTTGAAACATTTGAAATGTCGTTGTTAAACATTTCATATTGCTGTGGAAGGTGGAATTAATAGGCCGTCAATACCTTCTGTTTCTTCAATAGCCTTTGTTGTAGGTGGTCCTTTTGTTTCCTTACTTCATAACCTTTTTTCCATTGCAGAGATCAAAAATGAATTATCGTGCTTGGAATCATCGTAACTGGTTGGTTTCTCACATGTCAACAGATCAGGTTAGGCCTTTGTTTTTTTTTTTTCATTTTTCTTGCTTCTTCCTAAGCGAAAGGAAGAATATAAGTAAAAGAATTCTAGGAATTTCAAGTTATAAATACGCTTTTAAGAGTGTCAAAGCCCCTAAGAGGATTGTGCACCCTTCATGAAAATGCAGGGCCCACACTTATAATCTAATTTTTTTTATTTAATTCCCAAGCAGTGTCAAGACTATCATTTCAGCTGCTAAAATGGCAAAGGCAAAATAAATTGATATCACTAAGTTTGTATCTCGAGTTGTTTCATGTGTTTTATGATGAATTTATGGATCTAAATGTGTACCTGCAGGTGCTACACGAACTAACCAAATCAAGAAACTGGGCTGGCTTGTACGTGGCCGATAATAGTTGCTTCCACTACCGAAGAGTAAGCCTCCTAAAACAAAGAAATTCAATAGTTTGCCCCTTTTCCTATGTTAAAGATTTTTTTCATAAAAATATTACCCCTATTGTTATAGAAATAGAGGTTTTAATCATGATTATTTGGTTGTGAACTATTGAGTCCTTCAACCATAATCAATTACCAATTCAAATTATGATATTGCATTAAGGTTTATCTGCGAATTACATAGGTTTTGAATGTTATTTATTTAATTCTCGCAGCACTTGGTAAATTTGTGTTCATGAAGTGATCAAATCCCAAGGCCAAATTCGAGTCTAATTCTCATAAAATTTAAAATAGCCTAAAACATAAAGTATGCAAGGATTTTAAAAACTAAGGCGCTAGCAAGTTCAATCCTTTTCACAAATCTGCATGTTTGTTTGCAGCGACTAATGCTTAGGATTTTAGAGGACTCAAGACATAGGCAAGAAAATGGATCTACTGGGCACAATGTTGAAATCCATCAACTGTTGAAGGTACAACTCTCCTACCATATCTACAATATAATTATCTGTAATGTCAGCATGCCAGGTACAATGACATTGATTCTCCTTTATAACTGGAGTCTGGATCTTTTAAATGTAATTAACATCTTCTTAATCTCAACCCTATGTTGGTGTGTGACAGGAGGAGCTTGAATGGAATGAAATGTTGATCAAGCGCTTCATAGGAAGAGAGGTAATATGGCTTATCTGACTTTTCTTTTGTATTTGGATTAGTACATAGAGATAGGTATAGATTTTTGCCGTCATAATTGAACTCAAGATTCTTTGAAGAGCTTAGCCGTAGGAACAGCAGAGTTGTGTCTGGTTTTTGCATCAATTCAGGGATTAAATTTCTACAAGTCCGGTACATATATTTGTATAACTCCAGAATTATAAATTACTGATTGGTAGACTTATTATACAACATAATAAAAGAAAGTGCCTGTTTCCAAAAACAGAGTGGCTATATAGGCTGTAGCTGCTTATTTACCATTTAGCATGCTCATGCTAAATGCAATGTGCATATAATCTTATTGCAGTTCATTGTTGATGCAATTCTCTTCCACAATTTTCCTTTGCGATGATAAGTTGTAGCCTGTTCTAGGAAAAACACTTGTGTATTTCTTGCAAAGACTCATATTTGAAGCCCTAATTTTAATTTTATAATTTTCATTTGGAGCAGGCTCTGTGGCTTCATCGTCGCTTCCTTTCTCTAGTTCTGATAAAGCATTTCTTATCCGATCAAATTGGGACCAGCATGGATAATGACTTTGGTATTTTCTTGGATAATGAGCTCCGACTCCTTAGCTCCTGTTCAACTATTCCAGATAGTGAGTTTGAGGATTACCAAGCACAAGCCTTACACTCTACTACTTATATGTTATGGCTGGTTAAGGTAAAAATATTTCTGTGAATTTTTTCTAGCCCTCGTACAGGTTTAATTTTAGTTGCATTGTTGGTCAAAATGCGTAACCTTCCATTTATGTGCATCAGCAAGTCCCGGAATTTGATGGTATTGGAGTCCAAGAGAAGCTAAGAACAGATAAGATGAAGGTTCTGCTGAATGATGCCTGTCCAGATAGGTCCTTTCTTTGGGATTATTTAATATCTGAGCATTGCCTGAAGGAGAATTAAAACCCTTGGCATTTGAAAATGATATTGCCATGTTACATGTCTAATTTCCTCTTTCTTATCATTTCTTTATTCAACTATAAGTTGTATCATATTTGCAATAATTTATCTGTATTACAAATACTTTAAAATTTGAAATTGTTATATATATAATATTGAAAAGTTTTTTAACTCTTTCAAGTGAGCTTGGATTGATTATCAAAAGCAGTCTGTCTAACAGGAAAAAAGGTGATTGTGTTTCTTGGTGTAAATTAGAGTGCTGACAAACTGCCAGATTGAGAATAGATTATGACTTTTTTTTTCTTTTTTTTTGTGGAAAAATAAATTATGAGTTATGACCAACCATGTCAAGTAAAAAATGTAAATTAGAGAAATTGAAACTCCTTTATTATATGGAACATTTCACTTTAGACTAGACCTATTTTATTTTATTATGTAGGTAATCTATTAATACGCTAAGAATGCTTCTTTCTTTTACATTTCGCGTAAATTAAAAACAAAAAAACATTGGAGCATTAAATGATGTAGTTTACTTGGTCCTTTAGCCAGTGGAGTAATTATAATAATAAATTGAATAACATTTTTCAAAATTTGCTCCAATCCGGTACCTTGGGATCCGACCCAGTATCCAATGTGATGTGATTCCTTATCCAAAACAGATTTCTTGAAATCCAATTGGAATCTGTGTCTGGGATTATGTGGTAAGGACTACACCGAACAACCGCCAACTTCCAATTTGGTCAATTTTTTTCTTCACAACATAGAAATGAAAACTGATGAAAAGCTTCCTTTCCTTCCTGTCGTTTCAGATTTTCAGTAAAATGATAACCCATTTGCATTTGCTATGAACCACCAATAAATGGTAAAAAAACCATTCATCAATGACAATAATTTCCACTGAGTTTCTGCCTCACAGCCTTCCCTTTGCCTCCCATCTAAAACCCATTTCGAACTTGCATCCCAACACTACTGCTGTGAGCTGCAGAATCCATGGCCTCAATGAGACTATCAAGTCCAGGAACCAGCGGAAAGCAAAGGTTTCTGCTGATACAAGATCGACCCAGTTCCAAACTAACGATTTCAAAGAAACCCATTTGATGAAGGTTCTCAACAGATCCTGCAAAGCAGGTAAATACAACGAGGCACTCTACTTTCTTGAGCTTTTGGTGAACAAAGGTTATAAACCTGATGTTATTCTCTGTACAAAGATAATTAGAGGCTTCTTTAGTTCAAGAAACATTGAAAAAGCAATTCGGGTTATGGAAATTTTGGAAAAATATGGTGAGCCTGATTTGTTTGCTTATAATGCATTGATTAGTGGGTTTTCTAAAGCGAATAGGATAGAATTGGCAAACAAAGTGCTTGATAGAATGAGAAGTCAGGGTTTCTCTCCTGATATCATTACCTATAATATAATGATTGGGAGTCTTTGTAGTAGGGGAAAGCTTGAGTCAGCTTTGAAGGTTATGGATAAGTTACTGAAAGATAATTGCAAGCCAACTGTGATTACTTACACAATCTTGATAGAAGCAACTATTAGTGAACGTGGAATTGACGAAGCTATGAAGCTTTTGGAAGAGATGTTATCAAGAGGGCTTTTACCTGACATGTTTACTTACAATGCAATTATGAGGGGAATGTGCAGGGAAGGTATGGTGGATAGAGCTTTTGATTTTGTTAGGAGCTTAGATGCTAAGGGTTGTGGACCTGATGTGATCTCTTACAACATTTTGTTGAGGGCTCTTTTGAACCGCGGGAAATGGGATGAAGGAGAGAAGCTGCTGAGCGATATGGTTTCAAGAGGTTGCGAGCCAAATGTTGTAACTTACAGTATTTTGATTAGTAGCCTCTGTAATGAAGGCAAAGTCGAAGATGCAGTGAATGTGTTGAAGGCTATGAAAGAAAAGGGATTAACCCCAGATGCTTATAGTTATGATCCACTGATTTCTGCATTCTGCAAAGAGGGTAGATTAGATTTGGCAATAGAATTCATGGATTATATGATTTCTGATGGTAGCTTGCCAGATATTGTGAACTACAACACAATCTTGGCAGCTTTGTGTAAGAGAGGAAACGCTGATCGTGCTCTGCAAATCTTTCAGAACCTAGATGTTGTCGGATGTCCTCCAAATGTGAGTTCCTATAATACAATGTTCAGTGCACTATGGGGTTGTGGAGACAGAATTAGAGCTTTGGAGATGATATCAGAAATGGTTAGCAAAGGCATTGACCCAGATGAGATTACTTATAATTCTCTTATATCATGTTTGTGCAGAGATGGAATGGTAAATGAGGCTATTGGGTTGTTGGTGGATATGGAAAGCGGTGGATTCCCACCTTCGGTTATCAGCTATAATATTCTTCTTCTTGGATTGTGTAAAGCACGAAGGATTGATGATGCCATTGAAGTGCTAGCAGCAATGGTTGAAAAGGGATGCCTACCAAATGAAACTACTTTCATCTTATTGATTGAAGGAATTGGCTTTGCAGGGTGGCGAGCTGAAGCTATGGAGCTCGCTAGCTCCCTTTTTGGTTTAAAAGCAATTTCTGAAGATTCATTCAAACGTTTGAACAAGACCTTTCCTATGCTTGATGTGTACAAAGAGCTTACTTTATCCGAAATCAAAAACTAAATCATAATGGTATACCTTTTTATGACCGTTTTGATTTAGTTTTTGTTTCATTTTGTGGGATGATCTTTCTTGGGTTATTATTTCTCTGTTTCAACTTTCAACATTCCAAGACAGACAATTTTTATCGTTAAACAGCTACCGTGAAGAGTGCTGATATCTGGTCCAGGCTAATTTGTAGTCTCAGAATGTTCTAGCAGGTCAAATGGAAAGTTGCACATTGTGAAGCTTATGAACAATGAAATTCAGAGGCTTGCAGGTGGGACAATAAGGAGGTTGGAGAAGAGTGTTATGCCATGTGGTACAGCAGAAAATTGTACAAAATTTACAATTATAAAATTTGTTTCCCATTTGCGGTGAGAATATTTTTTACTCTTTTAATACTTTCGGGGATATTGAATGGGAACAAAATCATACGTTACAGTTTTCTTTTGCGTCCCAGTTTTTTGCTGCTTTTGTTTCACCACGTGTATGCTTTTTTACTAAACATGAACTTACGAATGAATATAATTTTCTTTTCCTTCCTTTTGGTGCATCTTGCTTGTGTAATCAAAATCATAAAGAAAAACCCTTTTTTTTTTTTTTTTTTGGGGTTCCTTTTTAAATCAAGACAATTAACCGCAGACAAATACAAACAAAAGAGTTAATCCAATGAATTTGTATACGGTATAGGAACCCAAACTGATTGGATATCCAAAAAAGCAATAACAAATTTAAAAGCTAAAAACAGCAAAGGTTCAAATGGAAAATAAATAAAACAATATCTACACAGGAGGATGAAGTGCTCTGTATGATTTGTGTCGGAAATCCTAAACTCTGCAAAAAGGACGGCCCCAAGTTGCCATTAAAATAGGACCAAAAAAGGGAATTACAAGATACCACTCAACATTTACTTGAGAAACTGGAAAAAATTCCTAAAAATTTTGCTTTCACGATCAAGATTTCATATATTCCAGGGTGATTAAGTGTCCATGGGTTCCAAAACCACCTCCCTGTCAGAAAGATTTTCATAAGATACATTAACGCGAAAGTGAAACCACCAGTTTTTTTTAGCCATGCATAACATGTTTACCAGTTACCACCGCGTTTTCAGCAAGAAAAATAGAAATGAGTATAAAAAGGAAATTTATTAGATGAAGATAAATGAGTCTAGAAGGGAAATTTATTAGATGGCAAAAACTGTAAAGATAAACGGATGGGCAGGAAACTCGAAGAAAGAAAAAAATGTGCAATATGAAATCAACTAGCAGCTACTATGAAGATAATAGAGAATTGAAAATGCCCAAAAAGTTACCAAGAAGATAACAGAAATTTTTTTCTTCATGCACAAGATAGACATTAAAACAAGGCAAGACATATCACCTTACAAAAATGTACTCTCCATACAACTTCAAGCAAGAAACTGTTGCACACCAAGCCCAGAAGAAGTGTTCAACCAAGTTAGCTTTTCCATAAATTTATTTAGTCCAACACGATCTCCTCTTTCAAAATCTTCCATGCTATCAACTTTTCACGCAGCTCATTAGCTTCTTTTGTCATACCAGCAGCAGCTATACCTTTAATGATAGTTAAATAGATTGTTGCATCTGGCAGACGTCGACTTGATATCATCATCTCTAAAACTTGAATGGCAATATCCAGCTTCTCATTTTTACATAACTCATGGATCACAAGTCTGTAAGAACCATTTCTGATCCTATGATCTCTAGTATGTATCTCCTTCAATATCTCTACAGCTTCCTCAACTTGATTTGCCCTGAAAAATCCACATATTAGGGAATGATGTGTAATATCATCAGGAATTATCCCAATTTCTATCATTTGACGATACAATCCCATTGCTTTCTCCATATATCCCTTTTTAGCTAATCCATCAATCACAGTATTATACGTAATTAAACCAGGAGAACAGCTGGTACCACTTAAAAGGTGAAGTAACTGTAAGGCTTCATCTACCATTCCCTCTTTACAAAGAGGGCCTAGGATTGTATTATAAGTTACGATGTCTGGCAAACAATTTTGGGAAACCATTTGGGCAAAGATGTTAATGGCACGATCCAGAAGCCCAAATTTACACAAACCGTTGATCAATATATTGTACGTAACAACTGTAGGAGGTTGGGAAATTCCGTTCATGATGGTGAGGATCTCATCTACTTCATCCCAGCACCCATGGCTACAAAGAGCATGGAGAAGAGTGTTGTAAGTTACAGCATTTGGCTCCATTCCATGGCATAATAGATTTTGTATAACCAAAGCCGTATCCTCATATTTTCCCTGTTTGCAAGTATAATTAACGAGAGAGTTGTAGGTAATTATATCAGGATAACATCCCTCAATTGCCATATCTTCTAAAACTTCAATAGCTTGCATCGTTCCACAGTGCTTGCAGACTAGCTCAATGAGAACTGTGTAGGTAACTAGATAAGGAGGGCACCCCTTCCTCAGTTGGTCCTTCCAAAATCTAATAGCCTGATCAAAATCCCCATTATCAAACATGCACCGGACTATCGTATTATAAGTAATCACGTCTGGCGGGCAACCACTCAAGCTCATATCCTCCAAGAGATCAATGGCAGATCTTAATCGTCTTCTCTTACAGAGACTACCAACCATCATATTGTATGTGATGATATCTGGAACCCCCCCAGACATGACCATGACTTTCAGGACCGTAGTAGCCTTTTCTATCCTATCAATTCTGAGAAGGCCCCGGATTAAGTTTTTACAGGAAGGGAAGTGTGGAATCTGGTTTCGACGGGCCATAACATCAATTAATCTCGATGCATCCATTAACTTGCCATTGGTGCAGAAATGCTGAAGAATTTCATTATTGGTTTCCTCATCGTTTCCAACAAAGGGTCCATCTAAATGCAGTGATGAAGAATCGCGAGGCTTCCTTCCACTTATTTTCTCTCCAAGATTTCTCTCTATATCCATCTTAACAATATCAGAGCTCCATTCATCTTGATCGTCTTCATGATCTACCGTATTAATAAAAACACTCCTCTGCAAGCTTGTATATCCTAAGAACTTCACATTTCTTTTTGAACCAAAATTTCCTCTCCATTGTAAACCAGTTTGAGATTTACGGTTGTACTCGACCAGGCAGTTTATGCGAAAAGTAGACGCTTTGATAAATGAGCAACTGCCAATGCCACAACAGGGACTGTCTTGTTTGGAAAAACCATGCAAACCACGAGCATCAACCATATAAGTCTGTTGGGTAATTGTATACCCCATTTTGCTCCTCCCAGTAAGCAAATGAACACCAACGAGATTTAAGGCATATATCAATTATCAGGAAATTACAGTAAATATCACATTCTCACAGAACATTCCTTCTGCTTTTCTCCACTCTTTTGCTTGGGAGCAGGAACCAAAAACTGTGTAAAAGTTCAAATAATTAATATAAATACCAGGAAAATTCAATCAAAAGAAAACAAGGGGAGGGAGTGTAGAAGAAGAAAATTAACAATGTGACCCAGAAATACAATCTTTCAGCGCCTAAAACTCCAAAAACAAAAAAAAGGAATATATATATATATATATAAGAGGAGAAGAAGAAGAAGAAGAAAACATAAACCTCTTTTGCAAAATCTAAAATCAATGACATATTAACATAAAAATTGAATTATTAGACTGCAAATATGAATTAATTAATTATACCAATAAAACACCTGGAACCTAGCTCTTTAATATGCAAATCAGAAGCACAAACACTTTACACAAAAATTGAGAGAGAAAGACCTCAAAGCAGCTTCACAGAATCCTTGTCACACATTCCCATAACCAATTCACAACACCAAGTATCTACTTAGCTAGCTACTTTAAAAATGGTTTTTTTTTTTTTTTTTTTGGTTCTTTTACTTAGAATTTCGAAAGCTCAAATCTTTTTTTGTGAAATTTCAAATACCAAATTCACAAAGCTCGAAACTCATCACCTTGAACCACCTAATATACGAAATTAATGTTCATATGGAACACGTTTAGAGAGAGAGAGAGAGAGGGACAGACAGACAGACAGACAGAGCAAGAAAAAACCCTAATAGCGTAGCATTGTAATAGCCGGAAGAAAAACTTACAGAGTTTGGCTTTTAGGCTTGGAATTTGCAGCTCTCTGGAGCAGTGAGCGTGCAAGTGCTGTTCGGTTGCTGATAAAGTTGACAAATAACGTTAATAACTAGGTTAACCATCCACGCCTATATATGTATATTGCATAACTTTTGCTGATATATAACTTTTACCCACGTTAAAAAAATAAAATACCTATATTGCTTTTTTTTAAAAAAAAAAAACTATATAACTATATTTATATATTTTAAATAATATTATTTTCAAATTAAAAATATTTTTTAAAGTAGAAAAATGGTTTTTTTTAAAAAAGCGTATAAAAATGAATTTTCATAAAATATTTCAAAAAAGAGAAATAAATCCATAATCCAATTTTTTTTTTCTCCTCCTTAAATTTAATATTTTTCGAATAATTTTTCTTCATGATTAGAATTTAGAGCTACAATTTCATATGCATTAAAAAAAGATAGAGGCTTGCATTTTCTTTATGGGAATTTATAAATGTAATTTATTTTCATTATATAACATACATGCAAAAATTGTTTTTCTAATCTAAATTTTTTTATGAGAATTTTGTAATTTACATTATTGATGGTCATAAAATGCACGCCCTTTCCTTGGTGGGTTTTCTCGGTAGAGGACTGGTTATCAATCAAAGGAACTCTCTCTCTCTCTCTCTCTCTCTCACTCACTCTCTCTCTCCTACTCTGCATCGTGAAAGTCCAGCCTTTTAATTTGCTCTGAAGGTCGGTTTTCTGATCCAAAGACCCCTTGTTTTAGTTCCAGTTCAGGTAAATATATTCAAAGTTTCATCTTTGAGGAAGAGGCACACACAAACAAAATGCACCAACTCTATCTCTCTCTCTCTCTCTCTCTCTCTCTCTCTCACTATCTTCTCACATTACTTTGAGACTTTGTTTTTGAGTTTGTAAATAAATCCCTTACAAAAATTAACCTCTGGGTATAGAATCTTAGTTTATAGGTTACACTAAAGTTTCATTGTTTGTTCAAATCCATATCTCTGTTTTTGTTTTTTTTTTTTTTTTAATAGTTATATGACTCCAAAAAAAATTATAACATTTGAATTTTTTTTTTTTTTTAATTGATGTACAGGTGGGCAAAGATGCAGGGTTTTCCAGATAGAGGTGGAACTCCGGATTTGGCCCAGCTTCAATCCACCATGCACGCAATCGAGCTCGCGTGTACTTCCATTCAGGTTTGAGGCTGTGTTTGGTTTCTTAGAAATTGAAAGAAAGTTATTGTTGATCGGAAATACGCAATCCCAGTTGTTCAGAGTAGCCAAAAAGTTTATAGATAAGAAAAAAGGATATAGTTTTTCTTTTTTGGGCTCGTAAAAATTAGCATGTTTTTCAAAACAACTGTATGTTTTGATGATTAAAAACGCATATTTTTTTAAAGCTATGAACTTGCCAATCCGAGCACAGACCGGACTGATATGTGTTCGTTGCACTTTACCAGATGCACATGAACCCAGCTGCAGCTGAAGCAACTATATTGTCACTGTCCCAGTCTCGCCAGCCTTATCAAGCTTGTAAATTCATCCTAGGCAAGTTGTGTGACTGTAAAAATGGTTATGTCATGCTTTGGTGATATGGAGTCTTCTAGTCATCAGACATGGTATTTGGAGTCAACTAGCTAATTCTGCATCTACTGTAGTTCACTTCTGTGCTCTGAATTTTGTTTGTAAAGAACACTATTGATAAAATAAATTGGAATTTTGTAAGATGTTTCATCTGGTCTTTGTGCTGACAGTGAGTTCCTTTTCCAGAAAATTCTCAGGTGGCAAATGCCAGGTTCCAGGCTGCATCAGCAATTCGAGATGCAGCTATTAGAGAATGGGGTTATCTTACTTCTGACGACAAGATAAACTTGATTAGGTTCTGTCACCCTTGAAATTTTTTTTTCTTGTTTTCACCATGGTAACAATAATAATTTTCAACTCCATTTTTCATTCTTACAAAATTTGGTTGTTTGTAACGTCATATGGGGATCAAAATTTGGTTGTTTGTAACGTCGTATGGGGATCAAAAGGTTTATCAATATGATTGTTCATCATTTTTATAATACATGCTTTTTTTCTTGCAGTTTTTGTCTTGGTTTTGTTATGCAACATGCTAATTCTCCTGAGGGCTATGTCCAAGCGAAGGTCTCATCTGTGGCTGCTCAATTGTTGAAAAGGGGCTGGTATGTGGTACATTTAATTCTTTTAGAATCTTTAAGAAAATTAAATTTTCCTTCTAATTATTTGGACCAATTATTTCATGTGTAGGCTTGATTTTACTACTGCTGAGAAGGAGGCATTTTTTAATCAGGTATTGACATCCATCTCAATTTTGTTTGTATATCTATCCATATATGTGTATAATATATGTGTATTTAAGTTAAGGTATCTTTCGCTTCTTTTGACTTTTTGGCTTATTCGAAAATTTTGATATGTCAATAATATGGACATGCATGTCTATGAAGGATTTGCTCCTTCCTTCACTTTATATGCCAAAGAATGAACTTTTCAATTTCTTCATTATAAAATATTGATATGTAATGTTGCCCACATCAGCTGAAACTGAAACCAACATACTTTAAGATTTTCTTTTAGCTCTCATCCGATTAAAAGCTTACACAATCAGACTGCTGTACCTTCTCAAATGCTTTACTAACTGTTAAGTGTGTTTTTCTATTAGCTTGATATATATGTAGTTTAGACCCATTTCTTAACAGCTTAAAATCTTAGGATTGATGTGTAAATTTTCATAGTATTGGATATATGGTTGTCTTGTTCTACATGTGTAAGGACCATTTTCTTTTCTGTTATTGGATGCACTTATGTTGGAGGGGGAGTATCATGGTTTGTGTTAGTCTCAAGTTGGTATACATAGTTGGGCTCACTTCCTATGTAAGATTGTAGGATGGTTTGTAACATTTTGGCTCACCATAGTATTAAATGTTTAAGATCTTAAATTTTGTTGCTTTTACATAATGTTGCTTGCATTGTTTTTCCGTGGAATGTCTAACTGTTCCATGACTACAGGTAAACCAAGCTGTTTCTGGCATCCATGGTGTAGATGTGCAATACACTGGAATCAATTTCCTGGAATCTTTGGTATGTCTTCTTATAGAATACTGAATTTTTAATCAATGCTAGTTACTGAATGTCTTTTAATAGAAAACTGCATTATTAGTTAATGTCAATTTGCAATTGCTTTATAGTTTAGCATGAGTTTGTTTTAAGAAATTTCTTTTCGTTTAGGTATCTGAATTTTCTCTGTCTACATCAAGTGCCATGGGGCTTCCTAGAGAGTTTCATGAGGAATGCCGGAAATCATTAGAGATGAACTATCTGAAGGTTTTGTCTACTGTTGTTTGCATCATGTTCTATAACAAAGCTGGTTTTTTATTGGTTTCTACTCATATAACTGCAGTTTTTTCTTTAAGACTATCAATATACTTGCGTTATGATTTTCTCAAATTATTTTATTTTTACGAACTTGTCCATTGGTGTTCTTTTTGTTTGAATAATAGACATTCTACTGTTGGGCACGGGATGCTGCTCTAAGCGTCACAAATAGAATCACCGAGTCTGACTCCGCAATACCCGAGGTTAAAGCTTGTACTGCTGCACTCCGTCTCATGGTTCAAATATTAAACTGGGATTTTGTGTGCAATAGCAGTGGCGGGGCAACTAGCACAAGCATATTCCAAGTTGGAGGTAGACAAGCTAGTGATTCACCTAAGAGGTCAGAGTGCAACTTAGTGCAGGTAAGAAATTTGTCCTCTGAATTTTTCCAGTTTGCAGCATGATTATAAATAGTAATGGTGCAACATGCTGAAGAAAAGTACTTGTGGCTGAGTCATCTTAATAGATGATAATGATCAAATCCTGTTTATTGCTTTTTTCACATGCCTTTAGTGCCCTTGGAAGGTGAAATACCAAACATTACCGGTGACAAAATAAGCTTGTGCACACTGCTCTTTGTCATCAACATTTATTGCTTCCAAAATCTTTTCTGCTTGTACTAACCTGCAAGATTGGTTTTTTTAGATTCTTTAGTCACGTAAGTGATTGATATTCTTTTTTTCTCTTACCATGTTGCTTGTAGCCTGGTCCTGCTTGGCGTGATATTTTGGTTACTAGTGGTCATATTGGATGGCTCTTGAACTTGTATTCAGCACTTAGACAGAAGTTTTCATGTGAAGGTTACTGGTTGGACTGCCCTATTGCCGTCTCTGCTCGGAAGTTAATTGTACAGTTCTGTTCCTTGACAGGAACAATATTTCCTTCTGGTAAAAGTGTTTTGTTGTCTACTTGTACCATAATTAGCACATGTTTTGTTTTCTTAGGGCTGAGATATGTACTCACTTTCTGTGTATTAGAAGAAGTATCAATTTATAATGGAATAATCTTGAAGAATCTTCCAAATATGTGTAATGGGTTTTAGTTTAGTAATTACTTTCAACTTTTGATCTGTCCGGGGAATAAATATTGTTGAGAACTTGTCGTCCTAAAAGTCAACATATGCGAAGAAGCCAACATGGTTCAACCTCTAGTAATTGATGCCAAATCTGAAGGACTGTTAGACGTTTTATAATTTTTTCTCTAACCATCAAATTCAAATCCTGAAATTAAATAGAGAAATAGAGTAAGGATAAGACATAAAATTAATGAATGCATGTGAGTGGCAGATGTACAAGTGGGGAAAGTTGGGATAGAACGCAAAAGTTGATTTCTGAGAAACAAGGTTAACTTTAATTATGAAAGGAAGTGTGACCCTTTTATGTTTAATTTATGACAAAGAATTCTTATGTTAAGGATTTTGGAACTTTTCTCATTTCAATGTGTTTGTAACCTCTAAATTGGTTGCTTATGCAATCTAAGTTATCAAGTTTCTATATCTATCATAGATAGGTTGGCATCCTTGCATAGAGGAAAGGAATTTAGATTAGTCAGCTAACTTTTTCAATGATCTAGATAATGCCCAAATGCATGAGCACCATCTGCTTCAACTGCTTTCTGGGATAATACAGTGGATTGATCCTCCTGATGCTGTTTCAAAAGCTATAGAATCCGGAAAAAGTGAAAGGTCATATACCTATCTATCAACATATTACTGTCATATATGTTTTTCTTGAAAAATTATGTTTCCGATTCTCTAACATTTGTTTTGATCTTCAGTGAGATGCTTGATGGTTGTCGTACACTGTTGTCTATTGCAACTGTTGCAACTCCCTCCATATTTGACCAGCTACTAAAATCAATAAGGTTAATGGGAAGATTATCCTATTTTTACTCTGCATGCTTTTCATTAAGGATATTTTTCTCTTAAATACTGTCTTTTGATGTTTTTTGAATGGGCTCAACTTTATGCTTTGTTATTCAGGCCCTTTGGTACTCTTACGCTCTTATCCACTTTAATGGGTGAAGTTGTTAAGATCCTTATGACTAATAACTCTGAAGAGGAGGCATGGAGCTGGGAGGCACGTGATATTTTACTAGATGCCTGGACTGCCCTTCTTGTGGTATATGTTTTTTTTAGCTCTAAATATGCATTTAATTACCTTTTTGAGATGTATAAATTTTATTTTATTTTTCCTTGTTTTATAGTTTTTTTTATTAGATGTTGTATAAAGTATGAAACTGAGAAATTATTTCTTCATTTTGTGCTTTATTGATCTTCAGTGTTAATATTCATGCTAGAATTGATTCCCCATTCTTGCTCTGTAGCAGTCTTGTTGTAAATAGAAGCATTATTTTGCAGTTAGTTTACTAGAGTTGAATCAATTTAGTATCACTACTTTCCCAAGTATGCATCTTTTCCTAAACATGTTTAATACTGGCCACGAAGTTAAAAATTGTCCAATTCTCTTCAGCCTTTGGATAGGAATGGTGGGAATGAATTGCTTCTACCGGAAGGAAAAAATGCTGCAGCCAATCTCTTTGCTTTAATTGTAGAGGCTGAACTAAAAGGTAACTCTGATTTCTCACCTTCTGGTTGGTCTTTTCAGTTGCTTTTTCTTCTTCTTATAATTTTTCAGGTTTCATTCTCTCGTATCACCAATACATAACAGTTATTGCTTTGTGATATAGCTGCTGCTGCATCAGCATTCAAAGACGATGCTGATTCCGACTACCTTCAAGCTTCCATTTCTGGTACAGATGAGCTCTAGAACTCACATATAAAATGTTTTGCTTATTGGTATTTGCTTAATTTGTTTATAACAGCATCTATGATGTCTCTTAAAAGATCTTATTGAATAGGATGGTAATTAAATATTGTTAATAACAGCAATTATCATGTTAACATAAGCTATCTTTTTTGGTGGGTTTATTGCAGCCATGGATGAAAGGTTAAGCTCCTATGCTCTTATTGGAAGAGCAGCCATTGATGCCACAATTCCTTTGCTGAGTAGACTATTTTCTGAGCGCTTCACACGGCTTAATCAGGTGCTATATACTTGTTGATTTCTGGAAAAAACTTCTCTGTTTTTGGTGCTTGAGTTTTGAATTTGTATGAAGTTACACTTTCTTTTGTAATATATAAGGTGAAATGACAGATAGTGATTTCGGACTAATTATCATGCATTAGGCTTGTTTTTTTGCGTGATCCCTGAAAAGATGATAAAAGCAGAACTGCGGGTAGATCTTTTCAGCTTTTGGAAAATCATTCCAGTATCTCATCTTTATCATTTTCAACATCTTATGTAGTTAATATAATTATTTTAGATAACAATGTTTTTTTGAAGAATT
Organism: Ziziphus jujuba; assembly: GCF_031755915.1. NCBI lineage: Eukaryota > Viridiplantae > Streptophyta > Magnoliopsida > Rosales > Rhamnaceae > Ziziphus > Ziziphus jujuba. Next base: position 24,453,895 of record NC_083388.1, on the reverse strand, counting down.
TAGATCTTAGAAATTTTTTTATTTTTTTTAATTTATTTATTTATTTATTTTGTAAGATGTGTGTTTAAGGAAAAATGATATAGATGATTGATTAGAACTGGTATGAAATTTCTAAAAGATCTAAATTATGATTCATTTCATATATGAGATGGGAAAATTTATTGAGATAATATAGTTCTGTGATTAAAGACACATCATGGTTAACATACCGAGATATTTTTGCTTTCTGTTTATTAACATAAATGTCAAACGATAATGTAGCTTTCACATAAATGTGATCTAGGTGTAATGATTTTTATGTCACAAGTTTCATGCTTTCGGATTCCCTCTTGACTTTTGTTTTGACATATGCTATAGATTTTGATCAACTCCTTTCTGGATAATTATATGATAAGTCGAATGGATTTACACTATAATTGCGTTGCTCATTCCTCAAGTTATTCACTTATTGTGTAGGGCAGGGGCATTGTTGATCTGACTGAAACTCTGGAAGAACTTTACTCATTGTTATTAATTACCGGACATGTAATTGCTGATGAAGGGGAAGGAGAAACACCCTTGGTAATTTGTTAACTATTTTTTATATCTATAAACGTTAGCTTAATTTGTTTTCCATATTTGGAGTCATACTGCTGATTTTCATATAATGTATGTATAAAGATATTGTTTGAACAAAGAAATGGTATATTTTAGTATCTCATTCTTGTCAATGTCTAGACATTTAATGTTTACACATGAAAGAAATTAATATGTATATATTTTTTGTTATATTTTTAATATGTAAGTTAATCTGCTTGGTTTTGGGTTACACACTGTGCTGTAGCAGACCAAATTTGTATTGGCTGGCTCTGCTGAGAACCGCCGAACTATATTACACATTGTCATTGTTATTCTTTTGAAGAATAATCTTTTCCAAGTTCTAATGTTTAACTTTGAACTGTTTTTTTGCCATTTTTATTTAACATGCCAATAAGCTCTTTTTGTTCACGTCTGATATTATCAAACTGAACTGATTTAGTTACTTTTTGTTGTTCAGGTTCCAAATGCTGTACAAACTCATTTTTCTTATGTTGTGGAGGCAGACAAGCATCCTGTTATTATTCTTTTTAGGTCTGTTTCTCACAACTGCCAAAGTAGTATATATGCTCACTGTGAGTATAATAAAAACTTCTTAAATTTAGCCTTGCAAGCATTGGTCAAGGGCTGAAAAACAATTATTTTGTTTTTGAATCTCTTATAATCACATTTTGGAGGGGGTTTCTGGATGCTTCAAGTCATGTCATTGTATATTAGAATTATTATAGTTCGTTCATCACTCGGTTAATATGTATTTCTATGAAATCTCCACATATGAGTGGATGTATTGCCCTTTCTGAAGTATTATTGATGTCTCAAAAAACTGGTGCTGTAGCTTCAAGACTGGTTACACAAAAATGATTAACTACGGTGGAAAAGGTCTGAAATAAAAGATTGCTTAATAATGTCATTGGTCAAGTACAAAGATTGCTAAGTTCTACTTTGTCTTCAAAATCCAAGCATGGGGCATCGGTTTTAGTTCTGTATTTGGAAACTCTTATCTTTAAATCGCGCATATGGTCTCTAACCATGTGGATTGAAATTCTTATTTGTTCAAGGTAACAATTATTTCAATAATGAGGTATTGGTGACCATGTGAACATACACACACACACATATGTATATGCATTTACCAAAGGAGGCTTTGCTTGTAAAACTAGTGCTGTAGCTTCAAGACTTGTTACACAAAAATGATTAACTATTATGTAAAAGGTCTGAAATAAAAGATTGCTTGATGATGTCAAGTACAAAGATTGCTATGTTCTACTTGGTCTTCAAAATCCAACCATGTGGATTGAAATTCTTATTTGTTCAAGGTAACAATTATTTCAAAATGAGGTATTGGTGACCATGTGAACACACACACACACACACATATGTATATGCATTTACCAAAGGAGGCTTTGGTTGTAAAATTTATTGCATGAATTGGCATATGTTTGCCCATGTTGGTTCAGTGTTCCCATGAAATTCTGGTGCACCGTTAATCTATCAATTACAGTGCTAAACTTTTTGTTTAATTCTCTTTTTCTTTAATTCTCTTTTAAGTAACGTTGATGCCATCATTGAATAATTTGTCTAGTAAACTTATGAATTAATGTTATTTAAATTTCTTGATGCAGCTCAATCATAAGGTTTTCTGAGCAGAGTTTAGATCCAGAAATGAGGCAATCAGTTTTCAGCCCTCGACTCATGGAGGTAATGTATGGAATTTAGACCATTCTCTTTCAGCATTACCAACTTACAAATTATTAAGTGTGTTAAATTTATACATGGTAATTATTGCTGAAATTTTCCTCACAAAAAGCATATTTATAAAATTATGTGACTTTGGCACTGATAAATTAGAAAAATTATGTGTTCAAGGAACTTCAAGCAAATACTATTCACTTTCTTGACCTTCTGTTTTAGATTAATCATCTTTTAGTTTCATGCTTGTCTGTGGCACTAAGAGTTTAGAGAGAGTTCTCCCATTCTATGTCTGTGGCACTAAGAGTTTAGAGAGAGTTTTCCTATTCTATGTGATCTTCTAGTTGTTTATGAGCCATGGAACCCACTTAGTTACCTGAATCTATGCTTTCTGCAGTCTATTATATGGTTCCTTGCAAGATGGTCTTGTACATATCTTATGCCTCCTGAAGAAAATAGAGATATGAATTCCAGAAAAGTGTTACTAGGCTTTTTTGGACAACATAATCAGGGAAAACCTGTGCTTGACATTATTGTACGCATATCCTTGACAGCATTGGTTTCGTATCCTGGAGAAAAGGATCTGCAGGTGTGTTAAAAAATCTTTTTCATTATATGTAACTTTGATAACATATTCCCTGCAAACCAATTTTAAAAAGTTGACTGCAAATTTCCAATGTATATTTCTTGTTGATTATATCGTTTTACATATACACTTGTCCTGTACCAGTTTTCTGTGGTTATCTTGCATAAATCTTTTTCCTTGACTTCCTTTTTCAAGCAAAGAGGAATTTATAAGATCTGTTGAAACCTAATTTTTACATGATTATGATGCTCATAGTTCATGCAACCTTTCTTCCAACTGATACATTTCACATGTTGGAGCAAAGAATATTGCAACAACCTCCTTATAGCCTTGGTTGTTAAGTTGTTATTTTGACCACCCAAGACTTGAATGTTCGAGGTGATTTATGGTTATGCTTAAGAACATGATGTTGAAACTTTTTTGCACAAGCAATGATGGTACTGAATTCATTGGTAAATTTATCTTCACTAGTCAAGTGGGACTAAAGAAATGCTTTGTGATTTTGTTGTTGTCTGTTACACCAGAGGTCATTGAGGCATTTCTTGGATGGAAAGGGTTACCTCTCTATTTTTATGCCTTTTTATAATCTATGATTTGTGAAAGGTGCTTATATCATGCATATGGCAAAAATTTCTTGACTTATGATATGATTTTAAATTGTTGGTGCAGTTTTTAACTTAACATGTTAATTTCAGTTTTTCATATCTTATCTAGATTAAAATATTTTGGTTATCATTCTTTTGTATTTATTACAGGCACTCACTTGTTTCCAGCTACTTCATACGCTTGTTCGGCAAAAACATATATGTCTTCACATTGTTGCACTAGTAAGTGACTTAGGTGCCAATTGTTTTAAATGTACATAACATATTACAGATTTTTAAAATGCATTTACCCTGTAACAGTGATTACTTGGTTCTTTATCGGAAGGAAACAAAAATAAAGCTTTCGATTCATTGTTAAACTTAAAAAGTCAATATGTCAAAATTCCAAGATAAAAGGTTTCAATGGATTCTCTTCATAACTTAGCTGGGACAAGGATCTTTTCTTTGGGAGGATCTTTACACCAATGTAAAGTGAAAAATGGATTCTCATAATTTGGCTTAGGATCTGATTTTCGTCATATTCATTTGATCTTTGGATCTGATTCTAAGCTGTAACATGAGTTTTAGGATTAGGCATGCATTTGACATACATCTTGAAGTTTCAAATGCTTGATCTTTGGTAACTTTCATGCACTAGGGCTCTCTGTAGTTCAACAAACTTTTAGTTCAACATCTTGTTGCAAATGTTAAAGGAAAATCTATACCATTGTTTACAACATTGAAAATTATATGAAAGTGATGGGTTTTTAATATTTCACAGGATTCATGGCATGACCTGGCAAATGCTTTTGCTAATGAAAAATCTCTGTTGCTGTTAAATACAGCTCACCAGGTATAACTTGGATATGCTTTGACTTGAAGCTCCTGGTTCTTTTCATTTGTTTATGCCCAGTTGTCTTCTTCTCTGTCAGCGCTCACTTGCACAAACACTTGTTCGTTCAGCTTCCGGCATCAGAAATTCAGAATCAGCTAACCAGTGAGTATTCTATTTTCGAGTTATTTTGCTGCTTGTCTTTTATGTTGTAGATTTATTATAATATATTCATGATGATGTAGGTATGTAAGGGATCTCATGGGTCATATGGCACGATATCTTGTGGAATTGTCAAGCAAGAGTGACTTCAAAGTTGTTGCTCAACGACCAGATATTATCCTATCGGTAAGGACAGTTTCTATAAGCTCATATGTTTATTTATTTTGCCAGAATAACTTGAGGTAATGCATCCTTTAGGTCAGCTGTCTGTTGGAGCGGCTTCGTGGAGCTTCTAGTGCCTCAGAACCTCGAACACAAAAGGCAATTTATGAGTTGGGCTTCTCTGTAATGAACCCTGTTCTGGTTCTTCTGGAGGTTTATAAACATGAGGTATTATGTATACCCTCACAAAAATGTTCTCTTTTCTTAAATGTCTTTGTCCTTGGAGTCTACAACTTAATAAATTAGTCTTCTGTTGCACATTATACAAACTTCACAACAATTGAACATGTGTTTTGTGTTTTTCCACCCAAAGCTACTGTGTTATACATTCTTCTGCATTGTCATTTGTTTCTAAAGGTTTTCTGTTTTTTATTTTTATTTTTTTATATGCTTTTTCACATGCGTGCATACATTCTACCACTTTTTGTAGTAGGTTTCCATAGTCAGTTGTATTAATACGCTTACTTTGGAGGGTCCACTCATTTATATTGATCTTTTAACTCAGTCTGCAGTTATTTATCTTCTACTCAAGTTTGTTGTTGCTTGGGTGGATGGACAAATAAGCTACCTGGAGGCTCAAGAGACTGCTGTAGTTGTTAATTTCTGCATGAGTTTGCTTCAACTTTACTCATCACACAATATTGGCAAGGTATTTTTCTTGGTTGGAACATGTTACTATCTATATTGATGTAATTTACAGTTTAGTTTACGCTTGTATTAAGTAAATTCCATCATGGTGGTGTGGATGCATCTAATATGTTAAGCAGTAACTATAATTAGTTCCCTTATTAATAAGTTTATTTATTTATTTTTTTCATTTGCAGATATCATTAAGTCTATCAAGCAGCTTACTTAGCGAAGCTAAGACTGAGAAGTATAAGGATTTACGTGCTCTTCTCCAACTCCTTTCTAATCTTTGTTCAAAAGATCTGGTATGTTTTTTTCAGTTCTTTGCATAGCTAATTTGTCTGTTCATTAAGCTTTTGCATGAATATTGAACCATCTAGGACTACTGCATTGCAGGTTGATTTTTCATCAGAATCTATTGATACACAGGGCACAAATATATCTCAGGTTAGTTTTATATTTCATTCGTGTAACCAAATTACAAATCATTGAGATTGTTCTGATGATTTGTTCTTGCAGGTTGTCTACTTTGGTCTCCATATAGTTACACCTTTGATATCTCTGGACCTGTTGAAATACCCCAAGCTTTGTTATGATGTAAGAGCTCGTAATTTTTGTTATAAATATAATTATTTAAGATCCATAGGTTAGGAGAAAAATAAATAAAAATAAAAAGGACCCTTGCTTTTAATGTTTTGATGCTAAAGTTTGGTAAATACTTGTGCAGTACTTCTCACTGCTATCACATATGTTGGAGGTTTATCCAGAAACAGTTGCACAACTAGACAGTGAATCCTTCTGTCGTGTAGTTGCTTCTCTTGATTTTGGTCTTCATCATCAGGTAGATCAAAGCTCAATTGTCAGCTGTAACATTACTTTAGGCAAGTAAAATATTACAAATATGCTTTTACATTCGTCTTGTGTTCTTGATATTTGCTAGGACACAGAAATAATTGATATGTGCTTGAGATCTTTGAGAGCTCTTGCTTCTTACCACTATGGGGAAACACGGGCTGGTAAAGCAGGGTTGGGTTCACATGCTACAGGTGTTACAGATCCAAGTGGAAATTTACAGGAAGGCATTTTTAGCCGCTTCCTTCATTCATTATTGCAGTTACTTCTTTTTGAGGATTATAGGTAAATGGTCTATGCCTATATTTACTGATGATCGAAGGTTGTTGGTGTATTTAAAATAAGCATTGATATGATAACACACACACACACACACACACACAGACCCCTAGATGAATATATGTACATGCATGAATTTTCCTCGAAGGCACAAACAATGTCTTTTAGGTGCATATTTTGATCCACCAACCTTGATTAAAAAAAAATATATATATATATATATACACAAATGAAATGAAAATAATATGAATAAAAAGGGTTGCATATATGTGCCTAATGATTAAGATCTCTTGTTGGTGATTTCAGTCCTGACCTTGTCAGCAGTGCAGCAGATGCACTGCTTCCATTGATGCTTTGTGAACAAGGTGTCTACCAGGTATTTGTGACCAACCACTCTACATATTCATTTCCTTGTTTCTTTGTTTTTTCTGAATTCCTCCTCTATATATGTTCTTGGTGTTGTGTAATTTACAGAGATTGGCCAACGAGTTGATAGAAAGGCAGTCAATTCCAGCACTTAAATCGAGATTGGTAAATGCATTGCAATCTCTAACAGGCACGAATCAGCTCTCAACCACACTCGATCGTAAGAATTATCAAATTTTTCGGAAAAATCTGAACAAATTCCTGATCGACGTTCGAGGGTTTCTGCGGACAATGTGATGTTCCATGCTCAACAATCCATGATGGGAAAATAGGAAGAAAAAAGGATATATATATATTTTTTTTGGTTCATTTTTTATCTGCTTGTACAAAAAAATTTTTGCCACCATTGGTTATCTGTCCCTTCCGAGTCCTTGATTGTGAATATTCCAAGCCAGTGCATTCATTGGCCAAAAGAAGAAGTCTTCTCGTAAATTTTACCCTCTTCTGGCAATTTGTATAATTTCTCGTTTGTGAATTTCATCTGGAAATGCCATATGAGGACCCTGTTCTTTAGCTGTTTCCCCTGCTTTTCAGAGGATTTGATATCAGTTAGTTCAGTCACCTTATTTTCAGTTCTCGGCATGACCCAAGAGATTGACAATAAATATACATGGACTTGGTCCATAAATAAATCAATAAAAATACACGTGCAGAAGATACATGGACTACACATCAGCATTTGGTGGTTGCATATTTTGATATTAAATATAGAAAAATTAAAAAAAAAAAATCATTTCTAAATAAACCATCGTAAATTAGTTTCACATTATATTTAAGACAACATAAAAATTAAGCAATCTGAAAAAAATAATAATACTGTTGAAATTTTTAAAAATAAAAAATCCGCTGCATGAAAAGGTGCATAAATTTACATAAGTTGCATGCAAATTGCTCAAACTTCTAAGCAACCATCTGTTAACCTATGCGAGTAGCTTTGAAGCTTCTTAAGAGTAGACAGATTTGAGAAATTAGATCAAGTCCCTTACTTGCTAATAGTGGTGATCGATAATCCAAATTGTTAAAAAATGACTGATTCGTAATGCTTTGCCAAGTTAAAATCAAAATGCCACTGACTAGAATCCATGCAAGACAATGAGAGAGGAAAAACAAAAAAAAAAAAAAAAAAAAAGGCTCCAGAAGACAGATTTGCTTGTGTGGAAACTCTGATTGCAGAGGCTACAATGTAATTTGACAGCATGATAAAATAAAAATTGACCATAAAAGACAAATCACTGAACCTTTTAAGCTGCTTATCATCCATTGACATTTTTAACATTGTTTCGCACTACTACAACTGCTTGAACAACATAACAAGAGAAATTGAAAGCAAAAGATACAAAGGAAAAACAATTTGCTTTTGCCTTCCACCATCATCACTTGTGAAATATGCTCTTCTTGGATAGCTTCGGTTTCTTATGTGTGTTGTTCTGCCAGAAGTAAAATGAAATGAAATGAAATGAATACATATGCAGGCCAAAATCCAAATTTACAGTAATGTTATCCAAAAAAAATAATAAAAAATGAGACCTTTCAAACCATGCAACAGAAAGGTGAAAACCTTACCTTTTGTCTTTCTACGGCTTCAAAATCAGTTCTCTCCCTCCAATTGCTCTTGCGTAGTTTGATAGGCCGATTTCCTACATACTTACCTGAAATCAATGTATATATTAATATCATGTACTGCAATTATTAAGGGTATTATAATTATAACCTACTTCTACATATTAAAAGTAATATATTCATACTAAATCCATAGTTATGTAAATAAGTAAGTTTGGGCGAGTCAACCATGCATACTCCTGATGAAACCAATGGAAGAATAAAAACATAAGAAAAAACACCAAGATGCAGACATTAAAAGACCATCAGAAGATCAATTCTTGACACCAGATCTTCCAGTCCACCAGAAATCATATTTCACGTTTGTTTTCTTTAAATGTAGGCTATACATAGAGCAGTAAATGCATACTTTCAACAAAGATAACAAAAAAGGCCATGGCTAGGTTAGACGTTTTCTCACCATTCATTTCTTTAAGTGCTGCAGCAAGGTCAGAAGGGTTGGCAAAGCTAACAAATCCATAGCCCTTGGTTTTGCCAGTCCTCTTATCTCTGACAACCTAGGAATGTCATAAAACAACTTCTCATTTCCAATACCACAATAAAAAAATCACAAAATAGTTACAAACAACAATACCAGGAAACATAATAAGAAATCCAAGCCAAGTGCACACAAACAAATAAAAAACTAAACCATGCAACATCGACAAAATTTATGGTTTAAATCCACTGATAACATGAAAGGAAGAAAAGGGGGAAGGGGGAGAGTGAAACAAGATAAATACAACTAAAAAAGCAAAATTGGACCATAAAATAATTGCCATGTTAAACTTCAAATAGGCTTCAATTACATAGTGCACAATAAGAGCCCTTCATTATTTTATGTTATGATTTATGACAATTATTGTACAAAATAGTCCACATTTTCATGGAGATATATATGCATATACCCTGCACATTCTAGTCTGTTAAAATAGCTGATTGGGTTTCGGCTTGAAGAATTTAGAGACAGAATAAAACCATTTTATTCTTCCTAAATAATAATTCCCAATTAAATCCACTTTCTCAACCGAGGGGGTTCCTGTCAAAGGAAACATCAGAACCTTGTAAGTGGAACCTATTCACCAACTAATACTCAGGTCAATTAAACCCAATGGTTTTACGGTTCCATTTCTCCCATCCTAAGAACGTAGCAGCTGCCTTTGGCGAGTCACTGATTCTTGATGCATATTCACCTTAGAGTGAACAGCATTGAGTGATGGTGATAGACTGAAAAGGTCCAACCCAGTTCTGTGTACTTTAGAAGCATATCCCTTAATTTGTATAATAGTATTTAATCTCAACCATCCACTCAATACTTTGCTTTATATGCAAATTGACATGAAGTTAGTGATCCCAAAAGTCATAGGAGCATCATCTCCAATGGTAACAGAACACATAAAGAATCCCATGCCTAGGGATCGTAAAATGCCCATAGAATAAAACCCACTTGAAGGCTCAATGGTTTACTATCCAGACTCCAACTCGTTCAAATTGACCCAACCAAGCAATAAGTCAAGCTATTAACCAACCCAAGCTCCATATGTTGATTCCAGCTGTCCGTCCAACTAACAGTCAAACCAAATTTTGACCTTTTCTGAGATCTCACATTCACCAAAAAGATGTTCTTGAAAAATCACATAATTTAAAACCTAGGACTCCACAAGCCATATGTCCTAAAGTGTGCCACTTATTCATAAATATTACAAGTACACCAATCTTAAAAATCTTAGTAACTTTTTCGTTTATCATTAAGATGACACATGCATACCAGATAACATAAAAATTTCTACTAACTTGTATTTAAAGATATTCATATTGCCAAGAAATGTATGGAGTATGTAAACCGTAGACAGCACCTACCTTAAAAACACAAAACATTAACTGCTCTGTGCACTTCAAATAACAATCTGAAGAGGAAATGCAAAACGTTCACTCTAAGCAAGAAATTACAAAATAAAAGTAGTAAACAAAAATAAACAAGACAAATACTTACTCTAGCCATGTTAAAGGAAGGAAATCGAGAAAAAGCTTTTGAAAGAACATCATCATTCACCTCATTACCGAGATCACCACAGAATAAGCGATAGTCATCTGCCAAAAACCCATCACAAACAAAAAAATAAAAAAAATCAGAAATGCATCTCCAAAGAAGAAAAGTAAGGTAAATCCAAAAGAAAAATATCCCTAATAGCAGACCAAATAGGACTGAAATTTTAAATTATTTGTAATGCCCTTGAACTTTTCTCACATATTGCACTACAAGAACTAAGCAGGCTATTCCATTTTGCTAATAGATTATCTTCCACTCGTTTCATCCCAACCTCATCTTTTAGAACTGATTATGTAACACCATATCTCCAAACTTCTAAGGATCCTAAGCAGCCAACATCCTTACAATTTAAAAGCCACCATTTTTTTTTTTTTTTTTTTGAAGCAACAATTTAGTAGTCACTTAACGATGCCAAATTGAACCAAAAGCAAATGCTAATTCACAAGGATAATAAAAAAAAGCAAACACTTTCACAGGAAAAAGGTACATACTTTCTGGCCATTCAGCAAGAGTGGGATCTTCCCAAGATTGCCCAGCAGCTTTACGAGGGACTGCTTTTTTCTTGGCTTCTGCTTTGTGTTCAATTTCACTGTTTGCAAGTGCTGCTTTGACACTCTCTAGAGCTTCTGGTGTAATAGTCTGTGCATCCCTTTGAAACAATTGCTGGGCCTATTTTCATTCATTCCCACCAAAGCAAAGTTACACAAAATATAAATAAATAAATACAATTTACCCCCAGTTTATCAAACCGGCAACAAGCATTAACATCTAAGAAAATCAAAAAAGCAATTTTTTATTTTTTTTTTTATTTTTTTTTATTTTTACATATCATAAATTAACATCAAGGAGCTATGAGTTTTGACGATGACCTGCTGGTACTGAGGGAGAGTGTAGACGCCGGCAACAGGAGCCGAAGCTGGATATACGACGGGCGGTGCCGGAATCGGGACCGGCTGCACAGAGGGCGGAGCGGCGGCGTAAGGGGCCGGATATTGGGAGACGGCAGGAGATTGCTGTAGGTGAAAAGGGAGGGGAAAGTACGAGGAGCCATTGGAATATGTGAATTGGGAAGACGATGCGGAAGATGAGGGAGGCCCAGAAGAAGGCGGGGTCGCCATCGACGACGATGAGGGGAAGATTCGTGGAATCACAGAGAGATTACACGGCGTCGTATTGAGGGTCCCTATAATTCCGAGCTTTCTGTCAACAGAAAAGGAAAGGAGAAAGAGCAAAATAGCCACTCAGCAAACTAATACGTGAAACCGTGAAAGGTGGAGGCTTTAGGACGAGAGACTTCTAGAATTTTATTTTATTTTGTTTTTTTTATTCCCCCTCTCTCTCTCTCTCTCTCTCTCTCTCTCTCTCTCTCTCTCTCTCTCTCTCTCTCTCTCCTCTTTCTTTTTTTTCTCGAAAACAAAATAAAAAAATAAAAAATAAAAACCTCTAAAAGAATTATGGGCTCAAATTTTAGAAAATTATAAATTATTAACTGTTTATGTTTTTATAAATTGATAGGAGTTCATAAATTATCGATAAGAGTTTACAAACTATCGGATCTACTAATTTTATTATTTTTTGCATCTCTCAATTTCCTTCCAACTAATCCACCCTTGGGTGCTCTCTCTCTCTCTCTCTTTTTCAAAATTAGTTATTTGCTGTTTTAATACTTATATGAAAAAGAACTATAAATTTGAAGAAATTAAATTTGATTTTTCTAAATTATAAGGTTCCTTAGAAATGATAGTTTAGAATATATCCTATTGTTATTTGGCTTTCCAAAGTGGAGAGCATTATATACCTTTTCAAAAAAAAGCATTATGTTTATTTGTATTAATTTATAATTGGTTACATTTAAATTAATTTTAATTTTTAAACAATTACATTTCTATTTTAAAAAAATAAATATATAACATAAATTAATTAACAATTGGGATATAAATATAAGTTTTATTTATAATATTTATCAATTGTAACAAATATTTTTTTCTTTTAAAAAAATGCTATTGTTTGTTTTCTATTTATTGTTAAATTATTATTTAAATATTATATGAGATATTAAAAAAAATAAAAACTATAACTCAGCTAACTAATTTTTGAAAAAATCAAAAGAATAAAAGACTTTTTTACTTTACAAATAATGTTAAAGGTAACAATGTAATTTATCAAGAGGTTTTGTCAACTAATAAATGTTATTTTGGTTGTTGATTTATATTTAATTATGCTTATATTCTCAAAGTTTTAATATATATTAATACTTAAGATATAATAAAACTTTAACAGATAAAGTAAATAGATATAACCGTGCCATTTCTTATTGGTAGATTTTTTGTAGACTAATTAAAACTTTCAATATTACTATTTTAATATGAATATTGTTATTTAAGGGCCTAGGCATTTTAGGTTGGTTTTTTCATACAAATTGATTGGACTGGATTTGGTTATAATTAATAAGTCGTCGAATTAGGTTGGGATGTAAAAATCAACTCAACTCAATCCAAACAAAATATAATATAATTTAAATAATTTTATATGTTTTTTTTATATTATATAAGCTTTTTTGTTATTATTATTAGTTTGTATTATTTACTTGGATAATTATAAATGTTGATAATATTATTTTATTTTTTTAATATATATTTGTCTTTATATGTTCCTTTTCCTTCTAATAAAGTTTTTTTTTTTTTGGTTGAATGAATAAATAAGTGTTTTGTTATTATTGTTAAATATAATTGGTCTTAATGCAGTTTCGTTTATTAAAAAAAAAAAAAAGATTTCACCCATATTTTTTATATTAAAAATTATTATAATAATAAAATATATTGTTATTGTTATTATTATTATAATGAAACAAATTGACGTTTGGTGGCCCGTTCATTCCCCAATGCATTGGGTATAGGAATATGATTAAAAAAATAAAAAGGAAAAGGGGTTAAAAATTAGAAAATAAAATAAGGGAGAGATTGGAACAAGTGACAGCGTTTTGGCACTTTCTCATTTTCCACACGGAATTCCGAAGCGACCAAACCCAAACACCTTCAATCTCAGGTAAAAAGTCCTCAATGACCTTGTCAATTTCTCTTTCTCCGTTTAAATTATTAAAAAAATAATTTATACACTTTTGATCGTATATCGTATACAAAGTTGCCCAATACCATGCATACAAAAAGTTATGTATTTTCCAAAGCACAAATATTTATTAGTATTATTACCCATACTAACTTGTTTTTATAAAACAGATATTTTGTTGTTAGGAAGCAAAAAATAAAAATAAAAAAAGTGAAAATAAAAAACATTATTATTAATGTTATTTTTTAGGCCAGCTTTGATAAAAGGTATTTTCATCTTGCACCTTAAGAAAAAAAAAACCAAAACACAATGACTGAGGCACTGAAATCTGTTACAAAAATTAATTTGTTGACATACATATTTTGTTCTTAGGGTTAGGGTTTCTAGAACTTTTGGGATTTGTATGCCCAAATTTTTATTCTTTTATAATTTGATTTCTTCCAGATTTACCCTTTATCCATCTGTGAATTTCTGCCAATAACAACTGTATTCTTGCGCAGATCAAAAAAAAAAAAAAAAAAAAAAACTGTATTACTGCAATCTGTTAATTTTTTTTTTTGAAAATTTTATTTTTATTTTTTTGGAGAAATTTTCTGGGTCTTCTTGATGATTTTGTTGATTGTCTGAAAGAAGGTCTTGTTTGTCATATTTGGATTTGTGTGGGTACCCATCAGACCCAACTTTGCTGTAGCGAAAGGCTTTTTCGTTCCTGTGCTTACTGTTCTGGCGGTCTTTTTAGGTTTAAGGTTGGATCTGATTCGGCTTTTTTTCTATTTTTAATCAATCAATTTGAAAAGATTTTAGGTTTTTTTTTTTTTTTAAAAGGATCTGAAGGTTGAGTTAAAATAAATTTTTTTTTGGGATTCAACTTTATTTGATTGATGTTCTTAAAGAATCTGGGTATTTTCAACGGAGTTTTGAGCTGGGTTTAGTTTCCGTGGAAGTTTCAGACACTTGGATCAAAATCATGTAAGCTCTAATTTATATAAAAATAAATTTAATTTTTAATGTTTAATAATTCTTAGTCCTTTTCTGTAATTTCGTTTATTTGCTTTTAAAATTAGCTCAAATTTTGGGGATTCTTTGATCATTGTGAAAAAGATTATGGGTAGACCTAGATTTTCAATCAGTTCTTTGCACGATATGGAATTTATGATGATTTTGATGATCAAACATGTTTATGTATGTTTTTTGCGGTTGATACTTATGGTGTAGGTTCTGTAGAGATATATTGTGGATTTTGGATAAAATATATCGATTATGCTGTAGTGTAATAACTGAATGACGAAAAAAGGTGTAATGTGGCTGATAAATTTGGATTCGGCTGCATGTTCGTTAGACTGGTAATTTTGATTTATGCTTTTGATTTATTTATTTATTTATTTGTTGCAGATGAGAACTTTTTCTTTTATAATTACTGGGGAAATTGGAAGAGTTTCTCAGAGTTGGGCTCCATGATCCAATACTTGCAACGTCATAATTAAGCTCCATGAGAAGTTGTTGTCCTACTTGCATTTATGCTGTAAATTGATTCTTTTACATATAGAAACGATTTGGAGTCAGTCATCTACTGTCCTCGTTTCACATTACAATGGGGACAGAACTCATGAGAGTTTGCATCAAAGAAGATAATGATGAATTTCCACCGGTTCCACCGGGTTTCGAGTCATTCACATCTTTTACCTTAAAGAGGGTGGAGGATGAGAATCAAGCTAGTCAAAACATGGTTGGTTGTTCGGCATCTCCTAGTGCTACCGAATTAGAGTCACTTCAGATGGAAACCAGCATTGATGTTAACAATGTTGCTAAGATTACAAGGTCCCTCAGGCGTAAGCCCGGGATAAACTACGGGAAATATGATTGTAGTTCTGAGGATGAGTTGGATGAAAGGATTAATCATGTGAGTGTTGTGTTTCACTGTTGATATTCTTCTTACTTTTATGCATTTTGATTAGGTGGTTTTGCATTTTTCTACATTAGAGTGCTATAATTCTATATACTGACTCTTGAACCATTTTGTTATTCCAGAGTTTTGCAAGGCCTCGTTTGCCAAAGGGGGTAGTACGTGGTTGTTCAGAGTGTCACAATTGTCAAAAGGTTAATGTTAAAAATTCACTTGCTTCACTACTTTTGGTTGTTAACATAATCTGATCCTGTTATAGCTCTTTTTGGAGCCTTATAATTTCTTTCACAGCATACCCTTGTTACAATTCACTACAGTTGGAGCACAGCTCCATTACCAAGTATAGTGACTTCTAGAATCATCTAAGTTTACACCATTATGGTTGAAGGCTGGTTACCATGATGAATCCTTGCTGCAATTGCTAGGCTGGGATTGCAGCAATTAGAGAAGCTGAACCTGATGTAATCATTTAATAGTAGTTTAATCTGTAGAGCCTTAAATATAATGACTGATGATTAAAGTTTTGGAACAGGTTGCTGCAAAATGGCGTCCTGAGGATGATCGAAGGCCTGACCTTCAGGATGCTCCTGTCTTCTACCCAACTGAAGAGGTCTTTATTTCTACTTCTGGACTTAGAATTTCTTATATCCTGTTTATATTACATGTAAGCTGTAAAGTTCTTTCATATAGCGAATTTAGATCATGAACCAGTTTGTGACCTTTCTCAGGAGTTTGAAGATACGTTGAAATATATAGCAAGCATACGCCTGAAAGCTGAATCATATGGAATTTGTCGCATTGTTCCCCCTTCTTCATGGAAACCTCCTTGTGCTCTCAAGGAGAAAAAGATTTGGGAGAATTCTAAATTTGCTACTCGTGTCCAGAGAGTTGACAAGCTTCAAAATCGACATTCAGTTAAAAAAACATCAGTAATTCACAATCAAATGAGAAGGAAAAGGAGGAGAAGCATGCGGATGGGCTCTGATTGTGTGACTGGTGGCAAAGGACCTGGTGGTGTTGGACATCAGGAGGCAGAAACTTTTGGATTTGAACCTGGCCCAGAGTTTAGTTTGGAAACATTTCAAATATATGCTGATGACTTCAAAACCCAGTACTTCAGAAAGAATGAGAATGTTGCTGGTGGTAACTTTACAGTGCTCAATGAGGATTGGGAACCATCTGTTGAGGATATTGAAGGTGAATATTGGCGGATGGTAGAAAAACCTACTGAAGAAATTGAGGTATTACTTGAGTGGTTTTTGATATTGATGTAGTATTTTCTTCTTCAATAAATTTATTCATATATCATGTTTCTCATATCCTTTTATCTTTCTCATTTTGCCTCTCTTGCTTTTGTTCGTGCTGTCTGTATATGTTCATATTAAAACATTAACCGAAGATGGTGACCATGGTTCTTTTCATATGGTGTAGGTGCTCTATGGAGCAGATCTGGAAACTGGTGTTTTTGGCAGTGGTTTTCCCAAAAGCTCAAGTCAAGATGGTTCAGCTGCCATAGAACAATATATAAAATCTGGTTGGAATTTGAACAACTTTCCTAGGCTTTCTGGATCTGTTCTATCTTATGAAAGCAGTGATATTTCTGGAGTTCTGGTGCCTTGGTTGTACGTAGGCATGTGCTTTTCTTCATTTTGTTGGGTAAGAGTCATAGAATCTGGATGCTTCTTTATAGCTCAATCTTTCCTTGCGATGTGGGACTACATTATGATGACAGTGATACATTCCTTTTTCTTATTTTTATTAATATAATTTACATTTCGGGAAATTGAAATCTGATTAGATGCTATTCTGGATAGTTGCATGTCATTATTGTCACTATATTCACGGTTTTCCTCTGCATACTGCACAGATTCCATGGTTTGAAGATCTTGAGCGTCGTAGTTTCATAATGAATGATTGCATGAAGTGATTTTAAACACGAAACTATTTAAAAGTTTTACCCTGTTCCCATTATAGAAGGAAACCAACTCCAAGAAACTGCAACTTTTGTACCATTTCTTTATTTTCATTCTCCATGTCAGAAAGTGATTCTTTTTAGAGACATGTATATGGCTAGTGAAAAGTGGAATAGTTTTGTAAGCATTTGTCCCATTTTCAAAATTAAGGTTTTTCAATTTATCTAAAAAGATTTAAATGCATATTTAAGATAAGGATTCTATCTATTTCAGTTGAGATTTTCTGGTATAATTTTTTTTTTTGGGGGGGTACAAGATAATAATCGCTCATGCATATTTATTACATATTGAGAGTGCTAACTCATCCGTCTTCATTTTGTTTATAACAGCATGTTGAAGACCATCACTTGTACTCATTGAATTACATGCACTGGGGTGCACCAAAGCTGTGGTATGGTGTCCCAGGGGGGGATGCCTGCAAATTGGAAAAAGCTATGAGAAAACATTTGCCTGACCTTTTTGAAGAACAGCCTGACTTGCTTCATAAGCTAGTAAGTAAAAGATCCTTTCCTCTGGTACTTTAATGTTTGGAAAATATCGGTATTAGATGAAGTTACTTACGTGGACTGGAAGTGTAAGATGTGGAACCAGTCATAAGAATAAGCTAAGTATGCCCTTGATACTTGGTTGGTATCATCCTGCCCTATTAATGATTTTCATAATTTTGAGCCCAGTTGCAATCAGTTTTCTTTACATGCAGTCTTAGTAAGAGGCAAATTGACTCATTCATCATGTTGAGCCTTGTTTTGTTTGGCTTGGTGTTCTTTCTATTCCTTGGAATGAAATTACTATGTTCTTTTAGGTTTTTTGCTACTTCTAATCTTAATTATTGCTTCCGTTGGCATATATGAGGTGTAGTTACATATGAAGATTTCCCAGCCCTTGTTCTGAATGGTGCAGTAATTTTACAGTTTGTTTATCAAAGGCACCTAAAATTCATTATTCTCCTTTCACTAGTGTAGGAGTTTTCCATCAGTATTTTACTGTCACAAGGTGCTCTCTGCTCTCAGCATGCTTTTTGTTTTTGCACAGGCATTTAATGTTTTAGGTATCCTAAAATTCTTTCCTTTTGTGTATACCCTTTATCCTAGTTGATGCCATCATCATTTTTGTGAGAAAATAGACAGACCGTGTTTATTAAGTTGCAATGTTTCATGCTGCCTTCTGTGCCTCAGACATGGATTTTCTTTTTGGTGTAGGTAACACAGCTTTCCCCCTCCATTCTGAAATCTGATGGTGTACCTGTCTTCAGATGTGTTCAGAATCCTGGAGAGTTTGTTCTGACCTTCCCACGAGCATATCATGCAGGGTTCAACTGTGGCTTCAACTGTGCAGAGGCAGTTAACGTGGCTCCTGTTGACTGGTTGCCCCATGGGCAGATTGCAATAGAGTTGTACTGTGAGCAGGGACGAAAGACTTCCATTTCACATGACAAACTCTTGCTTGGGGCAGCAAGAGAAGCAGTAAGAGCGCACTGGGAACTAAATTTATTGAAGAACAATACTTCAAATAACTTAAGATGGAAAGATGTTTGTGGGAAGGAAGGCGTCTTAGTGAAAGCACTTAAGGTAAATGATACTTATGTAACAAAGTTAATATTTTGAAAATTAATTCAAGTGCCTGAATTTCGTGGCACACTGAGCTTGTTTACTCTGGATGTTCAATACATGGATAGAATATAGAACCTGATTGCTGAAGTATAATCGCTAGTATAGAGCAGTTCATGTATATTTCAAAATTTATAAAATTGAATTAACTGGTGGTGATGCCCGTTAGAAATCCCCATCAGCATGGATTTTTTTGAAAATCTCAGCCTGGATCCAAATCCACCTGTCTGAAGACAAAGAAAGATCAACGGCAGGAATGAGAGTTGTACATGTTCTATTTTTCAAATTGTATCCGATATTTGCTTTGTTTTTTGCTGTCAACTGCACTGTCATTTTCATACTTAAATTGCCTCCCAATAGTTTCTCATTTGATATTTTATCTTTTCCAGACACGGGTGGAGATGGAGCGTGTAAGGAGAGAATTTCTTTGCCCTTCTCAGGCACTGAAGATGGAGAGCAATTTTGATGCCACCAGTGAAAGGGAATGCAGCATATGTTTTTTCGATTTGCATCTGTCTGCAGCAGGTTGCCATTGTTCACCAGATAAATTTGCATGCTTGAATCATGCAAAACAATTATGTCCATGTGCTTGGGGTGATAAATTTTTCCTTTTTCGCTATGACATCACTGAATTAAACATCCTGATTGAGGCACTGGAGGGAAAATTAAGTGCTATATACAGATGGGCTAGACTAGATCTTGGATTAGCCCTGAGTTCCTATGTCAAAGATAATATGCAGGTGGTTAGACATCTTCATTCCTCCAGCGAATCTATACCTGGAGAGATGAGTTCACACACTTCTGCCAATTCCGTTAAAGGTCCTTCAGTTATAGAAATCACAAAAGAGAGCTGTATAAACTCAACTGGAATTATTGACCAGACTTCTTCAGAGCAAAAGAAGACATCACCGGAAGCTGCATTACCTTTAAGAAATACAAGGACATCATCTATATCTCGCAGTTCATGTGAAACTGAGATGTTGAATAATACTTCTGAGGTAAAGGGAGGAGAATCCATTATTTTGACTTCCAATACAAGAACCCCAGTTTGCCAGTTGTCTGAAGAAGACACAACATACATGGTAGAGCCAGTTAAAGGAGCATCTGTGGTGAAGAAAACTTCAGTCTTAAAGCATGATAATATTATACTTCTTAGTGATGATGAAGGTGATGAGCCAAAGGTATTAGTTTCAGATAGAATAGAAGATACTTCTGCTGCTAAGTGGTCAGAGCATTCTGAGAGGCTGGAAGCTCCTGTTGATAAAGTGAGCCCTTGTAATTACAATAAAGATACAAACTTGACTACCCCAGTGACTGATGCAGCGGTGATGGGTGAAAAGGGCAGCAGTCAAGTACCTGACGGAGAAAGGAAGAGTTTGTCTCGTTCTGTTCATGTTAAAGATGAACAATGCGAAAATGGTGGACATGTAGGATGTAATCTACGAAGCCATTCTTTACGTTCAGGTTCCATGGGTCCAGAATCTGGTAGAAATATACAGGATTCCTCAACCACTAGCAACACCAGTGATCTCAATAATGCAACTTTGAGGAACGAACCTAAGCATCCACATCCTTGTGCCAGTGGAATATTTGATGGCATGATCCCAAATTTATCTGAAAATGCAAGAACTTTTACTGGAAGCCCATCATCCAGCTCAAATAATTTGGATAGATATTATCGCCAGAAGGGTCCCCGTATAGCAAAATTGGTAAGGAGGATCAATTGCATGGTTGAGCCTCTGGAATTTGGGGTCGTGCTTTCTGGAAAGTCATGGTGCAATAGCCAGGCCATTTTTCCAAAAGGTAAACTGCATACCAAATGTACTGAGATAATTAATTCCTAGGCACATGTTCTCAAAAGGAAATAGGAACTCACATCCATGTGATTCATATTTTATTCTTCTTGGTGCACAGGGTTTAGGAGCCGGGTGAGGTACATGAGTGTCTTAGATCCCACAATTATGTGTTACTATGTATCGGAAGTACTGGACATTGGACGGACTGGACCTCTGTTTATGGTATTGGAAATGTACTTTTAGTGTATGCTATTCATATAGTGTCATGTTTTAAATGCATTTATTCTGTTTGTACCCAATCTTCTATTATTTTCATGAAAAAGGGTTGTGCATAAGTTATAGTATATTTCTCAATGTGTTAATTTTTCCTCGATTTTGTCTTTAGGTTTCCTTGGAGCAGTTCCCAAGTGAAATATTTGTCCATGGTTCAGCTACCAAGTGCTGGGAAATGGTGAGAGAGAGAGTCAATCAAGAGATTTCAAGACAGCATAAACTAGGAAGAATAAACCTTCCTCCTTTACAGCCTCCTGGAAGTCTTGATGGCTTTGAAATGTTTGGGTTTACTTCACCAGCTATAGTACAGGTAAATAATAAAGGAAGTAATTACTTTACATTTTTAAGTAAATACTAGAGGTGGATTCTTGATGTTAGGCCTTGGTATATTTTTACTTCTAAGTCAGTTGGCAATGTTGCAAACTTTTTTATGCTCTTTATATCATTGCTCAATAGTTCTCAGTCCTTTTGCTGATATATTCTTTAAATAATAATAATAATAAAATCAACAGGCCATAGAGGCAATGGATCGAAACCGAGTCTGTTCTGAGTATTGGGACTCCCGGCCGTACTCCCGGCCTCAAGTTCAGATTCCACAAACTTGTCGATCAAAAGACAGCAGCGGAAATTCTCAGGCCAAGTCAGAGCAAAAAGATGATATAGGAGGTGCCTTTCAGAATCATCATCCATTGCCCGTTGGAACTGATACGGTACTGAGGGGCCTATTCAAGAAGGCTAACCTAGAAGAACTACACACACTGTATAGCATTTTACATGGCAATTCCTCTGCAGCCGGTCAGCGCTCTGTGACTCAACTTCTTAATGAAGAGATTCACACTCGGCAGAGATGATTCACTAATTAATTGGTCCTCATACTCGCAAGTCTTTTGTGTTTTTCTTCAGAGACTACACGCTGCTATGATGGCAGTTTTTGACTCTTTTGTATTACTTACCTGATTTTTCAGGTTGCACATACATCACTCTCAAACAGGTCATTCTTTTAACCTACAGTAACAGAAGAGGACCGTCTAGTAGAGGACAAGTACGCCCCTCCCCAACAAAAGAAAAACCTAAAAGAAGGGAATCAAAAAAACAATGTCACAGTAAATATGTTTGCACTTTTATTTTTCTTTTCCAACAACTCCAATTTACGAATACAAAACAGGTTGAATTCTTTGTTGAAAACGTCAGAAACTTAAGGTGATTGTTAAACTGTATGGTTATTCAAATTATTTTCTGAAGGTACATATGAAGTATTTAAAATATTAATAAGAATATTAATGGATTGTAAAATTATAATTGGGCAGGCTGGGTGGGCTCAAACTGTATCTCCTTGATTTGAAGATTGGGTTCGCCCACTTTCATGCCCTTTTTTTAATTGAACATGAATTTTATCTACTTTTGTTTTAAGAAATTATATATCTAATGACCCTTTAAAATTTGCACTAAGTAAATAATTTAATATTATAAATTTTTATAAAATATAACTAGTACTTTAATAAGTATTTATAATATTAATATGAGACTTGTGAATGAAACAATGAAGAAAAACTACGTTTATTTGAAATATGGAAAAGGTTGATATTTCGGAAACCAAAATAATATAAGAGAAGTACTAGTTGTACTCACCAACGAGTTCTATACAAATTTTATTACAAATTTATATTTTTATTTTCATTTAAAATTATTATTAATGATATTTATTAATTAAATATATTTGTATTCACAAATATAAAATTGAATATTTTAAATATATTTAGAAATATATGATTGAATGTTTTTAGATATAAATATCTTAAATATATTTAGACGGAGACGATTGAACATCTTAAATACATTAAAAAATATACGATAGAATGTTTTCATATCCTAACATTTCAAATTTATTTAAAAGTATTTGACTGCGCATTTTAAATGTGTTCAGAAGATCTTGAAATCGAATACTCCAATTAATATAGTTTTTTATTACCCAAAAATGTTCTAACCGAAAATAAAATTTTATGAAATTTTAATAATTATCAATTTCATTCAAAACCATTATAAAGAATTTTCGTAAAGTTGTATTGATTTGTAAGCGATTTGTGAAAGAAATTTATTTGACTTAGTTAAGACTACGAACTGTAAATATTTTAGGTACTAAAAATATTATATAAAATTATTTTTTATATATATTTAAATTATAGTATATAAAAAATGATATTATATAGAACTTGTTTAAAATTGTGAAAAAAAATTTCATAATAAAATTATATTTAAGTCAAATAAAAAAATTGATAAAAATCAATTATAATCTAATTGGATGCTAGTAGAATTCCCCTAAAATGACAGTTTTAAGTTGAGTTATATTGTTATTATTTTTCAAAACTAAAATTTTTTATTAGAAAAATATTATCATATCATTATTATTATTATTATTTTAATTAAAATTTTAAAACTAAACATCTTTATTATTATTTTTTAATATTAACCAATTAAATTTTCATATTATCACATATGACTCATTATAACGTGGTGGATCACATAAACGATACTTTTCAAATGAAAATGGTTTTAGTAACCATTTATGGTAATTTTGCTTTTTTCTTGTATAGTGATTTAGATTAGAATTGTCTCCATGATGGGTAAAGATTTTGTCCAATGCATACATACGTATATATATATATATATATTTAAGGATATATGTGCTAAAATGGTACTTAAAATAATACCAAAAATTGCATAGTAATTGGTCAAGATTGAGACACGCAGCCACCGAGAGGACTGTGACAAGAATTTTCAAGTGGCGATTGCCCATATCAAAGACACCAATTCCTCTATATCACATAATATTATTTTACTAATTACCAAAAAAAAAAAATCATAATATTATTTTACTAAATTAGATAAAAATGATATAAGCCGCAAATCTTTTTGTGTTTATTTATTTATTTTGGATAAATTAGCAGCAAATTCGAAACTATTAAAAATGATTTCCCAAAGGATTAAATTGAATTTAAATATATATATATATATATATATTGAATAAAAAAAGAAAGGAAGAAATGACAAAAGAGAGTGATCCCCCACTAATTTTTCCATGGAAATCTGGTCCGTCCGTCTGTCCGTCCCGCCATAAATAGCAAAAGAGGTAACGGCCAAAGATGGAAAACGCACAACCCCAACACAGCGCCTAAATTCGTACGGACGAAACCTCCCGAGACAACGAATCCAACGGATTATGAATAGTCCACGTGGTGGTAATACAATCCAACGGTGATTAACATGACGAGTGTCATTGATACGTAAAACGAAAGAAGGGGCTCGCGTAACGAGGATATAGGATGCGCTGTTGCCGACATATAGTACAGCCTCCACGTGGGAGCACGCGGTGGGTGGGGACCAGAATGAGGCGCACGTGGCAACCACCTGGGGGTCCCACCAAGCTGACCGTAGATTGCGGGATCTTTGTACGGGGCGCCTCGCCCTTTGAACCAAAGGTGGTTGCTTTTTTTTTTCTCTTTTTTTTTTTCTTATTATTATTATTATTTTTTTTTAATTGCGTTTTGAGAAAAGACAAAAACATTTAGGTGGGTGAGTTTTTAAAATCATTTTATTTTTAATTTTCATAAATATAAATATTATTTATCTTTATTTTAATTTTTTTTTAGGAGATTGATGGTGATTGGGTGGTTCGGTTGGATCTCCACTTTTCATTGGGTGCACAAACATCCAATCATTGAACAGAGATAAGCATTTTACTTCTTTTTGAAGCATTAAATTTTGATGGTGATGGCCACACCTTTGTCTTAATAATTTTAGGGAAGCAATAAGGTTATGTTTGGCTTGGGAGAAAACAGGCTAGAGGAAATCCCAAAAATGAAAATGCGGTGGATATGGGTGGTTCTAATTTGACCCAAAAAATATATATATAATATATGTTCTTAAATAAAACTATATTTGTGGGCGATTTATGATGCAGGTTTAAAAGTTGGTCAATTATTTGCTTTCTTTTTTTCAAAATGTAAAAAGGTTACACACTTTTGTTTTTTGTTTTTGTTTTTGTGAGTGGATTGAAAATTAATAAACTTCTTTTTTTCTTTGTTTTTTGAAAACAAACACGTTTGATAAACTTACCCATATATTATTTTCCCATTTATAATATAGAGGGTCAGGGATAAGTTAGTCCTGAGGTGTGTTTGAACATCAATTGAAATTTTCAAAAATAAGTCAACCGAGTAACGTATTTATTAACTCTACCGAACAATAATATTCATTTTCAAACTTCAAAAGTAGTAAGATTTTGTCATTTGTTTTCCTTCACATTTTGATCTTGACAACCCTTCCCAATCTTTATGTAAAATTCCTTCAACTCTCTCTCTCTCTTTCTCTCTCTCTCTCTAACATACAATATTATAGTATATTATTAACTAGTTAATAAGCCAGATCACCATTCTATTTATATATATTATATATACATATATATTAAGAATGATTGTTTTCATTAAATAATAAAGATTAGTATATAGCATGTCTATCACTTGTATTATGGTACAGGAAGCAAAGAAACTTATACATTGATAAAATATATGCTGGACCTTTTATCTTTGCCTTACTAATTTCATAATTCTAATCTAATATAATTAGCGACATGGTAATGGTTTGTTTAATCAATTATTGTTGGCTAGGAAAATGCTAAATACGAATTTTATATCGTTTTGTATATACATAGAAAAAAAAATAATAATAATAAACAATAAACACAGCCTTAACTAAAGGATTTTATACATCGATCACGAGTGTATTAGGATTTCTTTCAAAGGGATTCGTCTCTTTTTTCTTAATCATGTGCGAAAGGCTATAACATATATTTCCATTAGAAATTCAAAGGAAAATCTCTTCAAAAAATGACGTCACAAACACGATTATGAGTGATGGGGTTAGCCAAAATATTATGCATCTTTTTTCTCTTTTCATTTGTATTTTTAACGTAACACATTATAATTAAGTATTAATTCTCACAAGAAGACAACATATTTAGCTAATTTTCTTTTGCACATACAGATTTTAATTTCTAAGTCTATGATACCAGTATATTTAATCGCAACTAGGATTCTTATAATCTTTATTAAACATACTTATAATTACATATTGTTTAATTTCCTAACTTATTCCTCCATATTAATTATAACACCAAATTCTAGTTAAATCAAGAATTTTTATCTTTTGGAGAATATACAGCTTCCATTTTACATTAAAAGTCTATTAAGTTGGCAAAAACAGGTTTGTCACTTTTTCACTTACATTTAGAGTTTTAAATTATTAATTAAAATGACAATTTTAATACTTTATAAGTTAATGAATTTCTATTTTGTATTGAGAATTTGCCATCCATCTATATAGCACTACTATGTTTATATATTTGATAGTCAACTTTACTGTACTGATAATTAATATAAATCAATATATATATAATTAAATTTATATCAGATTGATTTAATGATTTTAGTATCAAATATTTCATTTACGAGCCATTAAATCCTCTTGAGAATTAAAATTTAAAATTTAATTATTAGCAATGTGTATTCAACGATACATTAAAATATCTACTTAGACAAAATAAATCTTATAGGAACCAAATAATCATGAATGATCTCTTAGGAACTTAATTGTGTTTATATATATATATATATATATAACACAATTTTGATCTACGAAAGAAGTTCATCCTCATTGTGTAAAAGAGATAAGCCGTGCATGCATAAGAAATCATACATAAAGTTCATTTGCTCTACAAACTAATTATGACTTTATATATATATATATATATATAAAATAATGATTTATTGGACTATCTAACTTACTTTTATTAAAGAATACTTAAAAGTAGGATTGATAATTCATATATAGCAACACTAATTTAAAATATATTTTTAATTTTTAATTTTTAATACTAAAAATTTAGTAAGAGAAAATAAACCATTTAGTAGAAATCAATTAAATTTTCATATTATATTTAAATAGCATTGAATTTTTTGTTAAAAAAAAATTGAAAATTTTAGACATTTCTTTATTTACCACCATTTAATTTTATATCACATCTATATCTAACATCATAAAATAAGTTAAATAGATCAAAACTCTATTTATTTATATACATACATAAAACATGTGTAAAATAAAAAATATATATTCATCAAAAATTGAGTTGCTTATGCTTTGATATTTTTACTTTTCAAATTAAAAATTGTTTCAAATTAATCTAATTTTTTATTTTGCTTAAACAAATTGGAGGCAATTTTGTCTAGAAATTTAAAATACAATTTATGAAAAAAATAAAATATTAATCAATGAAAAGAAAGTATAACCATTGTTAATTTGTTTCATCAAACTGAAATTGAACCAAACTATAATAAATTTAAAATTTAAAATTATTATATTTGAAAATTAAAATTTTAAATCATAAAATCAATTCTAAATTACAATTCATCTAAATTGATTTTAAATTACAATTCATCTAAATATATATATATATATATAATTCCTTAATGATAGGAACGTCTACATATTTTTTTATATTTTTTATGGGAATTTCAATACTAACAGTAAATATAATTTTTTTTAAAATTATCATAAATAGTATCCCGATACGATAATTTTTTAAAAAATTATTGTATTTAAAGCTGCATCCATATCAATACAACCAAAATAAATATTGATAATTTTTTAAAAAATCATCGTTTTTAAAGCTGTCCGGTAACATCTGAGTACAGTAAAATCTCACTCTCTGTGTATATATATATACACACACATAAAAGAAAAGGTATAGAGCTAGAAATTGGAAAATAATTGATGAAGATGCTTTCAATTCCAATCACCTCGATCTACAGTTTTCCATGTAAACATAAAGCTTGATGGGTAATTCCCATCAAACTCAAGTCTAATCAATAAAACCTTGAAAGAAAATAATGGGTTTGTGAGACAGATGCCGCTTATATAATAATAATGATTATAATAATAATATTTTATAGGACATTTTGCATTGGTTGATGGACATTTATTCAATTCAATTATAAGTAATCAGGCAATAATTAACATATGCAAACACAACATGGTCTAGTCAAATAATAATTTACATATAAATATATACATATTTATATATGATACAAAACCTATTTTTTTCTGGTAAATGAAATTGCATTGATGCACCAAAGAAAAAAAAAAAAACAAAAAATACAAAAACTATTTGCAGGCTATACAAATATGTGATCACACATAGATCGACTGATCAACTACTTAGAAAAGGATTATCTTTCGTCACATTGCCATAGCGCATATGATAAAACTTGGGGGGAATAAATAATAAATTCAAATTTTGATTTGAATATAAAGGATTAAAAATAGACCCGTGATCTCTCTCTCTCTCTCTCATTTCTTGTATTCCTGTAGATACACATGTTACATGTAAAAAGTAACAAGCACGCATCCAATAATGTCACCTTTGAAACTGCCACCAACATCACCGGAGTGATTGCAGAGACTAGCTGGAAAAGAAGTACTTGTTGGAAAAACTATAATATAATATATATATATATATATAGTCTTCTCGTCTCTATTTCCTTTAAAATAATTATAATGAAAGAAAACTATACCACCTATACTAGCTAATAGCTAGCTCTAATATATGCATGTATGCATGAAGAACCAAACTGATCATCACCAGGAAGGTACACGGACCAGTACTACATTTCAAATCATCTTTTTTTTTTTTTTTTAAGGAAACGCTGAATATATGCATGCATAATTTGTTGAACAAGGCACAATCGATATAATATATATATATATATACAAACACACATTATAAAATGGTATATTACCAATGCATCTTCAATGTCTACGTTCAAAATAAGCTATATATGTTTAAAAAACACACGTTATAATTATTAATCAATTCATTTTAATTATTATCAATGGATCTGCCCCATAAACATGGATACAAAATTCAATATAATATGAGGCGAATCCTGTGTAATTGAAATTAACACCATGCAAAATCGATTCTTAAAACCTTATCCTACATTATCAGAAAACACACACACACACACACACAAAAAAAGGGACCAAAAATAAATTCTATAGTAAAAGTGTATAAATATATAAAACTCATACTATATAGTTAAATATGAGCACGAAATATGCATGAGTGGATAGTTTTTCTATCCACATATGCGATGGAAATTCTTTGAATGCACAATTCACAGAGAAAGAGAATGCAAATATTGCTTTAATTAATTATTTCAGTCATGGATGCAGAAATTTAAGTCCCCCGAGCATACTGCGTTCCCTGATGTAACTTATCGAGTATATATGCCTTTTAAAATTTCATGAAACAGAGAGACTAAATTTATTGATTCAACAATTTTTTCCGTCGCCTGCTCTATATGCATTTGAACTTTCAAGTCTTAACTAACCGATCTTCCCAAATGATTCTCATACATGTATATATATATATATATATATGATGATTAAGAACTTCCATTCCCAAGAATAAAAGACGACTTCTATAGAATTCTAGCCAATATATATCACTAGTACTTTCTAGCTACACTCACCTATACAAATAAGACAAAACCAATCAACTTATTCAATTAATTAATCAACTATAAGAATTATTTTAGGAATGGTCCATCAATAAAGAGTATTAAATATACTTTAATAACAATTGAAGACAGATCCTCGCTCAAGGACAACCTAACAGCAGCCTAAGATATAGAAAAATCTCTTTTAAATTAATCAATATTATTTAATTAAATTAAGGGGCGGGTGGATTTTGTCCAGGTGGGAATAGGGAGGGGATTTAATAGTCTCAAAATCTAAATATTCCATTCTTTCGTATGGACTTAAGTTTGTATATGTGTCTATTAAATTAATAATACTATTCAAACATGTGTGTATTTACTTAGCTGTCTTCTATAGCAGAAAAAGATAATCTAGGCTTCGTCCTTGTTTTTTTTTTTTTGCCTAATTATAGATCTACTAAGATAATTAATGTCTTGAAACTAATACCTAACCCTACCAGCAGCTTTGAATATTATTTATGCATAGTCTCGTGAGCTTTCCACTGATCCAATCAGATATAAGTTGAGATCAAACAGGAATTTCTCTCCTCCTAATCCTCTTTCTCTTTGATTCTCTTTGCATGAGCACCAGAGAATGAGAGAAAAAGAGAGATAGAATAACATTCTAACAAAGTCTTAATGTTTTAGAATTATCTCATTCATGTCTACGACGTATGGGTACCAATGTTATATAAGATATATATATATATATATCCAAACAATACATATGTAATGCAAATGCCTAAATTTTTATTGACCCATTAGATGTGCTTAATGGGTTTAATTCCCACATATAATCATACAAATAATTATAATATGTAAATATGTATTAATCCCAGAGGCAATTTCTTACAAAAAATAAATAAATAAAATAAGGGAAAATGAGGAAATATTATACAAAAATCTACTGTTTATAATGCTGTTTTCAAGTACAATCATGATCATATCTGCTAACGAGTCTACCCACCTGCTGTAGTTACACACTTACACTTCCACTGCCATAAATTGCCATCCCGTTTTTTTCCTCTAAAAACACCATTTTCAAAATCTAATGCTTTAAAAGTATTCATATATATTATATTATACCATATCATATGTCTTATGAAGACATCCACAAAATATTAAAAAACAAATTCCAAAAAAAAAAAAAAAAAGAAAAAAGAAAAAAAGCACTTTCCAAATAGTAGTCCACCGAATTATATAAACCATATCGGTTGGGTTCTTAATTAACAAGGTGACTAATTAGAGAGGGGAAATTAGAGAGAAAGAAAGAAAGAAAAATATACCCCAGATGAGCGAGTGATGGATCGATCGGTGGAGTCGACAAATGCAGATAATGGATAATACTGATAATCATATTGATGATGATGATGATGTTTCACTTGATATCTTTCTTTCTTTTCTCACACCCAAACTAAGTAGCTGCAGTGGGAGGATGTTGTTGATGCTGGTGCTGCTGCTGTGGTGGTGGTGGCATGACCTTTGGCTTGGGCCTCTTCCTCTTCTTCTCATAGCTAACTCCCCTGGCTTTAGCCTGAAAATCGCGAACCTCGCGGAGATAAAGCCTCACAGCTCTGGCTCCGAACGGATTCGCTTCCGGTCTGCCGCCGTGCTCTTCGTAAGCAGCCCTCAGGCGTCCGATGAGCGCGTCGAGGCTGCCCCAAGCTTGTCGCAACGGGCAAGGACAGGGTGCGGGCGGGTTGGGTAGACCGAAGAAAGGACAGGTCTGGTTATGGACTTTGGTCTTGCCGAATTGATCGAGGTAGCGGAGGAATTCGAGGACGTGAGCACCGCTGCACATCGGGAGGGAGAGTGGAGGCCTGTGGTTGCGTAGGTACTGGCAGAAAGTGTTCCAGTCTCGCCGCTTCTGGTTCTCATAGCGGCTCGGTGTTGTTGGAGTTGATGACGATGATGTTGTTGTCGTTGTTGATGATGGTGGTGAGGATATTGTAGTGGATGTGGAGGAAGCAGTGATATTGGGACTGCTACTATTACTATTGTTGGTTATGGTTGACGGGTCGTAGATGATGGGTTTGCTTGGCTCTGAAACTAAATCCATGGAAGGGCAAAATAAAAATGAAGATCTTGATTGACTGGATCTTGGAGGGTCTTTATTAAAACAAAAAAAAAAAAAAAAAACTGATGGGTTTGTGTTCTGATCTTCTTCTGTTTCTTTTTAGGTTTTTTTTTTTTCTTTTTTTTTTTTTTTAAATTACTCTCTGAGTGAGTGAGCGAGTAAGAGAAAAGAAAGAAAAAAAAAGATGTAAAACTTGATAATGAACGAGGGAGATGGGGAAAACTAGAAGAATACCCAAAAGTAGAAGATTGCTAGATTTTGAAGTTGCATGGCTTCCATAAATAGCTAGCTGTGTCAGAGAACCCTCAGAAAGAAAAGACTAATAAGGAAGAGAGTAGAAAAACAAAAAAACAAAAAAAAAAAATTTAAAAAAAATTGAAAAACAAAAGAAGCAAAGGTTGGGGGTTTTTATGGATTTGAAGAAGGAAAAAGAGGCATAAAGAAGAAAGGGGATGAAGAATATTATTGAAATTGAAAAGAGCAAGAGAATAAAAAGAATCTAGCTAGCTAGCTACTTTCAAACACACACACACACACACAAAAAAAAAAAATTCTAGTATTTCTTTGTTTTTGGGCATCACTTCTGTTTTGAGCATGAAAAAACAGTCTGCAAAGAAATCTTTCAAAGACTGCAGTTGGGATAGAGGATGATCTCTGAGTTAAAAAATTAACAAAAAATAAAAACAAAAACCTTCAGAGAGAGAGAGAGAGAAAGAGAGTGCAAAATAGTTTTTCAGATCATTATGTTTTCTTTTCAGGAAAAGGGCAAAGCAACTGAGAGTTAAAGGGAAGAGAGAGAGAGAAAGAGAGAGGTGGGTCAAGAAGAGGAGGGAGGGTTCAGTGTAAGCAGGGAAAGGACTAGTTAGGGGGGGGTTGAAATAAGGTGTAAAGATGACAAGTGAGTGTTTTGCCATAATAGGACAAGTTTGGCAGTGCAACAGAGATGATGGTGACCATAAGTTTTTTATTTTTTAATTTTTTTTGATATTTTTCATTTCTATTTCTACTTTCACTCTTTAAGCGCGTGCTTACCCCACTCCCCAGCCAAAACTTAACATTTTTGTTCCTTGTTTCATTTTTCATTTTATGGAAACAATTTCATTCATTTTCATACCTGTATCTAAAATATACTTTTGATGGTAACGTGTGTATATATATAGAGGGAACCTTCAAAGCAATTGCCTATCTATGTACCACCATCTCATCCATAAATTTCTTATGTTTAGCCTCTGTGTCCCAACTCCCAACTCCATATCTTTTTTCATATTCACACAAAAAAAAAAAAAAAAAAACTCCATATCTTTTTTCATGATATCTAAAATATATAAATATGCCCCACTTTGTTTACCAAAATAACAATTATAATTTTTATTCTTCGTGGATAATTCCATTTTTTTTTTTTGTCCATCAAATTTATATATATACATATATATATATATATATGATTTTCTTGTAGTTTTTAGAGTTTGGTAGAATTCAATTATTTAAGCGATATAATAATTAACCTATCGGTCGTTACCACCCAAAAAAAAAAAAAGAAATCATTGCGAGTAAAGCACTTTAAACTGTACTTTGAAACCTTAAGACTACAGAAAAAATATATCATATTTAATTTGTAGCTTTTCTTCTCTATTATTGCTTTCAAATTTTTTGCAGTGGAACATTTGATATATGTTGAGATTGAATACAGAAGGCTATGGTTTGGAGTGTGAAATTATGAAGGAAAATTGGGAAAAAAAAGAAGAAGTTATACATATATTTTTTTTCATCAAATTATAAAAATATTAAAGAAATATAATGTTTTCGAATATGTATTTATAAGGACACTATTTCCATGGAAGGTATTTTTACATAGACATAGCAATTCAAGTCAACCTAATAATTATATTATTAGATATTTTATTACTAGATTTTGGTCAAGTAATTTTAGCTTAGTGGATAAAATCTTTACATCTACAATTAAAAAAAAAATAGTTTCGATACATCAAGTAAGAAGGAAAAATATATTATAATGATAAAAAATAAATTATATTAAAAATTAAAAATTAAAATTCAATTTCTATCCAAATATATATTTAGTAATATAACAATTTAAATCCTATTTGGACAAAGTAAAAAAAAAAAAAAAACAAATTCTTCATATTAACCTAATGTAACTTATTATAAATACCTATATATATAATCGGAATCTTAGGGTATCTTCAATGGGTATGTATATTAATTCTGTCTATTTAAAAATCATTTACTATATCAGATAAATAGATAAGATTTTTAAAAAAATCATTTCCAATGGCTGTGCATTAATTCTGTTAAGCTGATATGTAAACAAAAAAAATAAAAACTATGAAATATACTATCTACTTCTGAAAGTTTTGTTAGACAGGATGAGTTATTATTTTATTTATTTTTATTACTTTTGTTAAAGAAAAACAATTCCTGCGTGGGTTTTGATTTTTTTAATTAGATATAATTTTAAAATAACAAATTAGGTATTAGCATTTCAGAACATTTTAAACAGAACCCATTAGAGAAAAATTTTTTAAAATATTATCTACTAAATGAAGATAATATCATATAAACATGAATACTTTTCAAAATTAATGCCACATAAACTCCAATAGAAAGAATTATTGGAAATGCTCTTATCATGACATCCTAATAAATTTTTATCTGAATCTCATTTATCAACTATTAAATTTTTTTAAGAGTTCAAAATGCATTTAAAATTTATATGAGTTTGGCATATTTCATTTTATCTTATTAGAATTTTAATATTTTATTACTTAATATACAATACAGATACATTTTTAAATTGAGATCTAAAGACTAATAAATAAAATTGTAATTCTATCTTTTATAAAAAATATATATATAATTTTATCATATCATTTTAACAATAAATTAACTACACACACGTAAATATATGAAATTTATAAATGATGTCACGTAAAATTGCATTGAATGAAATTGCTAGTTATTGTAATTTATAAATGATGTAATATAATAATTTAGCAAAAAAGAAAATGATGTAATATAAATTGCATTGAATGAAATTGCAAGTTATTCATTTTACATATTGATTTTGCCTATTTTATTGATGGGTCATGTCCATCACTTTTTTTTCTTTTTTCTAAAAGGGCCATGTCCATCGCTTTTTTTGTTTTGTTTTTTTTTTGGTTGAAATGTCCATCACTTAAATGTCCGAAAGTGTTGCTTAATAAATGTATCATATATATATATATTATGAATTAAAACGTATCGAATTGAAAAAGATAAATTGGTAGTACATTAATAAATATAAAGAGTATATATAGATATATGTGTGTGTGTATGATTGAGGCACAATCCCCATAAAAAAAACTTTATATATATGCCA
Organism: Ziziphus jujuba; assembly: GCF_031755915.1. Taxonomy (NCBI): domain Eukaryota; kingdom Viridiplantae; phylum Streptophyta; class Magnoliopsida; order Rosales; family Rhamnaceae; genus Ziziphus; species Ziziphus jujuba. The sequence goes on along the minus strand of NC_083388.1, from coordinate 24,418,746 downwards.
AATTAACACTGCAGTAAGGTCCAAAAAAAGAAAATAAAACTGCATTTTTTGACAAGGTGATTGTAAATATGACTTTTGGTAAAGAGGCTTTATTTTGGGACAACTTGTATGTGTGTCCGTTATCTTTGATGGAGAAAAAATAAAATAAAATAAAATAAAATAAAAAGTATCTATGTCGTAAGACATATTAATACAACAAAGAATACCAGTAGTAGCTTTAATTAAAAAATGGAATACTAGTAATAATATCTGACAACTTTTTTTTTTTAATTTAATATCTATATTATCTAACAGCTGGAATATTTTAACAAAATATAAGTGATCAAAATATAATATTTATTTTTGTAATCAACCCAACTTCCCCAAAGAAAAATGTGTACAATTAATCCATCAAAGTTCAAAACGATCCAAAATATTTCTGACTCTCAAAAAATCTAAATTAGTCTGAAAATTTCGTATTATCCATTCACAAAAACATATAGATGCCACATGCTTTTTAATAAACATATATATATATATATATAATATACACCAAAACTAGTGCATTAACACTGGAATAACATATATATTTTTTTTGGGAGTATTGAATGGGATCAGAAAATCGATGATTAGAGAGAAAGCAGTAACTTTATATGCCTGATATTTCCAAAAGGATATTAACATAAACAAAATACATGTTGTATATGTAAATGTATAGCTAGCCAACTTTGCCAAGATAACCCGAGAGAAAAATATAAAAAAAAGTAGACTTTATATCCTTCCACTTCGAGTAACAAACAAAGTTCCAGCATTTGGAATCTAAATTAACAAATAAGGTTGCATAAGTGGTATTGGGATGCCCAATAAACTCCTAAGGTTCCTAGCTGTTACAACCAATGGGATTTTCTGGGAGTATGTTTCTTCCCAATCAGGAGTAAAATCACAGTGCCTCCCTATATTTAATTCTTTCTTTATTTTCTTTGGTTTCACTTCCTGTTACATTTTCAGGGAACACAACGATTCTTCTTCTTTAAACAATCATTTCATTTAATACTTTCTTTATTTCTTAATCATACTTTTCAACTTTCAAGCCTAACTTAAAAACTATACACTATTTTACTTAATTGTTCCAAATATTGTTCTTGGGCATGATTTTATTTATTAAGGGGTCGTTTTGTAATATTGATAATGTTTTTTTTTTCTTGTTTTAAATGTTTATTAGTATTGACTAATAATAATTTAAATTCGTTAAGCATTACAATTAATTACAAAGTTAAGAGAGAAAAAAAAGAAAAAAAAATCATGAACATCGAATTAAACATACTTTTAAATTGTATTAGTTTTTTGTTTCTGAATATTTTTTTCTTTCTTTCTTTGAAGTTTGTAATTATTCAAAATCTCTAATAAATTCTAACTAATAGTGATTAACATTAACAAATATTTGAACGAACAAATTAAGACATTTATATAACAAAAAAAAAAAAATTAAATCCCAATCATATTATTAAAGGCTACCTTTTTTTTTTCCCACCTTATTTATTTTGTTATCTTACTTATTATTTTTTTACCCCCCTCTTTTTGAAGCTTTCGTTGCCCAAGTTTTGAGGGTTGGCAGATATACGGATGGGCTGGACATGCAAAATTTAAGCCATGTCAAATCCATTGCTTTTTGCCACTTTCTTTTGATAGGACTTCATATAGAATAAATGATGATTTTGCAAATCTTATGCTGATTAGGGGCAATTGTGGTTAATTATTCTCATTACCTTAAGAATAGGATTCACTTCCCTATTATATAAACTAAAAATTTTCTACAGAGTTTTGTGTTCTAAAAACGAGAAAAACCAAAATGTGATTAAAAGTGGGGTCATCAAGTTAAAAAAGTGTTTAAAAAATCTCAAGAATAAATTAGGGAACTAGGCATAAAAACTGATTATGTAAGATATGGTAAATGAGATTCTACTTAGTGGTAGATATTCCTTGTTGGGTGAATGGATTTGATAATCAACAGTTTTAGCATTACCCAACTAAAAATAAAAATGTCAATAAAGTATAGCAAAAGATATTAAGGAATCTAAAAAGTGGGAAATTCTTAAAGGAGAAAATCCAAAGGAAAGTTTGGGCAGGAAAGTGAGTATAATTAATATGCTCATGCATTGCTTGTAAGTGCTTACAAGCTCTTAAATTGTAATCTAACAAAAAACAACAAATCTGGGAACCTTCAAGGCAATTCCCTCTACACTTTGGTCCAAAATCTTTGTATCATATTTTTTCGGCCCCATCTCATTTAACAAGTCCAACAGAAAATTGTGACTTTGAGTACTAGAAAGAAAATATATATAAATAGGAAAGCAACCAATATATTCTTCCTTACTTTTTTAGAGAACAACCAAAAAAATTAGTATATCCATCATTCTTTTAGCCGGAAAATGCCATATTTGAGTACTTTGCTTTTGTATTTGCGAACACAATAAGGTAACAATAGGAAAGGAAAGGAAAAAAATAAAAATAAAATCTAAGTCCAATTTAGAATGATCAAATTAAGAGTGCAAATTATGATACACATTTTTCTCACTCACTTCTAACATGTTGTCCATCTTAAAGTCATTCGTATTTTTTTGACCTTAGCATATTGGATTGAGGGACAAACCAAGCAAATTATGGAGAAAATGTTGCAAGCTGCCCACTTGAAGGAAGTGCACGTATTTACCAAAACAAAAACAAAAAAAAAGTGCATGTACCAAACTACACTACATGAAAACATTGAGGTCCATATTCTCTCTCTCTCTCTCTCTGTCTCTCTCCACCCCCTATACTTTCACATAATTTTATCGGATACGGAACAATTTCATTGAAATCCATATTCTTACGGGTAATATTACTATAATAATCCCATTTCTTAATTAGAGATGAAAAATGTATGGAAAAATTAAAAATGCTCTTTCTTAAGTTTTCTCTGAAATTAATTTTGAAAATTCTAGCTTAGGAAAAGAATGTTTTTCTTCTTTATAATTATTTATTTTTATTATTCTCTGTTACATTTTGTTTGATTTTGGTTTCTAGAACCCGAAATTCCAAATAGCATAATAGGCTAGGGATAAATAAAGATTGTAAATGGCACACCATACCCATAAAAAATGAAGCCCACTGCAAAGCTCAAGCTGAGCTGCTAACCTAAATGTCAAACCCAACCAGTTTTGGACCCACAAAACCAATCAACATTACGGACACTATTGCAAAAACCCAGAACAGTCAGCAACATATTTTAACTTAGCAACTAGTGAAAAATTGTTTAATGAATAAAATTTTCAAATTACATACGTAGCATTTTCCAATGTTTTTCGGGAAGATGATCCAGAACAATATCCGAATGAACCATCCAACTAAATATTATCTTTTATTACTAAAATTGTGAAGTTATATGCAAGAATTAAATCCCAACCACACCCTTTTGTAACACCAGCCAAAATATTATTGATGTTATTTTGACAATTTCCAAATAGGTTGGGAAACAGAAAGTTTTTAAATGCTTTTTGATAGAAAACCCAACTGGGATCCTATTGTCAAGCTTTGAGATATAGATTCTGCTGTCACATTGGGTTTGACAAAAATGCAGAGTTAATAGCAACAGGACAACATTGACAATCTCCAACAAGTCTACAGAAATGTTTCTTAATCATACAAATTAAATTTTAACTACCAACTAGATTGACAGGGTTGCTTTATTGCCATGTCCCATAGAGTTAAAGAAACAGATAGAAGTACTCTTTGATACAGAGGATTATAGCAATTTTCTGCTACTAGTTGCCATTTTCATCATGTACTCCAGGCAGAGCTTGCTGCAAAATTGATGAATAAAAAAGGATAAGTTTTTTTTTTTTTGAAACAAAGATTCTGTTAGTTGAGAGGAAGATGAACAAGGAATTTTGATATCGGTGTGATATTAAGTCACCTGAAAGCATGACAAGGTGTATTGAACATCGTTCCATGAAATTTGGTAGTGGAGAACAACTCTGAATCTGAAAGATTATACGAGAAAAAGAGTGTCAGCTTTCGTTCTACAAGAACTAAGGCATTAAAATGTTGAAATTATCCAATGTGGATAGGATTTTCTTAATGAAATATTAATAGCTGACACACAGATTATAAATCAGGAAGTATATCCTATTTATACAACACCTCTCATGCAGTGTTAATGCTAATATTTAATACCAAGTCTCCACTGTATTCAAATTAGTAGTCTATTGTTCAAGAACTATCTACCAAAGAAGCAAATTTCTAGACTAATTAGAAGAGATAGCTGGAAAAGCTTTAAAAGGAAACTGATTCCTCGGTCATCATTTTGTCAATTTAAAATTCATTGATTAGAAGTTGATAAGAAAGCCACAACTGTATTATAGATTTGTCAGAAGTATTTCAATTCGTGGACACAAATCATTATGTGTATATTCGAATGGCAACATGTTTACAAAAACTATGAACAAAAAATGTGTTGAGTTAGGACTAAAAGCAAAACGAGCACAAGAAAGACATTATGTAATAGACTGAGTGGATCCTAATGATGTTTAATGGATGAAACGGACCTTGATGAGCCCTCCTGCATCAAAAGTACACCATGTTCTGCCAGTTTCTTGCACAGTTTTTCTGCAGTCAGTTTCGAGCCTTCTACTACATCAACATATATCTGGTCATATATAAACGAGGCACTATAAGCATTTTCTTAAGAGTTAATGGATGCTAGATTATGAAATGTGTAGCGCACGATATAAGGCTTGGGGCATCAATATGAGCAAGTAGTTTTAATCTGTTTGAACTTCATGAAACCTTCTCTCAAATTTTTTGCACAAAATTGTGTTTGTGCCTTAGTTTAAATGCAAAATTGTGTTCAGGGCTTGGTTTAAAGTGCAAGTCGAGTGTGAAATCTAAGCAATATAGAGACAAAGAAACGTATTGTGATGAAAAGGTAAACTTGGCCAGCATACAGATCAAATATTGCAATCTGTACTCTGTACGAGATTGCTACTTGTCAATACAATATTGTTATATAACTAAAATACTCACAATGTTGGTCTCCACCGATTTGATATCCACACTTAGTCCTTTGAGTTTATTCAATCCTTCTGAATTTATGCAAGGGAATGAAAAATTGGTAAAGTTAGAAAACACAAAATCAAAATTAGCTTGAGGAAGAACCTAATGACTAATGACTGTTACTAAAAAACAAGAGATACCTGCCAAAACCTTAGCTTTCTTGTGGTCGTCCTCAAGCTTTTGAACATTCTCTTTTATGGCAATCAAAGCAGCAGCACAAAGGATACCAATCTGTCTCATCCCCCCACCTAGAGTTTTCCTGAGCTTTCTGGCCTAAGAAACCATTGGCATCCTCTTAACATACTAAGTTTTTGCAGTAACAGAAAGAAAAGGCTGTTGTTCATCCTATATGAAATTTTACTGCATATTACCTTATTAATAAAGCTTTGTGAACCAACAATGATAGATCCAACCGGAGCACCAAGACCTTTGGATAGACATACCTGGTTCACATATTAAGAAGGAGATGAGTGAAGGAACTTGAGGTCATTATACAAGGAAACAGATATAACTCATTATAATATAGGAGTTTGAAGATGATATTATAATGAACATGGAAAATTTGAATGAATATGGATAACAAAGAAGGAAACATTTTTGCAATATCATATACCGATACTGAGTCAGCAGCTTGTACAAGCCTATCAACCGGAACGCCAAGTGCCTGCAAAATGATAATTTTCTATTAGATAATGAAAATGTGCTTAAGAAAATATGCAAAATAGATTGATCTGGTATGCATGCTTAAATATATGATTTCATATTAAAATGAAAATAAAATGGATGAAGAAAGTGAAACCAGTATATTTACTTCGAAATACTGATGTAAAGGAGTGTGAATTAAACATATGTATGAACTTTTACTTCTTATTCTCCTTCTATATCCCAGAACTTTTACTTCTTATTCTCCTTCTACATCCCAGAACAGGGGAAAATAGTCACAAAAAGATTTTAAGATAAATATTCTTAGCCAATGAGTATGACTGTCTGTCGACTGTACGAGGATGATATGGTATCTTGGATAATGCTTTGTTCATTCTTCATTGTCAAACAGATTAGCTGCAACCCCATAGTTAAACATACTCAATAAATGATGAAACCAGCCATATGCAAGATAGTGCTGACTAATTTTGTTTATGCAGAATGCTAAGCATGACAATTAAAGTGATTTCCCAGCTCAATTCATCTGGAGATGATATGTTTCCTAAATTTACAAAGACTAAGGCAGTAGGTCCAGGATTATCATGCAACATTATTCAATGGCTATAACTAAATGTATTGATGACTCACGACTGATGCATTGAAAATGCGGGCACCATCAATGTGAAGCTTCAGACCATGCTTCTTGGCTACCTCTCCCACTTTGTCTATGTATTCTGCAGATAGGCATCTACCACCACAGCTGCATATAAAAACAACAACATTACCAATAATGAATTACAACTAACAAATAGCGCAGCAGCTCCATTAGAAAAGAATCATAACCGTTGTATAAATATATGTTATTTTCATGATACAGGTCTGGTAGTGACAGATAGGCAAAATGCTCATCCCTTACATAATTGAAGATGAAATTTTTTTTGCTGTACATAAATTCAGGTTACGAGAGAAGCCAATTTGAGTGAAATTGATTATAATGGAATTTTCTAAGATAACTTCCCCCTTTGCAGAGGATGGTAATTTACATTTTTGTTTCTCTGTGCAGTTAATTTTACATATAAAGATTTTAAATCCAACAGAATATAAAAGCAAACATAAACTTTCTACAAAAGTGGTCAACGGGGTCAACCTTTCCTAGCAATTTAGTCTAACAAAGAATAATAAAACCAGCAGCCACCAGGGACAGAGAAAGTGGGAATCTAACAAATGACATATAGAATACTAATAAATAGAAGAATAAAAGTTATGATAACGTATAGTATTCAAAAGAAAGGTCTTTTTAAATTTAACAATGCTTACTTTGCATGTGTATTTTCCAAGCAGATTAGTCTAGTGGTGGGGTACACAAGCTCTCCTTTAGGATCTCTAATGGCAGCTTCAATCAAATCAATATCCATAGTTCCATCTTCATTGTTTTTCACTGTTCTGGGATGTACACCACCAATTGTGGAAATGCCTCCATTCTCATAGATATGGATATGGGAATTGTGCCCAAGAATTACTTCACTTCCCCTAATATCACAATGGACAAGCACACTAATTAGGTTGCCCATGGTGCCTGATGGGACATAAAGTGCTGCTTCCTTGCCCATCATCTTCGCCAACTCTGTTTGTAAGATCAATGCAGTTGGGTCATTTCCCAACACATCATCATCAACTTCAGCAGCTGCCATAGCCGCCCTCATTGCTTCACACGGTTTGGTTACCGTGTCAGACCGGAGATCCACAGTTCTGGTTACCATTTTCACTGGAGATAATCACCCCAATAGAAGAAAATTTTAAAAGATCAATTTATACTCCAATTTCAAGAGGAAGCATATTAAGCACACAGATAATCAATTGATGATTACACAAGCATGTACCAATCAGGATTCAAAACAAAAAGGGAAGGAAAATTAGAGTTTTTTGGTGTATTAGTGGAAAAAAGAAGCTGGAAATTCAATTAAATTAGCAGTAGTCTTAATATCAACTTTGAAGCTATAAAACCAAGAAACCAAATAATTTTCTCAGAACTAATCAGGAAAATAATTTATTTCCTTAACCTTGAATCAAGTATTTTCCTTAACCTTGAATCAAGTATTACTCATCCTTGTCAGTTTTTTTATGGAAGTTTTACATATTAGAGAGGGAGATGATCATACCAGTATAAGCTTGCTTCTCTACTTCGCAAGCAGTCTCTTGAAAATTGCTTTCCACAGAATCAGTGTCAACTCGATTTTAGGAAAACCACTAAATCGAAGAGACAGCAAGCTCCTTATTCACTGCCAAAAATGTAAAAGAATTGTCAAGAAAACATCAAAAGAGGCGTGCAAAATATACTTATGTAAAAAGAAAAAAATGTGCAGATAAAAGCGGATTACGAAAGCAAAAACAGAATCGATGTTAAAAATGGACAGAGGAAAAACAGATTATGCCCAGTATATCCCAAAAGAAGATCCAAGAATAGGATTGCATGCAGAGGCAAAACTTTAACTGATCGATTAATTACAACTAAAAAAGCGAACTCATTAAAGTTGTTGGGTTTTACAAAAACCTCATACAAATCGAAATTACGAAAATCACGCACAAACAGAAACCACTGATAAAAGTACAATCAATGACGAATTCTGGTTACATTCGAAACAAAAACCCACTACTTCACTCTGTTCAATGATTCAGAGAAACAGCCTTTTAGGCCATAATAAAGAGCTTGAGAGAGAAACTTACAAATTCACACTGGAAGAAAATTCCAAAAACACCCAAGCATATCAAATACAACAAAAATTCCTATATATATATATATATATATATATATTTTTTTTTTTTTAAAAAAAATTTTTAGAACTACACACAAATTTTGCCACTTGGTGTTTGTCATCCAGTGGACCAAAACAAAGAAAAGGATAAAGAAAACAAAGTCAGGTGGTACAGAAGGAATCACAAGGAAAAGCTGAACCCAGCTGTAGTGCTGTAGAAAAAATGACAAAAACGTATGTATATTTCATGCAAACTGTGTCCCATCAATCTTCTTCTTCTTCTTTTATTTTTCTTGCTTTATATATCGGGTGGGTGGGGGGCAAGAAAAAAAGAAACTATAACTCTTTATCTCTCCACCTCATGTTGATGGATGTGCATCGATTATTTTTACAGACATTAACAAGGCACAAAAAAGATACCAGTTTTATAACTTCTATTGAATTCTATGAGACAGAGTGACAGGCCAAACTCTTAAACAAATTTGCCCTGTATTTTCCCATTTCCTCCCTTTCTCTACAAAAGTTTGATTTGAAATTTGAAGGAATCCAAAGTGGGTCAATTTGGTATTTGCTTTTTCTTCGTTAAAAGGAGACTCATTTTTCCCAGAAAGTCATTGCTGTTGGTGTTTGTTTGGTTATTTTTAACACTTTTTCTTAATTATTATTTTGGTTTTGTTTTTATTTCCAAATGTTTTGGACGACATTAAGATGACGTATCATCTGTTGGGAAGCGCCTAGGCCAAAGGAATCTCCATTACGCTAGCAGCCACCAGGGGGACCTTTCCATGTAGTGACCTAACATATTTTGATAATAACACCCAAATTATTGGCTGCCACTTTTCCATGTAGTGGAGTTGAGAATTTGAAGGAAACTTTTTCCCTCATGAGAAAGTAAAGGCTTTTTAATACTTGACTCCCTCAAAGAATGGGCTTTCTATCCATCCAAAAAAAAAAAAAAAAAAAAAAAAAATTACATAGACTTTTAAAACCAATTTGAGTCCTCCTTTGATAATTTTATGCTTTGTCTACGAGTCTTTATTTAATACATAATTGGAAAAAAAAAAAAAGAAAGTCTTTTTTTATTAAATTGCTTTCGAAATTACTTGAGGAAATATAAAAAATATTATATTTGTGACTAATGTGATATGATATTTTAATAAAATGATTGTTTATATAAATAGTGATGGGTTTCCTATAAAAAGTTAAAAACTAAATTTTCCCACATACTGATGCTAGTCAATATTATAGCAGCGCATATATACATATATTAATAATTAATGAACGGTTGATTTCTTCTAATATATATTTTTTTGGATGAAAATTTCTTCACTTCTTAAGATTGGCATACAATTTTTCTTTTCTTAGAACATCACAAATATGTATGTGGATCCCATTTATATGGTATCTGTGAAACCTATAAATATATCAGAGAAGAGAGTATATATTCTGATTGTATTGTAAATTTTCCCTACTATGTGATGGTTAATAATAATATTGATAAAAACAACTTACCTTATATGTCTATGGATTCGAGAGTCAAAAATGGGGTCTGAAACACATGTAACATCACTCAAATGAAAACCATACCTCTTACATGGAAGCAGTTGCTTAATGAGATACAAAAGTCCCCCACACAGGAGCGAGACAGAGAGAGAGAGAGAGAGAGAGAAAGAGAGGGGAATGAATGACAAGTGAGGAGGTGAGGTAGGTGGAGAAGCCTTGTTCATGAGGGATATAAAGGTCGAATGAGCTTATCCAGTAAGAGGAGGAGAAATTCATATTTAATTTGTCATCCTGCTTGGTGCTTAGTTGGAATTGCAATCTACTCTCTTTTTTTTTTTTTTTGGTGGTAATTATTGCTATCTACTATCTATCTGGTTTAGGAATTGGAATATCTATTTAATATCCGACAAAGGCCAAGAGCCATTGGCCTTTTTCACATACAAGGCATACAACTACTATAGTAGTTGTTCTTTTTGTTCCACTACTAGTTTATTTCTATAATGTCCACCACCCACAGATCTACTATTAAATTCGGTGAGATATGACCCAATTTTTGCATTTCTACTTTATTTACATGATATTACTCCGTGTCAGGGTTTTGATATTCATCATAATGGAGAAACCAGAATATTGACCAGGCAGTTCAGTTAAAACAAGGAAATAAACAGAATCATAATATAATATCCTCGGGAAAAGAGATGCAAATAAAAGTTTCTCAGTAGATACACATGTGAAATTTCATCCATATCTAACAGACATTGCGGACAAAAAGAGATCATCGGGGTTTAGTTTTAACATAAAGTCACATTGCATCAAAAAATAGTACACGTTTTTTTTTTTTTTTTTTTTTTTTTTGGTTGGCTGAGAAAAATATTAGACGTACTAATTGAGACACAGGGTGAAAGTACATGGATCACGGCTGATTGTTGGAATTTACCCAAAGTACAATATTTAAGACCAAACTATTTTCAGCGCTCCTTTTGGTGGGATCCTAGGCAGAGGCCACTGTGGTCTCTACCCTTCCACCGATTCTGTCTCAGCTTCAACACCAGAATTCTCCCTAGCATGCCCATCATCATCATCACTTGCTGCTTCTTGGCTGCCATGTATGGTTTGGTAAAGTTCTGTCTTAAGCAACATCATTCTCATTGGTCAACTCAGCGGTGGTTGTCTTATCGTCGTCCACAGCATCAACCGAGTCATTAGCCATCTTCTTGTCCTTTGCGATCACCTTGTCCGAAACGACATCCTCCACACGAATAGAATCCTGAACTGCAACCGTCTCAGGAATAATTCCGTCTGACCCAGAGACTTGACTATCAGAACCTTGGAAACTATTGCCTCGGACTAATTTTGTGTGCTCTCCTTCCATAGCAGAAGACATATTATCAGGTAGATTCACATCTACGCCCAGTTTCACATTCTCTTTCTCAACTGTAGCATCCGTAGAGGTTGCAGTGCCCGAATAAGCATCTTCTTGCATAGCATCCTTTTGCTCACCAACAATTACATCATGAGATGGGCTGACGGGGGGTGTAGATCTACCAAGCTCATTTGCAGTGTCTAGCTGCTCAGGATTTTCCATGCTCTGTGCAACTGTTTTATTTTTTGCAGCTTCAGCCAACTCCAGATCTCGTTTCTCAGCTGCCATTTCTTCTTGTCTTTGTGCTTGCACTCTGTATTGGTCCATTAGATGTTGCATCCTTTCTAGCTCCACTAAGAGATCTCCATACCGACTTTGTAAAGTTTTCTCAAGATCCTTTTGCTTCTGAACTTCTTCCCAAAGATTATTTATACGATATGAAGCTGCTAATTGCTCTTGCTTTTGTAAAACTTGGAAGCACTCAAGTTCTTTTGCAGCAGTATCCATCTGCTTAAAAGTATCCTCAATTTGTGGCCAAAGACTCTTTTTAGCCCGCAACTGAAATGTAAAAAACTAATATTTTAGTAATCTAACCACACGTTTTGAGAACTTTAATTACACATATTTCCTATCACAGAATTCAGAATTGTAATAGGATATGCTTTAGTCATATTTTTAACATGAACTGGAGGATAATAATGCTCGAACACGTTAAGAATCCAAGGTAGAGAAGACAAAGTGACACAGGTAAGATGAGTCATTTTCTGACATTCAATTTTGGCATTGCAGTTTTATTTATGGACTTCACAGGGAATTCAAATATGACTATCATCTTGTTTTAGTTTATAAATCAGTTCTTAATTCAAGTTCTTAAACTTCGAAGCGAGTCTTTCTTAAGAGTGGCGACATTATTTGGAAATGGTGTAAAGAACATTATTTAAAATACATAAATTATTAACTCCACTTTCTTTTACACTCTCCAAAAGCATTTAGTCAATAGAAGTCCTGTTAAAAAATTGCTCAAGCATAGGATGAAACTGCAGCCAGAAAAAGGTAATCCACATATTAATAACATACCTCATAACCATCTGTGAGAATTCTAGCCTTCTTCTCAAGGCTTGCAGCCTTCTTAATATCATCATCAACCCTCTTTTTCACATTCTCAAATTCATTCTGCAATGCTGCTAGTTTCTCCATGTTTCCAGCAACACTTGAGAGACCATAAGCATTGCGGGTAGGGAAGTACATGAGGTCATTTAGGCAAGTTTTGTGTGCTTCAACAAATTCATCGAGTGACTCATTCTCATGACCCATTGCTACACGGAGATACAGAGCCTCTTCCTTAACTAAACTGTCAGCCTGGTAACAAAAGTGATCATTAAGATTTAAGAGTTTGCATATGGTTTTCAACTATATTTCAGGGGCACATAAAAACAATAGTCCAGATAAATAACCAAAAATAAAAAAAATAAAATAAAAAGGAACAGCATCAGATAACTTCAGAAACTGGCATCATCATCAATTAAAATCCTACATGCGCTTAATTACAATATGGTCCAACAAAAATACTGAGCACACAAATAAATTTATCTAGCGAGCTAGCATCTAACATAAACAAAGAAAATATAATAAATGTAGTAGGGGCTAAATCCCTTTAAAAATGGTCATTCAAATATGCTTAAATTTTATAAACTGATGCATTTGAATCTCCTCAAATTCCTTTCTCGAGGCCACTAATTCATATGCTATTTTGAAACAATAAATATGTCAAATAGATGAAACTCACCTATCCAAATAGATCAAACATGCTCAATGGAAGAAGCACCATTAAACAAACTGAGATACATATTATATAAAAGAAATAAATAATTACACAAAAAAATAAAACTTGAGACTAATGTGACATGTATAAGTCTAAAGAGGCAACAACAGAACACAAATGAAAACAGAGAACTAACAAAGACAAACCTCTTTCAGCTCATCTTCTTCAAAATCTTCTATCTCGGGGACAGAAGCGGTAGAACCATTTGCAGAGCGCTTAAGAGCTTTCTTTTTCTCTTTATTCACTTTATCATTAAGTGGATACTTTGCATTATCATGCTCTAATAAGTTAAGAAGCTCTTTTCTAACCATTTCATCAGCCTGTTCAATCAAAGTAGGAGGCACAAAAGAACTTTCATCTGCTCTCATCAAGGAATTGCGAATTAGTTCCAAGGAAGCAACGGGAGGTCTAGGAAGCTCCCTCTGAAGTACTTTTGATCTCTTTCTAAGCAATGCCTGCTGTCGTGCTTCTTCCTCTGCTTTCTCTCTTGCTAACCTATCTGACATATCTTCTTCAATTTTTTCTTCTGGTTCCTCATAATCTTCTAGAATAGGCTGCATGACTATCTGGTACTCATTTTTCGGCTGTGGAAGATTACCTAATCCTGAACGCACATTCCTTCTCAAATCAGCTTGTCTTCGTAGCTCAAGTTTTGCACTATCATGTAAATCCATATCTTCATTGATATGGAGCTCATCTCTGATGGGAGTACCTTTTGGTGTCATGCCAAAAGCATAGCCATCCCTTGATGGTGTCATGCCAATTCTAGGAGTAAGACCTGCAGCTCCAGGTGTTGCAGATGGAGTCAACATAGGATTTGGTGTTTGTATCTCCCTTTTCTTGGGAGTAACCCCAGAAAAGTCAGAAGGATGCAAGTCTGGATTCTCTCCTCCTAATAATGGCGTCTGAGACTCTCTCAACCTGGCAAGATTTTCTGCTTCCATCATGATAGCATCACCCTTACTGACAGGTGTCCTTTGTGGAGTTCGCAAAGGTGTAATCCCCTGCCGTGGTGTCTGAGCATAATTAGCAAGAAGAGCACGTGTTGCACCACTCCCTTCAGTGACTTCCTCACTCCCTGCAAGAAGATCACTAGCATAACCCATCTTTGCAATTTCTTCCAATTCATGATCTGAAATCTGGGGTGCAGGGAGCATCAATTTGGACCTCTTCCTGACTGTTTCAGGATCATTTAATTTGTTGGCTTGCAGTATGGCTGATGGAGCATCCTGCCTTTGTGCAATTTTATTCTTAGCAATATCCTGCTTTCTTAGTTGTGCTTCCATATCAACCCTTCTTTTCCCTTCAAGTTCTTCAATGGTGGTTGGGAACTTCGGCTGTTCCACAACTCTATCTTCATCAGTAACATCAAAAAAGCCTGGAGGTGGCTTCTTTTCAAACGGAATTTCTGCATTGTAGTCTATTCCCTTTCTTTTCCTCTTTCGCTGCCTCGTATCAATGCCGGCAGCCTTTAGTTCTCTCCTCTTCTGTAAAGAAGCAAGCCTCCTTGCCTCTTCAAGCTGTTTCTCCCTAGCTTTCCTTTTTGCCTTCTTTCCTCTTGTGTTGGCTAACCGAGCTCGTGCCTCTGAAAGCATTTCCTTCTCATCCTCATCCATATCAACAGGATCTGGCCGTGCGGGTTTTGATTCAGGATTTGGATCAATCTCACCAGGCCGTAATTTCCGCGGGTCATCACCTGGTTCATAGTTGTCATCCTTAACACAGGCTGCATCAAGAAGCTTCTCATACCGCTCAAGACACTGCGATGGAGTGCGGCCGACGATTGGGGCAATAGTTCTCCACTGTGTGGGCATGAGTTTTGCAAGATGAAGCAGCTTTTCATCCTCTTCTCTAGTCCACTCAGTCTGCAAAAATCCATTGAAATCTAATTATCAGTCTCCACATGTATGAAAAAAGAAAATGCGAAGTAATGTAATCTAATTATCATAAGCTTAAACACACTATCTTTGTATACTAATTCCCCACGCTGGTGCAATAGGAATGAGAAAAATAAACGGTTTTCAGCAGATACAGAGAACAATGAAGAAGTTTCAATCACCAAGACTTTGTTACAGCACCTAATATATATTAGTCATTATATAATTGGGATTGTAATTTATGGTTTTGGTTTTAGGATTTCTTGTTTATGGGATTGGTCCTTTGCATTTAGGTTTAATTTTTTTTTTTTTTTTTTTGGGTATTAGTCAATGCTCTAATTTTCTGATGTTAATTATGATAGATTGTTTCCAATATAGTTGTTTAATGGTTAGTCTATTAAGTTCTGTGGATTGTATATGGTGGGCATTCAGAAAGTATAATTTTTTCAAATTAGCAATCTTTCTCCTAGGTCATTATAGAATTACTAGAAACCAACAGGAACAAAATGAGCTTCCTAAGAAAGTAAAAGCATATGCAAGCAATCATCTAGAAGATCTGAACAAATTATTTCAAAGAGAGAGGGAGAGAGAGTACCTTCTTGATGGAAGGGTCGAGCCACTCGTACCAGCGAGCTTTGCACTGCTTAGCAGATTTGCGAACCAAAAGGGAAGAGATTCGAGCCCACTGGTTTTTACCATACTTCATAACCGCCGCCTTAAGGATCTCATCCTCGGTGTTCTTCCAAACACCGCCCTTGATCATAATCCTCATCTTGACCCCTTTTTTTTCGACGACGCTCTCTCTGGTTTTATTCTAAAAGGGTTTCCAACAACCCCAGAAAGAAGAAGAAGATAATGACGAAGACGAAGGGAAAGTCAAGTAGACATGCAGACACAAAAACCCTATCTAGCGCTTAGGACTTGGAAATTTGAGAGTGATGACCGCCAATTAAACCCTACCTTCCTCACTGGTCTCTCTCCATCTTCTCTGTCTGTCTTCGATTTGGCACTACTTCATTTTATTCCTCTATTTTTTTTTTTTTTTTTTCCCCCACATAAATATATATATATATATATTTTGAAGAACAAATATATATTGTCATCAATTTTTAATTTTTATCAAACAAAAATAATAATATATATTTTAATAATAAAAATTATATTTGTGCCAATGAATGATAATGACGATAGTAATACTTATCTATTAGGAAAATGGCAGATGCTTTTCTGTATATGATAACAAACGGGAATTGAAAGCGGCAAGTAATCTTTTCAAAAAGCCAGGTTTTATTTTTGGGATAAATATAATACGATAATATGACTTAGTAAGTTTATAAAATTATATAATTTGTTAAATGTTTTAAAGCATTTTAAAAAAAAAAACTCTTTTCTCTGTTTGTAATTCATTGTTAAAAAATAATCAACCGGATGTTTAGAATATATATATATATATATATATATATAAAAGATTTTTACAGTAGAGATTGTATCCAAAATCAATATCGATTTTATTGTATATATATATATATATATATATATGCAATAAAATGGATATTTTCTTCCAAAAAGCATTGATGTTGAATGCAATCTTTCTCTCTCTATATATATATATATATATATATATATATATTTTATTTTATTTAAAAGGTAAAGGCAATAGGATTGATTAATATATATAGACATAATTTTGCTAAAAACATGCTAGACCCAACCATAATGTAAGCGTTTCACATCAAACAACAATTGCAAATATGTGAATTAATGTTTACATATAAAAAAAATTCTTACATCCCGTCTCCAGTCTCATAATAGACACCCGATTATCTGGTTTTTTTAGTGAATTAAATCAACTTCTAATTTATATTATTACTAGTAAACATGTAAAAATCTAGAGCCTGATATAAAATAACAGTGAAACAAGAAAACCCAGACTGTAAGTTAAAACCAAAAAAAAAATTAACAGCCAAAGAAGCATATTTTAGCAAATAATACAAAATGGAGACACGGCATGGAATGTTATGGCATTGAAATAACATAGAGAAATAAATGAGGAGTTTTAAGTAAAGTTCTTTTTATATAGTTTTCTTTCTACATCAGCCCCAAAGCAACTCCAAAACTAAACATATCATCCAGTATTGATGAATCAGTATTTACAAACAAATTTATAGCTCCGAAGAACACCATCTCATTTGACAAAACTTTGACAGCTAAAGAGATTCACAGAGATTAAAATCAGTACATCCCATCATGATAACTTGGCTTGTTTCTCTCTAGATTTGTTGAGCAGATTCATCACCGATAGAAGGATGCCATAATGTATAGCATGATGGCGCTTGATGTGGTAACTAACAGTTCCTGCAGTCATACCAAATTGTCACAAGGGAAAACACCATATAATTTCTACCACAAAGAATGTAGGAACCTGGAATTCCTTAATGCATACTATTCGTGTGATCATGTCTTGTCACTATTTTTGCAGCTTTGGCAGCCATTTTTATTCACCAAAATACTTCAACATGGAGCTAGTTTAGGAGATATGCAAAGAACATATAGAAAACCTAATGTGTGGTTGTACTTTTAAGAATGCTTGGAACAGGAACACACAGAAAACCTAATGTGTGGTTGTATTTTAACAATGCTTGGAATAGCTTAGGTTATGCATTTGGTAATAGGATAATGCCATATCAAAACTCGATGCTTTTCTTCAAATAAAATAAGTAAACCAAATAAAAGCTTCTGTCATATGTACCAAAAATTTGAAAAACCATTATGATAAGGAACATCATTATGAATGCTTTAGAGATTAGAAAATATGTAAGCCACCATCTGATTTACTGAATTTCTGTTAATTTTACCTCTTCATACAGAATTCCATAAATCATGCCAAAAGCAATGTTAGTACCTGGTTATTGTAAAGGGAAGCAGGAATGAAACTACCCATAAACTCGATCAAATTTAACACACCAGTGTATGCCTGCAAAAGCAACCAAAATAAGATACAATCAGAAATATAAACGAGAACAATAAACTATATAAAATATTAAATGAAACATGGATGTCTTTTTATTGACTAAATTGTGCAGTAGCTTTCCATGTGGGATATTTTTGGCGTCATTCTTAAAAAGAGAATACCTTACTGTTTTACTAGATAAGGGAAGAGAGAAAGAATTTCAGGAAATTTTTTTTAACACAGAAATAAGTTTAGAACCTTAATGTGACAAAAATCATAATTTTGAGGGTCTTCTCAACAAAGACATTATAGCTGTCATAAGAGCTTTGATGCAAACAAAGTAACAAACTACACCCCTGTGAAATTTATTAATGGACAGTGAGGCGCAATGTTTGGAAACACATTGCATCTGACTACCTCTGAACAACAAGGTATCAAGAAGGCAAACAAGATATCATACCAGAGAAGCAACAGCAATGCATCCAAAAACTAGTGCAAGAGAACGAAGTAGCCTTTTCCCCATACGCAGCCCCCTCCCTGGATCTTCACCATCTTCCTGCAGCCATGTCAGTTTGAATATTAACGATCTAAACACTTCAAATGGTTTTAACATAAAAGTCGATATATGTTCTTGCATGTGATGCCACAGAAAATGGGAAAGACAGTCGTAGTTTTTACAATGTGACTCACTGTATATGTTGGTGTTACAGGAGGTTCAAACGATTTCAACTTCTCAAAGATTCGATATACAAATGCAAAAGTAAGAAATTGCAAAGGTTTATATTCAGCATTGCGCTTGATAAGAACCCAAGCTGTCTGCACAAACAAGTGTGTTAAATAAGAATGCAAAAATGGAAGCAGAAGAAAGCAAAAGAGCCATAGGTTATTAAGAAACATGAAGTACCAATTTACTGCAAGATGTAAGGCTGCTAAAACAAGGCAATTTGCCATGCCAAATGATTGCAAAAATAAAATTGTAGAATCACACCATATGCACAAGGTGAAAAGCTCAACCTCTAGGTTTTCAGTTAACTGATAATTTCTCATGGTATTATAACAAGAGTCTCTGTGTCAAACCCTAAGATTTCTCATTTCCTTCTAAAGTCAGCAAGGGCCTACATATCTGGGCATAAACCTCATTGCTTTCCAAGTCCTTAGTTTTACTTACAAAAACAGCAGATATTGCCAGGTTGATACGCATATCTTGTACAGAGGACTTTGTGAATCTGGAAAGAAATGATAATTCAGTAAAAACAACATATAACAGCACCAAAAGCCTAAAAAATAAACTGTTAAAAATAGTTTCTACATCAGATATATCGTGGTCTCATGTTTTAGTAGAAATCCATAAATGGAATGCATCGAATCAAGACAGCTTGTTCACAAAATATATCAATAAAAGTACCTTGGGCCCCATGGTACAATCGGCTGCTTATCAGCATATTTAATGTCCTTGGAGACCTGCACTTTATAAGTATCCAGTAATGATAAGAAATACCAGGTAGAAAGAAAGATAATTAATCACCTTGAAATTGTGAAAACCAGCAAAGAGAAAATTTGTAGAAAGCATGAAAGAAGTACAAACAATTTGCCAAATTTGGACAACTCCAAAAAGATTTCAAATGTGAAAACCATGAATAAATTTTTGCATAATTATTTTCATACTGAAATAAGCAGCATGTAGTTCTCACACAAGTTTTGAAACAAATTTGACATTTCCACCACAATTTTGAAAATGTTTTGTGTCAAATGCAAATGGAACCAACAGAAAATAAGTAACAGCAAATTAAGAAACCATTAATCTTCATTACATTGAAAATATAAATCAACTGATATAAACTCCCACACCAAAAAAAAAGTAATATTATTTAAAAGGATGGTTGAATATATAATAGATGTATGAACTAGTGTAGCATAGTTCAACCAAAAGAATAGTCATATGTTAATAGCAATTATTCAAATCTTTTTTATCATAACAGTTATTCTTTTCTCTTCTTCTTCCCCAAAACCCCCCACCCCTTTTTTTTTGGGCATAACTATAATACTATGGTTAAAAGAAGTCCAAACATCACAAAATCATAGATAACTCCATCCTTGAATTCCAGAAACTTATGGTGAAAGCATAAGTATCATAAACTGTACCTTCATTTCACCAAATGTGACACCCTTTTTCCGATTGTGTAATTGTGCCATCATTAGTTTGTCATATGCCTTCTCCAACTGCAGAATTCAACATATAAATTATTAAGATATCATTACTTTGAGCAGCACATCCTCTGTAAGTGGTAAGCCAAGACTTTATTCATATGGTGGGGAGAGAGAGAGAGAGATTGAGTTGTAACCTACTCTGGCAGCAGTTACTTCATCACCTCTCCTCTCAGCGTCCTTGAGTTTTCTTGTATAGACTAACTTGATTTTGTCAAAACTCTCAATTGGGTTGACACCAAGAACCTGAAAAATATGAATATTAAAAGTAAAATAAATGTGAATCAATAACAAACAAATACCAATTATTTAGTCACTTACAGCAACAATATGAAGGTTGCATAGTGGATGCAAGATATGTGCCAAATTACCTCATATGGATTGAAGTTACTATCTGGGTTAGAACTTCCTGCTGCAGATGCGGCAGCACTAACTACCCTTTGATTCCGTGGTAATGTTCTAGCAAATCTGATAAATTTAACACCCTGCTGCTGAAGTTATACGTTGAAAAGCACGGATAAACCAATAAGCGAGAATAAAGTTCCTTCATGAACAAAATGATCATGACCGTGTATACCCAGCAATAAGAATTATGTCATGAAAGCTTTCATAGAGTTAGCTTTTATATCAAAATTTTAAATTATATAATAAACATTATAAATATGAAAGCAACACCAGGATATATCCTTCATCGGATTTTTTTTTTTTTTTTCCTTCTTTTCCAATATAATCACTATGTAACTGGTTTGAGGTACGAAAATAAGTTGAATAAAATTCTTAATCACGGAATTCAATTGCTGAAGATGCAATATTAAAAAAACTAAGAAAAAAAGGCTTCAAGCAATTAAGCATTACAAAGCTCCAAAAACCTTAAAAAAAGAAATAAAAAATTGAAATAATGTTGTTAATTGACTTCCCACTGCTCCATAGCGACTAAACAAGTAATTGGGTTCCGAAAGATTGCAATTATCAACAACTTTTTTACCCACACAAACTTACACTTAGAGAAAAGTTTAAATCTTTTCATTTTATTTGATACAGATATACAATTCGTTTCACAAAGGATAAGGGAAAAAACAGTTAAACCGTGAAGATAAGCGGCATTGTATTAAGCAAGAAAGAAAGTGGGTTTGAGAGAGCAATGTTACCTGAGGAACGGTGATGGGAAACTCGCAAGTGGACGCTGGGAATTGTAATTGAAATGGTGAAGATGAAGTTTAGGGTGGTGAAAGGCATTTGAGATTGCAAAAGCCATTTTCTCTCAAAAGTCTTAAAAACTCCGTAGAAAGATGGAACTTTGAATCCCTGTGACTTATAATTTGGGAGGGGGGGGGTTTAATAGGGTTTTGGGAGGCTCAAAGAGATAGGTTTGGCGAATTGGGGGAATTGGAAAATTGGGGATTGAATTTCCAACTTCTCACGTGTGAGATAATGGAATTAAGACATTGAAATTTTCACCTTGAAAAACAAATCCTCGGTACAAATATAACAACAGAATCCAAATTTGTGATTAATTTAAATTTGGTAAATTTTCAAACAAGAAAAAAAAAAATTGTATATGGAGTAATTATTAAATAATTTCCGGTTTAATATAAATCATTTATTTAAAAATATATGTGATGAGCATTAATTTGAGAAAATTTCATACAGAGACAATTTAGACGATTTTTATTTTACTTTTTTTATTTTTGGCTAAATTTGAGACAATTTGGTTTGGGGATGATTTTGTATTTTTTTTTTTTTTTTTGGGAGAGTGGGGGGATAATCATATTTTTAGTATTTTGTTTTTATGTTACTTTTCTGTCTCTTTGTTAACAACTATTTTTATTTTTATTTTTTGGTTTTAAGTTCCTCAATTCATTTCCCCCCCCCCCCAAAAAAAAAAAAAAAAAAAAAAGATAGAAAAAAGCTCCTCTATGATATATACTGCTTTTTCTTGTTCCCAAACAAAACATTATGTTGTTCGCGTGGCCTAATGGATAAGGCGCTCGCCTCCGGAGCGGGAGATTGTGGGTTCGAGTCCCATCGTGAACGATTTCTTTATTTTTCCAAATTAATTAAATTAAATGATTCCGACGGCTTTAATAATTAAAAGTAAATAGCTTTTTGATGCCTAAGTAAGCTCTTGGTTCCCAATTCCACGGCTATACATAATATATAATGAAAACCCTTTCTCTTGCTTTTGGCCAAATCTTCATCTCCCTCTGTATTTAATCTGCAAAATTGCAAAAGAATTATAAAGAATTTGATATATATATATATATATTGCTAAAAATTAAAAAAAAAATTATGATTTAATTATTGGATTGTCTCCTAATGTTTAGAATCTACACATGCATATTTATAATAATAATTAAAAAAAAAAAGAAAAGAAGAAGAAGATCTAGACACGTATATCTCTAAGCGTGCCTATAAAAACAAAATGCTCTTCAGCAATAGAAGTCTTTTTCTATAGAGTTCAGCTCTCATTCTATGAATTTCTTACTCCTTTTTCTTTTGTTCCTTATGGGTTCGAGCTAGAAAGTAAATTGGAAAGAACTTTCTTTGGTAATAGGACTGGGAAGAACTTTTAGTTATATGCAAAGGTTAACTTCAAATATTTATTTGTGCACTACTAGAATCGAGCTGATACACGATGCAAGTAATGCGTTACACTAAATAAACAGTGACGCATTTGACGGAGTCACCAAATATTCTATCGCGAAATATGTAAGACAACGGACGACGTATCATAACAGTCGCCTATTAACACTTTTTAACGACGCACATTTAATTTTTAGCGACGCATACAATAATGTACTTATAGCGACGCATAAAATAGCGATGCTTTAGAATATTGGCGCTAAAACTTTTTAGCGACATTCTCATAAACCATCGCGAAATATTTGTGTCGCTAAAAATTCATTTGAATAGCAACTCATGCATTTTTAGCGATTCATTTTTTTGTCGCCTATTTAGCGACGCATTATGTTTTAGCGACGAATTATGTGAGTCTCTTTTTTAGCGACCCATATTTTTTTAGCAACTATTTTTTAGTGTCTCCAAATTAGTGACTATCCGTGTTTTAGCGACAAATTATAAGAGTCACATATTTATGAATTTTTAACGACGCATTTTCTCATTTAGCGACATATGCAGCAATTAACTTAAAGGGACTCATTGATTTAGCGACGCTTTATGAAAAAGTCGTTAAAAATTTATTAGCGACGTTTTCGTTTAAGGTTGCTATTTATTTATGTCGCTAAAATTGGAAAAATACTTTTAGCGACATTTTGTTTAGAGTCGCTAAATTGATTTTATTATATGTCGTTATATATTTTAGGCGACTTTTTAGTATCTTAATGAGTCGCCATTTCTTTCATATTTTTTTAGATTTATAATTTTTAATTTTTAAAAATTATTAAAATATAAAAGTAATTATAATACCAAAAAACCCAAACTAGCTTCGTCCAAAATAATTAGAATATAAAAATTTAAAATAAATACTTGTTCATAACAAAACAATTATCAATATAATTAAATATCATCTCATTGACATATTTTTACATATGCATACTCATTGAGATGGAAGTTGATGTCCTCGTGTTGATGATATTACACCCTCATACTGCATATGGAAAAATAAAAAAATTTATTAACACTTACGCAAAATAAATTAATAAAAACTTAATCATTAATAAATTAATTTGTAATTTGGTAAATAAAAATTTAATGAATATTTACCTTCTTAAGATTTGGCGTGGTACATTTCTCCTAATTAAAGTGGAAAACACATAAGAAAAAAACACATAATGGATAAATAAATATTACTTAAAACATAAGTTAATAAATATACGTATCAATTTATTTAGAAGATATTGTTTATCCATATCCCCTCACAGTCATTACGAACATAGCCACTATCACATTTATCCTCATGATCATTTTCATTAACACTTGGCAATTGTATGGCAAATGGATTGTGAGCCATTGTAGTATCGCCAAGAACATCTTCTTCAACCAATTCTTTTTCAACAAAAGTACAATGTCGTGGTGGAGTTAAAACAACAGACCATCTCGAATCAAATTGATCTTCAACATAAAATATTTGTTGAACTTGTGAAGCCATGATGAATGGGTCAGATTTATATCCAATTTTACTAAAGTTAACACATGTAAACCCCTTCTCATCAACTTTCACACCACTGCTTCAACCCAATCACACTTGAATACTGGAATTCGAAACATAGTGTAATCGACGTCCCAAATCTCTCTTATGATCCCATAGTATGCCATCTCAGCTAAAATTGGGTTATTATCCTTAGCACTAGCAAAATGCTCACTTTTGGCAATAACTTTGACACCACTATTCTGGGTGACCCTCTTATTATCCATATTTATAGTGTTGAATTTAACCCTTCTAATGACATATCCTTCATGTTTTGTTACCACCCATTGCGGACCATGGGCTAACCATCTTAATGTTTCAGAAACTGTGTGATTAGGTTGACTTCGCTCTTGTGCAATCTAGTCAATTGAAAAAAAATATGAAAAATTAAAGCTAAAATAATGATATTATATATTGAATATTTAACTTTCCCATATCTTATCCCGTAACCAGTACATAAATGTACGTTTGTGTTCGTCTTGAAACCATTTTGCTTTTTTTCCTCGATTTTTTTTTGCTTGACTTCAAGACTTCAAAATGAATACTAAAACAAATAAAAGTTGTTGTAATTAATAAAAATATCCAACATATCAACTTATTGATGCATATTAATATATTCAAAATATCAACTAAATTATACATGTTGATATATATATATATATATATATTAAAAATATCAACTAATTTATACATTAACATGTATATATGCACTTGACATACGGTTCCACTTCTGGTGTATTCGAAAGTACACATCTATGGACTTGCTCCCAAAGTTGTTGATCAATTGATTGATTTTTTCCACCTTTAATGGGGGCACCAACATCATCCTTATCATTTAACTTTTGATATCTACCAATTGGGTTTCCAACTGCATCTAATCCTCTCTGAAATTCACTACAAAATTCAATCACTTCTTCACATATGTAACCCTCGGCAATACAACCTTCTGGCTGATTTTTGTTTCGAACATAACTTTTCAATACTTTCATGTACCTCTCAAACGGGTACATCCACCTGAAATGTGTTGGTCCACATAATCTTACCTTTCGAACCAAATGTACAGTTAGATGAACCATTACATCAAAAAATGATGGTGGAAAGAATTTCTCTAAAAGGCACAAAGTTGTAACAACATCATTTTGAATATTTTCCAATTCAGCAACAATGATAGACTTCTTGCAAATTGCATTGAAGAAAAAACAAAGTCTTGCAATTGCACGTCTCACATGTTTAGGAAGGATTGCACAAATTGCAAGAGACAAGAGTTGTTGTATTAATGTATGACAATCATGAGATTTCAATCCTACCATCTTTAAGTCCTCCATTGAAACAAGATTCCTAAAGTTTGAAGAATAACCATCTGGAACCTTTAAGTGCGCTAAACACTTACAAAACAATCTCTTCTCATGCTTTGATAATGTATAGCAGGCCGGTGGTAGGAAAGTTCGATTTCCTTGAGGCTTAGGGGCCAAGTCTTTCCGCAAACCCATTTCTTGTAAATCTAAGCGAGCATTAACTCCGTCCTTCGTCTTACCAGGAATATTGAGCAATGTACCATATATGCTCTCACAAACATTTTTCTCAGTATGCATGACATCTAAATTATGTCGCACATGGAGAAATTTCCAATATTCCAATTCAAAAAAAATGGACTTCCTCTTCCAACATTCTTCAGAATCAACAGTCCTTTTCCTCTTGTTTGAGTTATCAAATCTCATTGCATTAAGCTTATCTAAGATTTCTTCTCCAGTCAACGGTTTTGGAGGCACTCCAAATTCTTGAAATCCATTGAAAGCCTTCTTTTGCCTTCTATAGTGATGATTTGGAGGAAGAAATCTTCTATGCCCGGTAAAACTCATTTTTTTTCCATGCTTTAGCCTTGTAGCAAAAGTATTTTCACTGCAAATTGGACAAGCATAATATCCCTTCACCGCATGACCGGACAAGTTACCATAAGCTGGGAAATCATTTATTGTCCATAGCAACACTGCCTTCAAAGTGAATTTCTCTTGACGGTAAGCATTGAAGACCGTAACACCCTCATTCCACAACCGCTGCAGGTCTTCAATTAACGGCTCTTGTATACATCAATTTGATTTCTGGGTTGCTTCGGTCCAGAAATTAGAAGACTTAACATCATAAATTTCCGCTTCATACACAACCAAGGAGGAAGATTATACACAACCATCATCACAGGCCAACAACTATACCTACTACTCAACATATTATGTGGATTAACTCCATTGGTCGCGGTCCCAAGTCTCAAATTCCTATCTTCGGATGCAAAGTTTGGCCATAAACGATCAACCAACTTCCAAGATGGAGAATCCGCAGGGTGTTGCATTTCCCCTGTCTTAACCTTTCTCCCATTGGCATACCATGTCAAATTCTTAACCATTTCAACACTACGAAACATTCATTTAAAACGCGGAATAATAGGAAAGTACCATAAAACTTTATTTGGAATATTGCTAGCAACTCCATTCTTATCAGTTTTCCATCTAGCAGATCCACATTTAGGACATTCATTAAGGTCCACATATTCCTTCCTAAACAGAATACAACTTTTATGACATGCATGAATCTTGATGTACTCCATTCCCAAAGCACTCAAAGTCTTCTTAACATTGTACATGGAGGTTGGCAACACATTGTCATTTGGCAACATCTCGGATAACAATTGCAACAGTACATCAAAGCTCTTATCAGAATATCCATATCTTACCTTTAAGTTGTACAATTTAACCAAGGTCGACAACTTGGTAAATTTGGTACAACCTAGGTACAAAGGTTTCTCCGCATCCTCCAATAAGGTAGCAAATTCATTAGGATCATTATCAAAAGTTTCTAATGCAGCACGGGTCATGTCTAAGCTATTGAAAGCCACGTCTTCCTTACTACTAATATCATTTTCATTATATTCTACATTAATATTCCCAAAATGAGAAGATGGTCCAATACCATCAGCACATGACTCACCATGCCAAATCCATTGCCGATAGTTGACATCAAACCCATTCCAATATATATGGCCTTTAATATCCCTAATAGTATGGATTTTCATATTCCCACATTGCATGCAAGGACACCGTATGGCATTACAATCATTGGCATTCTCCATGCTAAATTTCAAAAATTCACTCACCCCCTTAGCAAAATCGCTTGAGGTTCTATCCTTTGTTATCCACGATTTACCATTTCAAACAATATCAAACAATATCACAAAAAAAATTATCGACAAAAGCAAGATTAGAAAACCCATTGCAAACAAATTATCGACAAAAGCACGATTAAGAAAACCCATAGCAAACAAATTATCGACAAAAGCAAGATTAAGAAAACCTATCGCAATCAAATCATCGACAAAAGCAAGATTAAGAAAACCCATCGCAAACAAATTATCGACAAAAGCAAGATTAAGAAAACCCATTGCAAACAAATGATAGACAAAAGCAAGATTAAGAAAACCCATCGCAAACAAATTATCCACGAAAACAAGATTAAGAAAACCCAGCGAACCTAACCTTCGATTATAATAAATAAATAAATAAAAAATAACCCAATCCACCACATGTCACCGCCAATCATAAAGCGAAAAGAAACTCACCGAAACCATGGAGACGAAGAAAGAAGAAGCTAAGCTAACCACGAGGGTGACACAGAGAAATCCAACTTCCAGATAGCAACGAAAGCAAATGGAAAATTAAACACGAAATATCTCACTCTTCAAGTCTCTTTTAGATTGCTTCCAATTCTAACACCCATTATGAAGTGTACTAACACATATTTTGTGAAAAAAAATTGTATTCAAAATCCCGCGTAAAATTTGAAAACGCGCCAAAAATTTTAAGAAAATGGATAAACAGGCAACGTATTGAGATACACTGTGTCGCTAAAGGATAAACAGTTTCATAGATGCCCTTGTAATTCTTTTAAAACAAAAAAGTTTCTCCAAGTACTGTTTATTTCCTTCTTAAACTTTTGGTAATAACTTTAAAATTGTAATTTTTCGTTTAAAAAACTAGATGATCTAGCGACTCATTGAGATAATTTACATATAAAATGGTCGCCTTATCCAATACTAATTAAAATTTATTTTTTAATTTTAGTTATTTTTTTTTAAATTACATCTAAAAATATTTCCACATAGCAACACCAAGTCAACTAATCTAAAAATAGAAAACAGTTCTATCAATGCTCTTTTCAATTATTCACATATATGAGTATACACAAACACAAAAACACATCTCATGACATAATTTGAGATAGGATATAACAATTGTAAATTGATCTAAAGCAAGGACCCATAGTCCAATTGCTTGAAGTAAGTATGTTCAACGAGTTGCACTTTCATGTTTTTGGCTATCAGTGATAGTTTATTTGAACTCAAATAAAATAATAGATTACATTTGCTTCTTCATTTCAAATAACAAGCGACGCATTAAAATATTTATGCGTCGCTTATGAGCAAATAATTTGTTTTTTTGGGTTTGTGACCTTTCTGTTTAATCAATATGATATTCTTTCAGCATCAAATCACCAGTGAATATATTTAAACAACATAAACTAGGGTTTTTTTTTTTAATTATAAGTAATAGGCGACGCATAAAAATGATTCTGCGTCGCCTATAAGCAAATATAATTTTTTTTTTGTTTTTTTTTTTTTAACTCAATCTGATTTTCTTTACAACATCAAATATCCTGTGGAAATATTTAAGCAACTTATTAAATGAACATTTTTTTTTTGTTTAAATCATGGTAACAGGCGATGCATAAAAGAATTTATGCGTCGCTTGTTAGCAAAAATTATGATTTTTTTTTTTGTATGTGTGATCTTTCTGTTTAATCAATCTAATTTTCGTTCAGCATCAAATCACCAGTGAAAATATTTAATCAATTTGATTTTCTTTACAACATCAAATAACCTATGAAAATATTGAAGCAAATTATTAAATTCACATTTTTTTTTAAATTCATGGTAACAGGCGACGCATAAATACTTTTATGCGTATTTATGCGTCGCTTGTTAGCAAAAAATATATATATATATTTTTTGTGTGATCTTTCTATTTAATCACTTTGATATTCTTTCAGCATCAAATCACCAGTGAAAATATTTAAACAATATAAATTAGGGTTTTTTTTTTTAATTATAAGTAATAGGTGATGCTGAATCACTCTTATGCGTCGTCTATAATCAAATATAATTTTTTTTCTCTTTTTTTTTTTAACTCAATTTGATTTTCTTTACAACATCAAATATTCTGTGAAAATATTGAAGCAAATTATTAAATTAACAATTTTTTTTTTAAATTCATGGTAACAGGTGACGCACTTGTTGGCAAATAATATATTTTTTTTGTGTGTGATCTTTCCGTTTAATAAATTTAATTTTCTTTCAGCATCAAATAACCAGTGAAAATATTTAAACAAGATAAACTAGGGTTTTTTTTTTTTTTAAATTATAAGTAATAGGCGACGCGGAATCACTCTTATGCGTCACCTATAATCAAATATAATTTTTTTTTTGTCCCTTTTTTTTTTAACCCAATTTGATTTTCTTTACAACATCAAATATCCTGTGAAAATATTGAAGCAAATTATTAAATTCACATTTTTTTTTTATATTCATGGTAACAGGCGACGCATAAATACTTTTATGCGTCGCTTGTTGGCTAATAATATATATATATATATATTTTTTATGTGATCTTTCTGTTTAATCAATTTGATTTTCTTTCAGCATCAAATCACCAGTGAAAATATTTAAACAAGATAAACTAGGGTTTTTTTTCTTCTTTAATTATAAGTAATAGGCGACGCGGAATCACTCTTATGCATCGCCTATAATCAAATATAATTTTTTTTTTGTCTTTTTTTTTAACTCAATTTAATTTTCTTTACAACATCAAATATCCTATGAAAATATTGAAGCAAATTATTAAATTCATATATATATTTTTTATATTCATGGTAACAGGTGACGCATAAAGGTATTTTATGCGTTGCTTGTTGGCAAATAATATATATATATATATATATATATATATATTTTTTTTTTGTGATTTTTCTGTTTAATCATTTTGATTTTCTTACAGCATCAAATAACCAGTGAAAATATTTAAATAAGATAAACTATGGTTTTTTGTCAGGACCCGTCCAAAATTTCTCATCGGAACCCTAGACAAGCCCTGATCCCAGGGAAACCCTACCGGACCCTCCAATGAAAAATCCGGCAGAACCTCTCCTAAGGGATGGACTTACCACAAATTCCTGCACTGAAAACACACTTCTATAAATATCCCTTTATTCCTCCCACAATACTACAAATTGATTCCGCAAATTTCAGCACTCCAAAATAAATAACAGTAATCCAGTGCATAATAAATACATAAGTGTCCCATACAGTATACCGAGCTTCATGAAGTACTACTAAGTATAGAATACAACAAGAGTGAAAGAAGTATTACAACTGCAATAAAAGAAGAACAGGGTACTTCACGAACTAAGACAGCGATGAAGATCAAGTCTGCTCCGGATGAACTTCGACAACCTGGTACCTAGAGGAACGGAATTTAAAAACATGAGATGCTAATCATCTTAGTGAGTGACCCTATCTACTATACAATTATAATACCACGGTAGTAAAGTAGATAATAATAATTAATTGGAAATAATAATTTCCCTCAAAACCCTTACAATTCTCTCGGTTGGAAAAGTTCCCATTTTTAAACCTTTTCACAAAATCCTTTGTTCGTATTCCCCGAAAACCAAGACATCAATTAATTCACTAAATATCAAATAAAATATAATAAGTCAAGCATCCAACATTTATAATTAAAAGAAATTAATTTATTGGATAAGTAAGTAAAGGGAAAAATTAAACCGATTTAAAATCCCCAATCAAATAAATACCAGAAACAGTAATAATTATATTTTTAATTCCAATACAATTTCAAAATATTTATTTTAAAATCCAAGTTCTGAAAATCACTTGATGCACCCACTATATACCAGTGGCGCCAACAGTACCCAGCGTCCTAAGGTACGGCCAGACAGGAGGTTATAGAGAGAAACCAGCATACAGTCGCGTGGCGTCCCATCGCGCCGCTGCTAACTGATGTCCCGGCCATGGAGGGGCGGCCTACCCTCATCCGATGGCAACCACAGGACAACCTCATAAAATCACCTGCGTGCTACTCACACCCACCTGCGCTCTAATCACATCCGTGTGCACACTAACCATATCACATATAAATAGAACACTAGTACGTGCACGGTGCATCTAATTACGTGCACCAGGTGAGTGACCCAGCTTCAAATTAATTTCGGGAATTTATTTGACTGTGTGTGAATTGTGTTCTTGGATGGTGGCTGGCGCGTGTGGGCAATGGGTGGCCGGAAAAGATAAACATGGGAGAGAGAGAGAGAGACGGCTGGTGGGAGAAAATGAAGGAGAAGGAAGGAGGAAGAAGAAGAAGAAGGAGAAGGGCCCGTGCCCTTTTTTCCCACGTGGGGAAAAGAAAAAAAAGAAAAAAAGAAAAAGGAAAAGGAAAAGGAAAATAAAAAGAAATAAATTAAAATTAATTAAATAATATTAATAATAATATTATTATTTAAAATAATAATAAAATACTATGATATTACACATGGTTGACATGTGGCTTCTCAACATGGTGACACATGGTCACCTTCATTAAGTCACACGTGGCACATCGTTACACGTTCAAAAATAATATTAAAATAATACAGTATTTGAAAAACTCTACAGGTCCATAACTTTCAAACCACATGTCCAAATCGGACGTGCCGCTAGTCTACGGACTCGTATCGACGAGCACTTCACAACCATGCATGAGTCAAAGCTCAACCTTGCATGAATAAAAAGTCAACTCCGGCACCCCTTGGATAGTTTGGACCTCAACTTGTTTTGCTCATAACTTTCAAACCGTAGCTCCGTTTTCAACGTACTACTAGTCTACGAACTCGTGCCAACGTGTACTTCTTAACGGTGCCTCAGTCAACCAAGAATTCCAACCGGGTCAAAAAGTAAACTTTTGATCCCTTGGTCAACGGTTAACCTCGATCAATGTGCAAAAATTCCGACATGGTTCAGGACGGGGTGTTACATTTGTTTTTTTAATTATAAGTAATAGGCGATGGGGAGTCACTCTTATGCGTCGCCTATAATCAAATATAATTTTTTTTCTTTTTTTTTTTTAACTCAATTTGATTTTCTTTACAATATCAAATATCTTCTGAAAATATTGAAGCAAATTATTAAATTAACAAATTTTTTTTTTTATATTCATGGTAACAGGCAATGCATAAAAGTATTTATACGTCGCTTGTTGAAAAATAATAATTTTTTTTTGTGTGTGATCTTTCTGTTTAATCAATTTGATTTTCTTTCAGCATCAAATAACCAGTGAAAATATTTAAACAATATAAACTAGGGTTTTTTTTTTTTTTAATTATAAGTAATAGGCGACGCGGAATCACTCTTATGCGTCGCCTATAATCAAATATAATTTTTTTTTGTCCTTTTTTTTTAACTCAATTCGATTTTCTTTACAACATCAAATATCCTGTGAAAATATTGAAGCAAATTATTAAATTCACATCTTTTTTTTATATTCATGGTAATAGGCGACGCATAAAAGTATTTATGCGTCGCTTGTTGGCAAATAATATATATTTTTTCTGTGTGATTTTTCTGTTTAATCAATTTGATTTTCTTTGAGCATCAAATCACCAGTGAAAATATTTAAATAAGATAAAGTAGGATTCTTTTTTTTTTTTATTATAAGTAATAGGTGACGCGGAATCACTCTTATGCGTCGCCTATAATCAAATATAATTTTTTTTCTTTTCTTTTTTTAACTCAATTTGATTTTCTTTACAACATCAAATATCCTGTGAAAATATTGAAGCAAATTATTAAATTCACATTTTTTTTTTAAATTCATGGTAACAGGCGACGCATAAAAGTATTTATGAGTCGCTTTTTGGCAAATAATATATATATATTTTTTGTGATCTTTCTGTTTAATCAATTTGATTTTCTTTCAGCATCAAATAACCAGTGAAAATATTTAAACAAGATAAACTAGGACGTTTGTTAGCAAATAATTTTTTTTTGGGTATGTTATCTTTCTATTTAATCAATCTGATTTTCTTTCAGCATCAAATCATCAGTGAAAATATTTAAACAACATGAATGAGTTTTTTTTAAAAAAAATTTTTTTAATCAATCTGATTTTCTTTCAAGTATATTTATTTTTTATTTAACATTTCAAAACACTTAAAATTTATATGCTTTTTAATTTTTATAGGCGATGTAGTTTCTTCTTTATACGTCGGGCGTTCTAATTTCATTTTTTTTTTCTTTTGTATTTCCATTTTTTCTTTTGTTTGTGTCTTTAAATATTTTTATTTGCCCCTAAAATGTTTTTAATAACTATTTTTGATTCCCCAATATTCAGGAAATATTACAAATAAAATGGCATGTTATTCGATGGGCTTTCTTTTCAACAATTAACCCCAAGTACAGATACTTGAGAGTTGGAAGCAATCTAGGAAGTATGAGAAGATTTTGAAGGATCACGCTCTCATTAGGCATTCGTGTTTCTTTCAAGGGTTTGAAGGATTTTGTGGGTTTCTTTCCTAAATTTCAAAGTTCCTTCTTCCTCTGCTTCTTCTTCTTACCGGTGGTTGGGTTGGAAGCACTTCACCCTTTGGCCTTCGCCGTCGCCGTCGCCATGTTCGGTGGGTCGTGTACTTCGCCGTTGCGGTGGGTGGCTAGGATTTTTGCCGTCTCGTCGCCGGGATTGGGTTGCTGGGTTTCTACCGTGCCGTCGCCGTCGCCTGCTGTGGTGGCTTGAAGTTCCTCTTGATTGCTGGATTTGTAAAGTTGTGCTGTTTTTCATCCGTTTTAGGGTTCGGTGGTGTATGTGTTTGCTGAAAAAAATATTCTGTTTGCTGGTTTTTTTTGTTTTTTTAAATATTTGTTCATTACTGTAATTTTGGTGGGTTTTATGTTGTCAAAATCATGTCTTGTCATCGACAATGGGTTAGCTAAATTTTGTTTGGAAACATAGCTATATTTATTGAGTGGGGTTCAATTGTATGTAAAGCAAAATGATATGCTAATATTTGTATTATGTGTTTATATGGTTAAATTCAAGATATAGCCTTTATAAATTGCATGGGAAATATCAACGATATCACAGATGGTGCTTTGTTGTGGGTCTTAAAATGACGTCGTTTGTACGGCTCAAAATCTATTAGTGATTTAGTCGCCGGATGCAAAGTTTGAAAATGTTAATGACTGTTAAAGAGGATAGATGTTAAGAGAAGATACTATTACTGCATCACTTGGTAAATAAATTACATGAATTTATCGTTTATTATTGTTATTAATGGTTTATTCATTATACTACACCCTATGTTCATATTGTTAGTAATATTAATTTGTGTTTATGTTTTTTGTATGTAGAATTATGGATCCTTTTAATGAACATGTCCTCTCGGATGGGGATGGAGCTGGATCACCATCCAGTGATATGGAAAGACCGAATACGTCATCCCCAAGGCGTAGAAAACGAGAGGCTACAACAATGAAAGGCCTTAGGAAGTATTTGGCGGGAAACAAAAGCTTGGAACCTCAATATAATGAGGTTGGAGTTGCTATTAACTCTGAGGCCGTTCGACTAAACAATTTGGAGGGCTCGTTGGCTAGGAGCACAATACCAATTAATATACCTAATTGGAAAGATGTGTTAGATAGGTTAAAAGATAACCTATGGGCATCAATAAAGGTACGGAGTGCATTATTGTTGAATATTGTTTATTATGAATCATATTTAATTGATGAAGATTTTATAATTCCTTTTTTGCATTTGTATGTCAGGACCCGTTCAGAATTCCTTCCTCGGAACCCTAAACAAGCCCTGATCCCAGGGAAATACCACCGAACCTTCCAACGGAAAATCCGGCAGCACCTCCCCTAAGGGTAGGACTAACCAAAAATTACCTGCACTGAAAACACACTTCAAAAATTCATCCCCTTATTCCTCCCACATTACTACAATTTGTTTCCACAAATTTACAGCACTTCAAATAGTAACAACAGTCAAATACAGTATACAGAGCATTATACAGATACAGTGGAATTTATAAAATGACAGATAAAGAAGCAATACAAGGTCGAGAGGAAAAAGGGAAGAAAAACTTTCTGAACTTCGGCAACGAACTGAGACGTTGGGCTCGCCTCGGACAATCAACGTCTCCAACCTGGACCTAGGGGAACGGAATTTAAGAGTGTGAGATGCTAATCATCTCAGTGAGTGACCCTATCTACTGTACACCTTTAATATTAATAATATACCAAATAAAAGGATTTAATTAATCAATACCGAACAATTAAATAAATAAATAAATAAACATTTGAAGGTAATACTTTCTCTCAAAACCCTCACTATTCGCTCCGTTGGAAATGTTCTCCTTTTAAAACATTTTCACAAAACCCGATGTACGTACTCCCCGAAAACCAAGGGACCAAATAATTTAATAAACAACAAATAAATAAATAAATAAATAAATACCCCAAATATAAATAACTGCAATAAATTATAATAAATAATTTTGTACTCTTTGGGGTTTGAAATTTTATCTGAAAATTTCACTTGACAATTACACCTGACGCACCACACCATATACCGGTGATGCCCTTCGATACCCAGCGTCCCGAGCACCGACTGGCGGGCGGGTTAAAGAGAGAAACCTGCAAACGGCACTTCGGCGTCCCGACAGTACCGTTGCTGAAACCATCTCCCGGCCAAGGAGAGGGGCGGCTGTGCGCAATAACAAACTTGCCTGCCCACGGTCCAATGGCAACTCACGGGTGAAGTAATAACCGCACGCTAAACCACATAATACCTGCGCGCTACCACGTGTCCATACACCAGAACACCAATACTGTATGAGTGCGTCTAAAAATAAACATTATTAACCAACCGTACCGTTTTCCCAAAATTACCGTGGGAAATACATTAAATGCACACACTTACCATCCCACATATTTTTATTTAATCAAACCGGTACGAAACATTGATAACCAACAAACCACAATTTTCTCGAAGTACGAGATGCAACCATAAAAATACCGCGGGCATAATTTATAAAATTTAAACAATATTTTCGTAAAATATTTAACCCAATTATGCTCGGAAAATCAAATTTAAAACCACGTACAAATACTACCAAAATACACTTTGCTCATGCATAATAAATTAAACCACAATAAAACCATAATTAAATCACACCACATGAGCATAATTTAAATACCAATTTAAATACCAATTAAACATAATTTATTGCCCAAAATAATTTTTGAAGGCGGGTCACTCACCTTGAGCGCGTAAATCAACTAAGATCCACCATGGGATCAATTCCATGACTCACCCGTGCTCCTAGAACAAAATTCACACACAGTCAAATAAATTAATATTTTAATCGGTAAATAATACCCGGTACCCGGGGGGTCAAACACAAACTTTAACCAAAATGGTCGAATAATATACCGAATCGAAGCTCGTGGAACGAGGAGCGCATTACCGGTCTCCATCGACCCCAATTCCGCCGGAGGTGGCGGGAATTTGGCTGGAAAGCTTCGGCCGGTTTTCAATTCCTCGTATCTCACAAACCGCTTCGAATTTTTGAGATTGGAGGTCATTTTTGAACTCAGAGGACCCAAAATAGGGGGAGAGGAGGTTTAATTTGGACTGGACCGGCCGGAATATGGCGAAATTGCCGGAAAAATTTAAACCGCCGCCACGACTTCGCCGGCCCGATCTGGGCGCGTCGCCGGCCGGCCGGCAGCCAAATTTGGCTGGTGAGCTTGCCGGTGTGTGGGCTTGGACGGTGGCCGGCGCGTGTAGCGTATGGGTGGCCGAAATTTGAAAAATACAGTGAGAGAGAGGGACGGCCGGAGGGAGAGAAAAATTTCGTGCTGGGTTTTTGATGGCTCGGGGGAAGAAGAAGGGAAGGAAAGGGAAAGGAAAGGAAAAAAAAAAGAAAAAGAAAAAAAAAAGGTGTTTTCCCACGTGGGGAAAAGAAAAGAAAAAGAAAAAAGAAAAGAAAAAGAAAAAGGAAAATAAAAAGAAATGACTTAAAATTAATTAAATAATATTATTATTTAAAATAATAATAAAATAATTTGATTTTTACACATGGTTGACATGTGGCTTCTCAACATGGTGACACATGGTCACCTTCATTAAGTCACACATGGCACATCATTACGCGTTTAAAAATAATATTAAAATAATATGGTGTTTGAAAAACTCTACAGGTCCATAACTTTCAAACCACATGTCCAAATCGGACGTGCCGCTAGTCTACGGACTCATATCGAATAGCACTTCACAACCATGCATGAGTCAACGCTCAACCTTGCATGAATAAAATGTCAACTCCGGCACCCCTTGGACAGTTTGGACCTCAACTTGTTTTGCTCATAACTTTCAAACCGTAGCTCCGATTTTGACGTGCTACTAGTCTACGAACTCGTGCCAATGTGTACTTCGTAACGGTACCTCAGTCAACCTAGAATTTCAACCGGGTCAAAAAGTCAACTTTTGACCCCTTCGGTCAACGGTCAACAGTCAACCTCGGTCAACGTGCAAAAATTCTGACATTGTTCGGGACGGGGTGTTACATGTAGCTTGTATATATGCATTTTACTTGCATTTCTAACTTAACGCATTTACTTGTCAATCAATGTTACTAAATATATATATATTTTAATTTTGCAGCAATATACGGGTAAAGATGATAGTTTTAGGAAGGTAACTTTAAAAGATTGTTGTGACAAATGGAGAAAATTCAAGAATTACTTATATAGATATTTTGTTCGACCATATACTGACACACCCGGAAAGTTGAATCATCGACCCTCAATTTATGAATTCATAAGCCAAGAGGTGTGGGATGATTTTGTACAACAAAGGTTGTCGGATAAATTCCAGGTATAGTTTTATTTAATGCATGTTAATGTTGTATTAAATTGAGCTGTCATTATTTATATAAAAATTAAAATTTGTTATGGTGACTTATGTTATTTGGGTTTTCTAATATGTATGTTTATAACTTTTGTAGGCATTAAGTAAAAAAATATTCGGAAAAACGGCAATTAAACAAGTATCCGCATAAGATGGGTGCAATGGGCTATGCGAGATTAGAAAGAGCCATTGTATGCAATTTATTTTTATTTACATTTAACCATATTAATTTTATCATTGTTACTTGATCGCTTGCATTATTAAAATTAATTTATTTGTAATTTTGAAACAACTTGAAAGAGGCACCGAAGATTATGTAGACCGAGATGACCTATGGATACGGGCACGTATGGGGAAGGATGGAAAATATGCAAATGAAGAAACTGAACATGTAGCGAAAAAAATTGTGAGTATTGTATTTTTTATGAATATTTGTTGCATATATTATTATTTAGTTCATTATTATATAAACTGATATATTCAATCATTTAAACAATATATTGTAGAATGACTTAAAGAAGAAGGCAACAGAAGGAGAAATTCGGCCTTCACCTCCGGTGGATATCCTCACACAAGCTTTGGGAAAAGAGGAGTATGGAGGTAGGCTTAGGGGTCGAGGCAAAGTATACACGGTGACTAACTTTTTTCCATACTCCTAAGCCGAGTTCACAAAAAAAGACCAAGTCGGAGGGAAGTGGAAACAATGCAGTCTATGAGATGCTGCTCAAAGGTCTGGTGGCGATCGTCAGAAATTCAAGTAGCAGCAGCGCTGCCAAGTTGATGTGCTCATATCAGCATGTGGTATTGACATTCCGTCACTCACTCATCCAGTCGATACTGTTGCTGCTCCTGGGACCTAAGTCGATGATGTTGCTGGTCAAGGGAACCCCCCAGCCGATGATGTTGATGCTCCTGGGACCCAAGTCGATGATGTTGCTGCTCATGGGAACCCCCCAGCTGATGATGTTGATGCTCCTGGGACCCAAGTCGATGATGTTGCTGCTCATGGGACCCAATCTACATCTTGGATTGATGCTCCTCGGATCTATCCTGAGGTAATTATTACATATATATATGTATATATATATATATTTTTAAGTGGGTTATTATTATCTATATAGCTCCCATGGTTGAAAAGTCTTACCTACTGCCATGAGGTCATGGGATCGAGTTTTTAAGTTGAAGGAATATTGTCATGTGAACATATATTAATTTTTTTTATTTTTTTTTAAACTTTGCGGGGTGTGAAATGCAATCTTGCACAAGGCAATGTTGGCCATATAGTAGCACGTGGCACTTTGGTACCTTCGCTGCCAACGGATATGTGCCATGGTGTGAAGCTAGGTGCAACAAATTATAAGGTCACTGTTGATGACGTTATTGATGGATTTGCACCTTTACCTATTCCGTCATTTGACATCATACGTGTCGGTGATGCTGAAGGTGCATTTGTTGCATGGCCAAGAGATCTTGTTATCTTGCCATCTGAGGAGGTATTGTTCGATGCAGCTATATATATTAATGAAGTTTAAAATAATTTCATTTTTGTTCTATTTTAAATGTTGTTTGTTGATATTTGTAGGAAAGCTCGAACAGGTCAAATGTTGAGAATGATCAAGATGATAATGTTGATCCCTTAGTCATTACCCCAACAATCTGAGAGTTGCTGCGTCGGATCAAGGACATCGATAGCGATCATTTATGGTTTTTTAATATGAAAAAAGAGATCTTTGGGGAAGAACAATAGTTGGGCATAGCGAGGAGCGATATAAACGATTTTTGTTACATGCAAGAATTATCTTCCGAATGCATCTTGTTCTACATAAGGTAAACTAAATTTGGATGTCTTTATAACTAATTCTTTAATTTAATTAATTATACACTATAATTACTTGTAATCGGATTATGTAGGTATTTATGTGAGGGATTGACGGACTCCTTCAAAGGGAATTATTGCTTTGTTCATCCGGATATTATTGCTTCGGTTGGTCATCCAAACCCTCGTGAACGGATGATAAATATATTGAGTAGATGGCCAGATGCAAGAAATAATCAACTATGGTTCTTTCCCTACTGTGCAAGGAAATATTGTGTTAGTTTAATTGAATTATGTTGTGAAAATATTAATTTCGAAAAACATCATATTAACTAAAATATTTATTGGTGTTTTTAGGAATCATTGGATGCTATGTGTTGTTGATTTATACAAAGCAATAGCATGGTTTTTTGATACTTTGAAGACTCATAAGAATATAATTGATAAGGATCTAAAAACTTTGATCGACGAGTAAGTTAATAACTCTAATATTTTTAATTAATTGTTCTTATATTGGATTTGTACTTTTGAAGGTACTATATAATCTTATACAATATTTATATTTCTATATAGTTCCTTCGTTGCATGAAACCAAGGAAAGACATCTGAAAAGAAACTTCGGTGGCAAAATACTAAAGTAATTATTATATATAAACTTAGCATTATTAGTTGTTAGTTAATTTAAATACTTTGGATATATTCGTATCTAATATTACACATAATTTATTGTTTGCAAATTTAGACACCGATGCAGCCCGGGAGTACGGAATGCGGTTACTATATTATGATGATAATGCGAGATATCATTAGGTGCAAAGTTCCTCCCCGTGACTTAAGAGGAATGGTAAATTATTATTAATTTAATGATTTCATCATATTTCTATTATGTAATAATTAATATTTATGATTATTTGTATATGTATTAACATAAGTTTCTCATGTTCAGTACGAAGGTGTCACTTGGTTACAAGCTGAAAATGTCAACGAATTTAGAGATGAATGGGCAACAGCGATGATCACAAGTATCTCAAACCAATGAATATCTATGCATGGTAGTGAAATAGCTAGCTTTTGTTAATAGCTTTTGTTTGAACATATAAAATATCGTAGACAAATTTGTGAAAATCGCTCATAAGGTAATATTTGTTTTGCATGAACTTTGGTTTTAAACATACCAAGTTTACAAAAATTCAAACAATATTAAAAATAATTAAAATAAACGGTGAACAGGCGACGCACAATATGCTTGATAGTTGCCTGATACAAATAATGCAAAAAAAACAAAAACCATCACAGTTATGTGCTTAAATATTTTAACTGGTTATTTGAAGTTAAAAGTAAAACAGATTGATTTATATTTTTACAAAATCCAAAAATAAATAAAATAAATAAAAGGTGAACAGGCAACACAATAAACTTTAGCGTCGCCTAATACAAATAATGCAAAAAAAAAAACAAAAACCATCACAATTATGTGCTTCAATATTTTAACAGATTATTTGATGCCAAAAGTAAAACAGATTGATTAATATTTTTACAAAACCAAAAGAAAAAAAAAATAAATAAAAGGTGAACAGGCGACACACAAAATGCTTGAGGGTCGCCTGATACAAATAAAAAAAAACAAAAAAAACAAAAACCATCACAATTATGATCTTAAATATTTTAACTGATTATTTGAAGTTAAAAGTAAAACAGATTGACTAATATTTTTAGAAAATAAGAAAAATAAAATGGTAACAGGCAACGCATTATATGATTATCCGTCGCCTGATACAAATAATGCAAAGAAAACAAAAACAAGAACAGTTATGCTTCTTAAATATTTTAATTGGTTATGTGAAATTGAAAGTAAAACAGATTGATTAATATTTCTAAAAACCAAACAAATAAAATAAAATTAAATTAAATTGTAACAGGCGACGCACAACCATATTATGCGTCGCCTTATATAACAAAAAAATTAAAAACAACACAGTTATGCTTCTTAAATATTTTCATTGGTTTTTAAAGTTGAAAGAAAATCAGATTGATTAATATTTTATGAAAAAAAAAATAAATAACAATAAGGGAATAAGGCGACACAAAAAACACCTATGCGTTGCTTGATACAAATATTTTTTGGAAAAAAATAAAAAAAAAAAGGCTCTGTGATGCTGCTTAAATATTTTCATTTGTTATTTAAAGTTGAGAGAAAATCAACTGCTTAATATTTACAAAAAACCAAAAAAAAAATTAATAAATTAACCGGCGACGCATAATGAATGTTTTGAGTCGCCTGATATCTATAATGTGTGTTGAAAAAAATTAAATATCCAGCACTGTTATTTTTCTTAAATATTTTCACTGGTTTTTAAAGTTGAAAGAAAATCAGATTGATTTATATTTTATGAAAAAAGAAAAAAAATATATGTATAAGGGAATAAGGCGACGCAAAATATACCTATGGGTCGCCTGATAAAAATATTTTTTGTAAAGCAACAAAAAAAAAAAAAAAGCTCTGTGTTGCTACTTAAATTTTTTCACTTATTATTTAAAGTTGAAAGAAAATCAACTGCTTAATATTTACAAAAAACCAAAAAAAATAATAAATTAATAGGCGACGCATAATATTGATTATGAGTTGCCTAATATCAATAATGTGTATTCCAAAAAAATAAAAATCCAGCACTGTTATTTTTCTTAAATATTTTCACTAGTTTTTAAAGTTGAAAGAAAATCAGATTGATTTATATTTTATGAAAAAATATATATATATATATATATATATATAAGGGAATAAGGCGACGCAAAATATACCTATGCGTCGCCTGAAACAAATATTTTTTGGATAAAAAAAAAAACTCTATGATGCTGCTTAAACATTTTCACTTGTTATTTAAAGTTGAAAGAAAATCAACTGTTTAATATTTACAAAAATCCAAAAAAAAATAATAATAATTTAATAGGCTATGCATAGAGTTTGTTATGCGTCGCCGGATATTAATAATGTGGAACGAAAAAAAAAATTAAAATCCAGCTCTGTTATTTTTCTTAAATATTTTCACCTATTTTTAAAGTTGAAAGAAAATCATATTGATTAATAATTTTCTTTAGTGTAGCATTTAAACAATACAATTGATATAAAATATACGCACTCTATTGAAGGCGACTCTATTGGGCTGAATATTCAGCGACTCTTAACGGATGCATCGTGTGTTGTTGTTTTTAACGACTTTTTGACGTCGACATTTTTCGTGTGCATCATCTATTGGTCGAATTTTTACTGACGCATTAATTTCAGAGTGCGGTTTTGTTTTTTTAGATGCATTTATTTCGTAGCGTCACTAAAAGTGTG
This sequence comes from Ziziphus jujuba, assembly GCF_031755915.1. Taxonomy (NCBI): domain Eukaryota; kingdom Viridiplantae; phylum Streptophyta; class Magnoliopsida; order Rosales; family Rhamnaceae; genus Ziziphus; species Ziziphus jujuba. Next base: position 24,375,198 of record NC_083388.1, on the reverse strand, counting down.
TCGCTAGAGCTTAATTTTCGCGTAGTGGTGTCTGCAAAGTCTCCTCTCTCTGCCTATATGTAAATAGTTTTGTTATAGAGAGGCTTTTTATTATTGAACTTCAAATGCCTATTTTGCTTTAATATTCTTATTCATCTTTGATTCAACATAAAATTTAGTATTCGATATGAAAAATCTACCAATTAACCCGTAAAAGCCAAATTTGAAAAAATTTCAATGTTAAAAGTTGTTTTCATGTTGAATGAAAGATCAACAGGATTAAATATAAAAAAAAAATAGATGAAAAACATAAGCGATACTATGTTTCTTTAGGGTTAAATGACAAGTGAAGCTCACATTAAGCATTTGAAGCTCATAATAACAAGCCTTCCTTAGCAAAATTATCTCTCTCTATCTATATACATGTATAACTACGAGTTTAATCGACTCAATTAATCTCAATTTGAAGCCACAAATTAATCCACAATTTGAAATGTTTTCTTTTTCTTCCTTTATGATGTGTATATATATATATATATATATATGTATAAATCATGTGGTCCCAATCGAGCACAATATTGGTTAGCATCCAACCAGCTTCGTTACAATAATAATTAGAACTAAATCATTACACGTAGAAGCATCATTTAACGTAGAAGTCCATAAATCATTAAAAAAAAAAAAAATCCACATTGCCTTTCTAGAACCATATTTTTGATGAACTTTTTCAATAATAAATTACAAGGCAGGTGTTTTCGAAGCAATTAAAGGGTTGCTAATCTATATATATAAAGATAAGTTTCCTTTTCAAAGAATAAAGGGAACATTGAACTTGCTTTTTGTAGGCTTATAACTTGCTTGAAATCTCGTAGTTTTTACTTTTTTATTTTTATTTTAATTTTCTTCCTTTCAAACAAAATCAACTCCAATTTGAACCCCTGGTTACAATCTTAACTTCACTTCGGAATCTTTTAATTTGGCTAAATTTATTATAAGTTCATTTGGGGCTCTGTTATTATCCAATTAGAACTAGACAATGCTCTCATTGGACCGCAGCCTAGCTAAAAATGCTATTTTGGAGCTAGCTAATGGCAAAGCATCAACCTATATGGATTTTAAATGATATGTAAATGTCTAATTCTTTTACACTATCGTGGTTAAACCACACTAGCTAGCATGTATGTTTACATCTAATCATAATCATCAAAATCATTGACAAAAAATTTATCACCTCCAAATTAACCCATTTTGAAAGCTCGTAAAGGCTGGTAGCTGAAACGGAGTTTAGAAATCATGTTCTCCTTTCAGCAATTGATTTAAAATCATATGAAATGTACTCGCTCTTTGTATCTTCAACACTTTGCTTCGATTATCATTCTCAAATCGTTCAACGACAGACCATCTTTTGCTTTTTGTTTTGCAAAGAAATTCTTCATATCCATCGTCTAAAAACAAACAAACAAACAATCTCAATTTTAAAAAACAAAATATACAATTTGAACTTAGAATTTTGAACCAATAAAAAGAATTTTAAATGCCAACTTCAATAAAGAGACTTTTGAACCAAAATCTAGCCAAAGCCATTATTCTATATCTTATGTTTCGGAATTATACAATATTGTCACTAAAGTGAATGTCCTTTGCTTTGTACCTTGAACCTCTTTCCAAAACCCTTTTTCTTTTTTATTATACAGAACCCACCACCTTTAGGTACCGATCATATCCCAAAAAAAGTTACCTCCATATCTATAATTTTCCTATTTATTATTTCTTCCTAGCTCATGGACTTCCACCACCTTAATTAAGATCCCAACATATATGAATAATGCACAAAAATAAAAATTTAAATCTAAAAATTTATATTAGGCTAAAAGGGATTCTAGGTTTTTGCAAAAGCTTTCATAGTGGAGACATAAAGGACATCACAAGTAAGAGTCCCATATCTTTTTTTTTTTTTTTTTCCTCTTTTTTCCCTTTTCTTTTGGATGGAAAATAAGTGCCTCACTTTGATGGTAGAACTTTGCAAGGCCTTGGAAGAGAATCACTAACTTTTATAAAATTTAATAAACCAAAAAACGCCATCATATAATTCGTTCACAAAACTAAAGCAAAAACGTGGGGTTATGCGGCTCTCCCAATTGCAAACATAAGTTTTTTAAGTTTTGATTAGATGTTCCCCTTCCCCAATTTATCCCCAAAAAAAAAAAAAAAAGATTAAATGTCGTTAAAAAATAAAAAAAGTTTCGATTAAATGAAAGGAAAGGAGCTTATAATTAAGTGCATCATTATATTTTTTTGGCTGTGAAGGAATCATACAACTGAAATTACCAACCTTATGTCTTAAGAATCCACAGTACCTGGGCATAAGATTAATTAAGTACAAATATCATTGATATTTAGCGAGCTTATATACAAAGTACAGAACCCCTACAGAAACCTTGAGCAACAAGATATTTCCAAATATAAAACACAACCGTACACGGTAATGCACATATATATATGCCTAATAAACAATACAACTCCTATGTGCTACTACAACTAATGAGCTACTTTTTATGTCTAAATAATCACTCAAATGGATAAATTAAAGCTAGAGATTACCTTACTTTTAGATCATTAAATTCAACGGGTTAGTCCACGGCAGCTTCCACTCTATAAGACAGACTGTAACCCGCATATTCATCCACTTACACTCCATTGCTAACTTTGGACCAATCTATGTATATCAATAATTTGTTCTGGCAAAATATAATCATGATTCATCAATATGTAAAAAGATTATCTCCCAATTACTGAACTCAACCTGCGGTACCGAGAATTTATCACTTTAATTAATTTGGTTACTCTTTTTTTTTTAATTTACTATTTATATATATTTTCATCGTAACAAATGTTTTTGATAAAAGAAAAAGTTGATAAAAAATATATATAATTGTAGTTTTGTTTTTGAATTCGACCTTCTGCTTATCTTCATTTCAAATTAATGAAAGAATGAATAATAACGGTCTAATCATAAGCTTGAAATTTTATTCAAGAATAATAATTTGATATATTGAGTAAAATGAATAATAGCGGTGTCATCATAAGCTTGAAATCTTATACAACAATAATAATTTGGTATATTGAGTAAAAATATGTGTATATAATCGTCGGAATAATTAGTTCATTTAGAAGAAATATATAAGCGATAAATGTACGAATTAAACTAGCCTTTTACGCAAGTCAATAATATGACATTGAAAAAAGGGGTAGATTAACAAATATGACTTATTCAAAAAAAAAAAAATGATCAAAAAATAAATGTTCTTGAATAATTTGGAAATTAAAATTTTTAATTGCATGCATATATGATAGAACATAAACGAAGTTTTTTTTTTTTTTTTTTGACTTAAAACGCTGATGATGTTTAAAATTAAAATAAAAGGAACTCCAGAACATTCTTTGAATATTTGGCAGTTTTTTTTTTTTAATTTCTTTTTCATCTTTGGCCCCAAAAAAATGAAAAACGAACTTTAAAAACAGACAGAGTATAGCAAAATCACACCAAAAAACTACTAGAATAGTACAGTACAAACAAAGCCTTCCAATATAAACAAAAACGTGTTCATTTAAGAAAAAAAATATGTAAACAAAAAAGTATAGAATATTAACTGGCTTTTCAAAACACACCAAAAAACAAAAAAAAAAAAATTCCATCCACCTTTCTTTCTATGACACCCACCAAAATCCAAATTACAGAGACTAACCGAAACAATCTGAACAAAAGTTAGTTATGGTTCCTTGAACATATATCTAGATGATTTGGTTGTAGGACACCAAACAATTTAAAACTAACTTTATTAAAATATGTTTGCCATGCATAGTGAATAAGTTCAAAATGTTGGTAAGTAATAAACATCTTATCTCGCTATTGTTAAGATGAAAGTCAATAATATGTAAACAATGTTCAGTTTTAAATAATAATAATAAAAAAAAAAAAACAATTCTCAAATGAAGATGATGTAGCTTCTAAATTATGATAGTGAGTGATACGATTATGTTTCTTATTTTCGTTAAGATGATGTTTTCCTCTAATTGAATTGACTTGCAATTGGATATATATTTATTTTTAAAAAAATTTAATTATGTACTACTTTTGGCAAAGAAAATAACAAATTTCAACAAATTACCCTCGTTTGGAAAAAAGATAAACTTGTTGAAATCCCAATTTATTTTCTTCAAGACATCAATTAAGTTTTTGGAAAATTAATTGTATCCTTTTAAATTAAAAATAAAAGGTTTTTGGATTCGGAAATAAAAGTCAAAAGTTGTGAATATAATGTATACTTTTATCCAAATCAACTCAGACTTTACACTTTGAAACCATTCAAACAGCTCGTTGAAACAGTCAAAACTGGACACCAAATAACATGAACTACACAGCTTTAGTTATTGAAACATATTATACATAAAAGAAAAAAAGAAAAAGAAAAGTTACATGTTTGTCAAGTCTCAAGGCGTTGCGGATGAATGCATCTCCATGCAGGCTTGATGGTTGTCTCCTGCTTTCACAAAGAGGTTGTACCAGAATTCCAAATCTTCATTGTTGTTATTATTATTGTTCATGAAATTGTCCAATAACAATGAAGTGCTACCATCTAAAACAGTTGGAGCTTTCTTTGGCAACAATATTTTCCCACCAACATTATTTTTAGTGCTAGTACTACTAATTGATGATGCAACAACATTGTTATTGTTCCCCTCGTGATCCTCTTCCTTGATTACTAGTGTGTGCATTTCTTCTGTCGCAGCAGATATTGAAGAAGGTTGTGCTTGTGGGTGAGATACTTCAACTTGGGATTGTACCATGTGTTTGAAGGATTGAGTTGTTTGATTTTCAGTATCCAGGGGGGTATTGGGGAGTTTGGATATTCCAATACTAGAGTAGTAGTGTTTATTAGTAGTTTCCATAGAGGTTGGTGAAGGATAATTAGTTTTTTGATCATGAAGCTTCTTCTTCAAGTGGGTGTTCCAGAAATTTTTTATTTCGTTGTCTGTCCGTCCCGGTAATCTCGCCGCTATCGCTGACCATCTGAGGAGACAATAATGCAAAGAAATCTCATTTTTAACATACATACATAGTACATGATATGCAGCTGATGACCAGTTTGATGCATGTGTTGCTTGAAAAAAGTATCTGGCAACATGTTGTATTTATAAGTTTTCTTAAAAAAAATTATATACATATAGATTTTATAGTGTGGATATTTATATAGTTTTACCATGTAGATACATAAGAAAATAACGGTTTTTAAACAAAAATCATTCTTGTTTGTTTAATATTATGGATGACAGTTTGTTAAAAAATCATTGATTTTATGAATATCTATTTGATAAAAATATATGGATATTTACATCATAAATTAACTATATATATGTATATATATATACACACACCTAGCTTGCTAAAACCAACTACTTAATTGGATTATATATTGTAATATGTAAGAGAAGAAACTCATCAATAATAGAAGATATATATTAAGCATGAGATAAGAAATTGGTTGATGATAAAAATTGCAAGAAAACAATTAATTATATAAGTACCTATTTCCAAGTATTCGATGTAGGTTAATAATAGTTTCTTCCTCTTCTTGGGTGAAGTTTCCTCGTTTAATGTCCGGTCTCAGGTAGTTAATCCACCGAAGCCTACAGCTCTTTCCACACCTTAACAGACCTATATTTATATAGCAAAAAGATGATATATATCTACTATAGTACAATATAATATAATATAATTAAGCAAGATTAATATTGAATTATCTAATATTGATAATAAATTCACACTTACCAGCTTGTTTAGGAAGTGCCCGCCAGTTGTGGTGACCGTGTTGATGGATATAAGAAATCAAAATCCGATCTTCTTCAGGAGTCCATGGTCCCTTTTTCAGTCCCATCTTCTGGCAGCATGGTGTCCTCCCCATTTTAACTAATTTGGACCTCGATCTCTGTCTCTCTTCTCAATTGAGTACTACCTAGCGACCTAGCTAGCTACATAATATTTCCCATAAAGTAGTGCATTGTTGTTGTAGTTGCATTAATGGAATTCTTCATTCTTCAAAAGCAGAGAGAGACAAACCATTTATTATTTTTAATTTCTTCATGGGAAATAGTATATAAATGATTTTTTTATATCCTCCTCCTTCTTCTTATTCTTCCTCACAGATGACGCAACGACGACGACCATGGAAAATTAATTAAGTTTCCATGGTTGAATTATGGAGTGCTCGTTTGATGAGGACATTAAATGTGGGAGAATTCTTTCTATTGAACTGGGGTTTGAATTGAAATGCTTGGTGGTAAAGAAAATGACGATATAATAAATTTTATATTGAGAGCTGACTGAGAGAGCTTCTTGGTTGCTTCTCTTGTTGTTTGTGGGTTTCAAAAAGCTAAACTAAATCACTTTTTATCAACAACACCTTTTATATTTTATTTTTATATATAATTTTATATTATATATGGTGTGTGTGTGTGTGTCGACAGTCAACAATAACACGCTCCCCGAACCAAAAGGGGAGGGGGGGTTCCCCTGAATTCTAAGCATATGCATATGCGTATGCATGTTTTTAGTATGGAATATGACAATTGTTTTACTCATTATTTAACACAAAAACTTTCTTTTAGTCGCCATTCATTGTATATCATATCATATATCTTGTACAAGGATAAACTCTCTCTACGCTCTTTACGATTTTTCTTCTTCTTCTTCTTTTTTTAATATTATTGAAAGTCTTATCCTTAATTTATTTATTTATTTTTTTTTTTATGGGGTCAGAAACAATGTATTATATATATATGTGCTGAATTTAAAGTCTGGTAAACGGGCAAATAAATATCTTGCTTTAGTTGTTATATTTGGTCTCTTCAGGCTTTAATTTATAAATATTTTGGTAAATATTATTATTGAATATTGATTTTGGTGTCATCTTGAGAGGGACACAAAATTTGTTGTGGTTGTATTTTCCTTACATTTTGTGGGATACAAAATTCAAGCATGAACTTTTGTTTTGGACACAAAAGTAATAATAATAATAATTCACCTCTTTGAATATTAGTTTTATTCATTTCTGATTATTTTGACTTTTGTTATATGGAACTTATTTGGATCCACAAATTGTTTTCCCTTAAATAAGATTTCAAATTTCAAATCTAATGTTCGACTTTCATGTGCTAAATTATTAAAAAACTAAAAAAATGTCACATGTCGGATCTTTATTATGTGATTGAAATTAAAGTGGAAACGCTTTAAGAAAAGGGACAATTGAACCATTGCAATCGAGTTTATTACTTAATAATCTTTAATGGTAAGCAATCTTCTTTTCTTTTCTTTTTTTCATTTGAGATAATGATAGATTGATGAGAGAGCTGCTCTTTTAATATTTCACTGAGAAAGCATCTAAATTAAGACGGTCCCTATTCACTAATTTTTGTCGGTCTAATAGTAATGTAGGTCCGTCCACCATAACCCAAATCTTGACTTTGTGTTTCGAGCTAGATCTTCTTTCTTTAAAGCATTTATAACACACACCGCACACACACAAACACACACTAAAGAAACCTCACTTTTTTATACAAAATCTTTGCCCTTCACCGACTCTGGACTATTTAGCCAAAAAAGTTTTAACTTAAGCGTGAACTTGATTAGAAAATAACCCTACCAAAATACAGTACCTTTCCTCCCCAACATCCACTTTTTTTTTTCTGTTCAAAAAAGTTTTTAGCAGAATATCTTGTTACATGCTTATAGACTTTAAACCAATTTGTTAGTTTTTAGTAACAAGATAGACGTTCAATTTTTCTGTTTCAGTTGCCTTTCACCTCTTCAATAATGAAAGTATTTTGTACTTTGTTATATATCCATGTAAAATATGAATTTGTTACAAATAGAATTCATGTTTATCCGTGAGTGTGGCGGATTAGAGAACTGATAAAATTAACTATTCAGACTTATACTTTTCAAATGCTCTCTCTTTTTGATTTTTTCTCTTGTTGGGATCAATCATAATTGTCAATTTGTATTTTGTTTTGCTTACCTGTTCCACTTAGATCTATATGAAAATATACAAGTAGGAACCCAATATTGAATTAGAATTGGTATTCAACTCAGAAAAGTAAGCCTAAGAAATACAGAATTAAAAGTGTGGTTTTTAATGGAATACGACTTTTTCTCAAGAAACATTTGTCAAACAAGTAGACATTCTTATAGAGAATGTTCATAGCTTGTTAATGATTATTACCGCCTGCCTTGTAGATTATATCAATCCATCAGACCCACGTCTTTTGACTTGGAAGTGTAAAATGTCTACTTAATAATTAGACCGAAGAAAAACTAGGATTTGGTACGCTTTTGAGTACATCTTTTAAAGTGTCAGACAACTAGTTGCATATTTACGGTATTTTTAACCAGCAAAAGATTTGGCAACAAAATTTAAAGCCCAAGCATGCATCAAATTAAATTTTCAAAAACCAGTTAGTCTCACAGCCCGGCCACACCACTTGCTTCCTGTTTTTAGTGTGTTTGTGTGTATATATCTATATATACATGTATATGCTTTATTATCCCTTTGATCAAGTTGTTGAATACAATTCAGACACGCCAATTGAGAACAAAAATGTATTATCAATAATAAACTTGTAACAGTTCAATTATCTTGGCCTTTCTGAAACAAGGAAAAAGAAAAAAAAAATCAGTTCTTGGCCTTGACGGAGTTGTTTTCTTTAATCCTAGCTCGGTTGTCCAGCTTAACAAACCGTTTTAGATCTTCATATGGAAGGGTTTCAATGTTCTTCCTCCTTAACTCACTCAATGGAGGGCGTTTATCGAGCAGATGCCCTAGCCAATCAGGGTATTCAGAATCTGCCAAGATCTTGGGATCCGCTCCTTCTTTGAGGATATTTGCACCAACCACTGTTGTAGACTTCACTTCTTTGCTAAGAATTGATGCTTTAGGTGCATCACCGGCAGCTCCACCTTTAGAACCCTTCTTTGCTTTACCACCTCCGGCGGCAAATGTTCGCTGGAACACCAAGCCAATTGCCTTCTTACCTGTTATAGTGGTCTTCAATGTTCTGGCATGGTTCATTGCCATAACTTTTTTATTTCTGCAAAAATGGAGTAACATGAGTAAAGGAATCAAATCTTGTGGTCAACTAATTATTTTTTCTAACTTTGTGTTCAGGGGAAGCAAAAAAAGTAAAAACCAATCTCAACCCAACATCATCATAATACCCAGGAAACATTCAAATTGTAACTTCTCATTTATATTTCAAAATTCTCACAAACATTTGTCCCAGATAACAGCTAGCTAGAGTTCATTCATAGACAACACAAACTACAACATTATCATTTATCCATCAAATCCTTAAGGGAAAGCTAATGTAATCTATTTTCTTTTGTTCTTGCTTCCTCTACCATTTTTTCAAGCTTGTAAAAAAACTAGGGGAAGCAAAAATGCAAAAACCACTCTCAACCCAACAACCTCATAATATCTAGTGAACAATCAAATTGTATCTTTTCATTTATATTTCAAAAATCTCACAATCCTTTATCCCCGATAACAGCCAGCTTTAGTTCATTCACAAATTGCACAAACTATGACTTTATCATTTATCCATCAAATTTTTTAAGGCGAAGCTAATGTAATCCAGTTTCTTTTGTTCTTGCTTCCTCCACCATTTTTTTCCTCTAGTGTAAAAGTCCACCTAATAATTTCTCCATGCTGTTAGATGACATCCATCCTAAGATCGTTTAACTAGAATCCAGAAAAATGTCTGATAAAAACTAGAATTAAGGTTAACTTCGAGTAAAAGTTTCGCTTTCAAGCATACTAATTTATACCTTCTCAAATTTCAATCAAAGTTAAAACTATTTGCTCTAGGAAACCCATTAAAGGAATACCAACTTGATTTCCAACATATTATTAGGAAAACATGATATTGAAAACGATAAAAACAGAACAATGTGTTTTAAGTTCGAAAGAACTCCACTTTCTCTAACCACCAACTCAATCCATTAAATACCCTCACTTTTCCCTCTACATTGTCTCAGACGTAAACTCAAAACTCCTAAAACAATGGAAACACAATCATTCAGCAAATCCACCAAAAAATTATTTAAAAAAAAAAAAAATTCAAAATGCTGATTGTCTCTTTTTCCCTCCAGTTTCCCTGCGACAATTAGAAAGTAAATTAGATATTAACTCAAAAAAAAAGTACACCCAACGTTGGAAAAACAGCCAAAGTCACAACTTTAATCCAAGCAGATCGAATCAGAGGCCCAATAAGTGTATCCTACTATCTGAACGCTTAAAGCTAAAGAAAAAAATTGGAAATGAAGGAGGACACTAATTGAATCGATTGCTAGCTCTTGAAAATCATCAAAAGGGTCTCCAAATTTGCATAAAAGCCTAAGCTAGTTAATAAATAAAACCAATAAATAAGATAATTACCGGAAATGAGACCAACAATATATACAAAAAAGATATAAAAAGAAAAACAAAATAACAATATGAAAGATATATAAAAATGAAAAAAGGATTTAGCTTTGAATTCAACATACCTAGAAAGACGTGGACTTTTGCAGGAATTGAAGGTGTACCAGTTCAAAGGTAAAGCGAACGTGAACGACGAAAGGACGAAGAAGACTAGGGTTTCTAAGGGGCTTTAGATGGGCTTCAAGGTATAACAATGTTGGGCAGAGATTACATCAGCTATGGCCTGCTTTTTGTTTTCTGAAGAAAAATCCCGGCCCAAACAATAAAAGAATATTTTATATACACCTTCCTTTTTCTTTTTTCTTTTTTCTGTTTTTTTTCTTCTTTTTTTTTGTGTAATAAATATTTTATATACACCCATTCCTGCGCCCTTGTTATTTAAAATCACCATATTATGCAACTTACTTAAAGAAGCCAAAGTAAACCTCACTTGAACAAGACATGAAGCTTGCTAACACTAATAATATATTTTATAAGTTTTTTTTTTTTGTTTTTTTTTCCCTCTCTTGTAGGTGTGAACATTAATCAAGCTTAAAGATAATACGGATGAAACCTAGGATTATTCTCCATAACCTAATGTTTAATGTGACAAGTGACATCCAAATTAATTGGTGCCCTAAAGAAAATTAAATAAATTAAAGAATAAATATATAGTCCTTACTTAATCAAATGAAGTATCCTAATTTTGACACAAATTAATTAAATACCACATTCATCATGTGTCATTAACTTACTCTAATTGTTAATCACTCTAAAAAATATTGTCCAATTAAATTAATAAATAAATAATAATAATAAGTCATCACCAAAAAAAAAAAAATTGGTTTTTCTATGTTAGAGTAACACTCTAAATGATGGATGCATGACCACAATACAAAATATTATGTTGTATGATATTATATTATTTTTTAATTATAAATTATATATAATAATATTTTGTGGAATACAATTTTAACAAATTAAGCAATAAGAAGCATTCTTTTGGGAAGGAGGCATGAAATAAGAAAGAAGAATGCTGGCCTTTATTTAGTTGAACGCATGTCTAGCTAGCCACATAATATTTTAATTTTTGCACTCACCACACGTTTCTGTACATGGAAGGCATGACTTTAGCAGATCCAGTCCTTAAAAAAATGATTAGCGGAAACAAAATCAACTATTTTTTTCCAATTAATTAAAAATTAATATGTTTATGTCGGTTGGAATTTATGAAAATTATATCAATCCATCATTATAAACTTCTTCTCTTGATATTCAGTGAGAAGAACTATAACATTTTTCAATATATATATATATATATATGAAAATTTTATAATAAAGACGGTCCGTACGAGAACTGCAGTATTAGTAATGGTTTTTCATAGTATTAACGATTATTTTTTAGAAAATCATCACTAATATTATGAAAAATTATCACCAATACTATGGTCCGTATAAAGATCGTCCGCACCATAAATAGACTGTGTATATATATATATATATATTTATATATTAATGTAGATTCTCATGTTGTTTTTGTTGTTAGTTGTTAAACATTATATGCATTCATTATTGATTAGCAGCCATCCAAATTAAACTAATATTATCTACAGGCAATCAGGTGGTGTGAGTTTTGTTAGTTTAGCATTTCTATGAGCAATTAAAGTCGGTCGAATTTTAATTTAATTATTTAAATTTTTAATTAACATATTTGCATGCGTATATTAAACAAATGATTTCTATAATATCTTCCAACATGAAAGGTTCGATTCAAAAGTTGCTATTTTCCATGAAAAAAAAAACCTTAGCCACATGTGTACGATCATCTACAGGAGCTCAGCAATAATATTTAAAATTAAAACATATTAATTCGCGGGGATTAGGGGTTTTATATAATTTAGTGGAATATTGATGATGCATGAGGAGGAACATGATATAATTAGTATAATTAAGTATCTAATCGACGCTTACCATGTGTTTTTGGCTGTTGTAAGATTCTTTTTCCCAAAGCATGCAAACAAAATATGTTTCACTACTCTCACTTATTGTATGCATCTGCTGCTACCAATACATATTAGTTGACCAAACAAAACCATGGGCTATATGGAAATTGGCATTCTGTTTTTAAGGTTTAGAACCGAATTGATCTATTTTATATCCAAGTACAACTTTGGCAAAAATAAATTGTTTAAGCAAAAGGTTACTGTCTAGCCTCTATGCCTCACACGTCATGTGATTATATAATTATACACTTATAAATTATTAGGTTAAGTTGGGTTATGTGTACGGCATCGATTGTGTTAGATGTAGAAAATATCTACATTTCCCAAAAAAGTGACTAGGTAATAGGTTTTTGTTTTTTTTGGTAAATGGTATTAGGTTTTTTGTTTGTACTTTGCACATTGCACATGTACCAGGAAAAATATATAATGGGGTACCTTCCCCAACAAAATTTTTCTCCATACATTTAGCCACAAAACAAAAAAAAAAAAAAAGAAAAAAAAAAGAAAAAAAAAAGGACTTTTCTCCATACAAGCTTTTTATTAAAGTCTTTTATAAATAATTTGGATTTTTCAACCAATCTAATTTAGTGATTTACATTAATTTTTCTTTAAAAAAATTAAAATCTCCACATTTAAATATCCTTTATTTTTTACCAAATAATTTATTGATGTCAAAATAATCTCTCTTTCCTAATTAAACCCCTCACCATCTTTCTCTCTCCTCATTCCAAATTCAATTTTCAACCCTATACCTTCCACAAATTTATCATTCTTATAATATGTCAATGCAAAAAAATAAACAAAAGAAGAATTATATTCATATACCATAATCATAGTTTAGTAAGCAAAGATAGAGATCAAAGAAATATACAATTAAAATCTTTACTATCTGCTCTGTATTATTCTTGCAAGTAGATTTGGAAAAAAAAACAATAGAAATATTTAACTTAATCTTTAAAAATTTTGGAGAATAATATTTTATTAAAGTATTAACAATCTTAACTACATACGAACAATCGGAATTTAATTGATTGATACATTTAATCTCATTAAAAAGAAAAAAGAAAAAAAAATTGTGAAATAAAATCTAGTTGCATCCACCCACTGCCCATGAATTGAATCATCAAATTTCATGCACCCATGAAATTGTTCTTCATATATATTTCTTCTTTTATTTCTTGTTTTCTCTTTGATGAGAAAAAGAAAGCAAAATATTTCATTGCTAAAATTAGAGTTCAAAAATTCAATAACTGGATGATAAAGAGAAAAAGGGTTTGGTAACTTAATGGGGAGAAAGAGAATGATTAATTTGGGAAGTAATTATTACAGCAATAAATAATTTATCTAAAAAATAGTGTGTTTAAACCTGGACATAAATATATATATATATATATATATGAATATAAAAAATTTAAAGATTTTAAAAAATATAAATACCGTTGAAATAAATTAATTGAAAAGTTTTTGGGATAAAATGCATTTTAATACCCTCTACTTTTTTTTAGTTCTGGATTTGTAAAAAAAATTTTTACAAATAATATTCTTTATTTTTTAAAAACTTACATATTAATCCATATCTATTAACTTTTAACAGAAATCATTTAAAAAGATCATATACCATTCATGTAATCTTCAAAATTGATTTTTTTAATATATTTTTTTGATTTTTTTAATTAGTTAAAAAAACGTAAAACTCTAAACGTCACCTATATTTTTTTGATTTTTTTAATTAGTTAAAAAACGTAAAACTCTAAACGTCACCGTCTTAATCCAAAACAAATTCTATCTCAATTATCCATCTTCTTATGTGCCTCACTTCTATATCCAACCCAAGCTCAAACCAAATCAAATCCTTTGACAAAGGGTGTTCCTATCTTTAAGTAAACCATCTCAGGTCCTCTTCCCTTATAGAAGTGAGTAAATCAAATCCTTTTTCTTCTTCTTCTTCTTCTTCTTCTTCTTCTGTTGCGGCAAAAACCCTAAAAACCAGAGCATAAGACTGCAAAACCTCCAAATCTTCTCATTCCTTTTTTTTCTCATCAACGAACCAATCATGGTACGGTTGATTGATTTCAATACTCTCAATATTTTTCAATATTTATCCACAACAATGATAAGAATGCAGATAAGCTCACACCCGATAAGCTGCTACCATTCACAGCTCACACCAGATAAGCTGTCTAGCTGTCTCTCACACCGCTCACACTAAATCTGTCATTCACACCATTAGCACAAAATCTACCACCAGGAAAGAAAGGAAAATATATAAGGACTCCAATCATCACACAAGGAAAGAAGTAATGTTGAAGAACTAAAATAAGAAAAGATTGTGTCTGGAAGGAAACAATCCCGAAGGACCTGCTGGTTTGACATTGGGAGTTTTTAAAGAGTAGTTTTTTTCTTTTTCTTTTTTTTTTTTGGCTTTTAGAAATTTTCAATTTTTAAACTATTTTTTACTTAAAAATTTTATTAAAAAAGATAAAATTAATAAAAAATTATTTTATTTGTCACGTGCAAATCAGTTTTTAATAGAAACCGTTTTGTTTTAATAATTTGGATAATAGAATATATTATCTGTAAAAAAAATTTTTACAGACTCATAATTAAAAAAGCATAAAAGTATAGGATACTAAACTTTATTTTGCCCAAATCTTTTATTATTTCTCAAAAAACATTGTTAAGAAGTTTTGTATTGGAAACCTAATTAGAACAGGTTTTTCCTTTGTTTTTTTAATGCCAATCTTATAAACAGACAAATGAAATTTCAATTTCTATGTTTTTTAACTTATTATCTACAGCATAAGCATGCATATGAGCATTGCTAATTGATGCTAAAAACCTTCTAAAAAGTAAATTGTGAAAGTTTTGATGACATCCACTTTTACTCTTTTATTTTTTTTATTTTTATAATTAGTTTTATTTGTTTTTATAGTTTTATAAATCGTATGTCCTAGTTATATTCTACTTGCAAATCCAAATAACAATGAAAAGTTCTCTTATATCTTCTTTATCAGCCAAACCTATAATTTAACGGGGAAAAAAAACAAAGGGAAACCTATAAAGCAAAGTAGTCTTTTATTTTATTTTTTGGTAATGATAAAGCAAAGTGTTATTGAACCAAAATCTAGCCAGAGCTCAGAGCAACAAAAAAAAAAAAAAAATTTATATATAATATATATATGTATATATATAGCTGGCCAGAGCTATTATTATATATTCATGCTTCTGAATTATACAATATTGTCACTAAGGTGAATGTCCTTGCTTTGTACCTTGAACCTCTCTAAAAAGTCATCCCCCAAACCTAACTTTTTCTGTTTTCTCAATAGAGCCCACTACCTTTCGGTACAGATCGTATCCCAAAAAGGTCACTTCCATATGTATAGCTTTCCTATTTGTTATTTCTTTCTAGCTCATAGACTTTACCCACCTTAAATGCCTAACATATATAAAATTCGAAGAAAAGTGAATTTATTTATTTATTTATTTTTTAGCTAAAAGAAGAGAAGTGAATTTAAACACGTAGAATTTTTGGATTCGATATAATATATCAACATTTATCAAATTTAAAAATTTTAAATAATTAAATCTAATTATTTTTGGTTTATCCTCCGTTGAGTCTATATATAACTTGTGTTTTATTTCATAGAATAAAAAATAATAAAAAAAGATAAAAATATAAATCTAACAAAGTTAGATTAGGATAAAAGGGGGATTCTAGGGTTTTGCAAAAGTTTTCATAGTGGAGACATGAAAGACATCACAAACAAGTGTCCCACTAATTACCCCAAAAAAATAAATAAATAAATAAGTGTCCCACATTTCTTTTTTCTATTTTTTTGGTTGGAAAATAAGTGTCCCACTTGAAGAGAAGTTTGCATGGCCTTTAGAGAGAATAACTAAATTGGAAAATTAATAAACCAAAAAATGCCAACATATATAGTTCATTCACAAAACTCAAGAGAAAGGGAAAGCAAAATGTGGGGCTATGTGGTTCATCCAATTGTAAACAAAAGTGTTTTTCAGAACTGATTAAGCAAAAGGAAAGGAACTTATAAGTGTATCTTTATCTTTTTGGTTTCTTGGGCTGATTAGGAGGAGAGTGTTTATCATGTTGTATCGTTTAAACCAAAAATGGTTGGACCACGGTAGCTTCCACTTTATAACAGGGACAGTGACCCCAGAGAAAATAAAGAGCGACAGTGGGACAGCTAACCATGCATATTCACCCACTTCCACTCTCAAGCCACTTTGGACCAACTATCAATTATTTTCTTCTGACAAAATATAATCATAATCCATCATTTTATTATATATTATTTATATAGATTCTCAATTACTGTACTCAACCTGTACGGAGAATTTGTTCCTTTAATTTGCTTTTCTTGTTTTAATTTATTATTTATTCTTATCATAGCATTTTCCTTTTTTTTCTTTGTTTTTATAAAAGAACAAAATTGAAAATATAAGTTTTGTTTTTGATATCGACTTTGTGGTTATCTTCAAATTGATCAAGCAGTAAATATATAGCGTATAACCTTATGCTTAGAATTTTATGCAGCAATAATATATTCTGTTTATTGCGCGTAAAGTTCTATGTATATAATGGTTGTAATAATCACTTCATTTAGAAGTAATACTATAGGACATTAATGTACGATCTAAAAGGCTTAACCTTTTTGCCTGTTCAATATTTTTTATTCTGTTTTTACGTGATTCTCATGAGATAGGAAATATTATTCTTATAAAGGAATTTGTCTATTCACACGTTTTTTCTTTTCTTATATTGTGGAATCATTTTATTTAATAACTTATACGCTCTTCTTAAAATGTTTAAAATAAATACAGCATATTCATATATAAAAATGACCCAAAAAAAAAAGTATATATAATGATGTTAAATGTCAATATATATGGTGAAGGACGAAACCCATCAAATACTTTGAATTGCATTAAATTTTAAATACTAACAAAATTAGCTCAAAATTTCAATAACAATGATGCTTAGTAAAAGAAATGGTTAGATAAACAAAAAAATTAATTTGTTTATTTGTAAATTTTTCATATATAAATTAATTATATAAACAATGTATTAGTCCAACTGTCAACAAGTTTAACTTATTTGAAAATATTTGCTATAAGAATCTGGTTTGCTTTCTTAAAGTTCTCTAAAGGAAGTTCTCAACTTTCCGTTTCTTTATTCATTTAAATAGAGATTTTCCATGTTCATTGGATGCTTTTCACACTTTATTTTATTTTAATTACAATTTGATCCATATTTTTGAAAAATTATCATTAATCTCTTATTTATTAATTTTTATTGGTTAATTTTAACATTTAAAAACCGTTTGTATTTTTATAATATTATTTAATTATAAGATAGTGATTTTAAATTTTTATTTGGCTTTTAATTCTTAAAATTAATTGATAAAAACTGATAAATGACTTTATTTGAATATTATAAAAAATTAAAAAAATAATAACAATTTTTTAAAAATATAGAGTTAAACAAAATTATGCCAAAACTAAAAAGCCCGAGTGAAATTTATCCTAATAAAAAAGTTTTGGTGTTTATCTGTTTGCTATTTTAAAAGGGACAAACTATTATTGAAATTACAGAGGATGCACAATTTGACTAAAGCATCACTAGAAGCATATATCATTGTATATAGAAAAATAACAATTTATACTTCTTGTACAATAAATTTCATATGGAAAAAGACCAACATAATTTATTATTATTATTATTATTATTTTGAAAAAAAAGAACGAAAGAAGACAAAAGGAACCGAGTCATGAACTGTGTGCGAGTGCATATAGGTGTCAGAGTAACATGGACACTGTTTTATGAAAATAATTTGATCCCAAACTTATAATATTTTGTTGTAATTTAGGTATATATGAGATGATTATGCTTTATACAACGTTTTAATCTTTTTTTTTTTTTCCTTGTTTTTTATGCTGAAAAGACATGTTGGTCTTTGATTCCATTTCTGCAAGTAGAGTCATAAAACAGAGTCACCCACCAACAATGGAAAAAAAAAAAAAAAGTGGGCATTGCCAGCATTATTGCTTGGAAAAAATGGAGAATACAAACACGAACATGGCAACTGAAAGAGAATATAGTGCTTATATAGCATTATTGAGAGAAAGTCATATTTTTAATTTCAACAAAATTTGGCGGAAGAATGATTGGTATAAGAGGAAATTGTAATTGTAATTTTCTGATTAAAATTTTCTATCATGGATAAGTTTCGAAAGATGTTTTATTAACTTACTTGTAATCCTAAATGTATCTGATGTCTAAAATTTTTATCCGTTTTGTCTAATGGAATGGATGAATCATAGCAATATGTTAGTGAGAATTAATTAATTAATCCTCCAATAGCATAGGTTGATGCTTGGATTTGAACAAAGTTAATTATTATTCTTTTTTTTTTTTTTTGTCTTTCTTTCAAAGTAATTTTTCATCTTAATTTCAGATAAAGTTGGGATATGATAATTATATATTAAATACTAAGCTAATCCTAGGTTTTTGATAAGACATAAATTAAATTTGTTTGGGTTGTAACTTGCAAAAACAAACCCGAGCAACAAAATATTTTAAAATTAGGTAAAAATTAATGAAGTAAGTAAACAAAAGAGTTACACTCTATAGCTTGTTTGGCCATGAATTACAAATTAGTTTTTTTTAGTTTATGGCTAAGTTTTTTACTTCCTTCCAAGAGCAACCACTCAACTATCCAAAAAAAACTTTTGTAGTTAAAAGTTATACTTCTCTCTCAATTCACTCTAATTAATAACAATCTCTGTTTTTTTGGTAATTAGAACAGGAATACCAGAACATCCTATGAATATTTTGAGATTTTTTATTTTATTTTTTTTTGTTGGTAAAAACAATTATATATAAATGGCCAAAAAATGAAAAATGTAACTGTAAAAACTACGAGAAGGTTGAAAAACAGAGTAAAAACAGAGCCGTCCGATACAAACGAAAACGTGCAGAATATTAACTGGCTTTTTCACAACCCACCAAAAACCGAATATTCCCCTAACAAATACCCAGCTCTCCTTCTATAAAAACCCATCAAAACCCAAATCACAAACTAACCGAAACAACCGAAAAATAAAAAAAAACCAAAACAAATTTTCTAATGTGTGAAGCCCTGAAAAACGCCTACCAACTGTTGGAAGAAATCGGCCGTGGTCGCTTCGGCACCATTTTCCGAGCTTTCTGTCCTGACTCCGATGAATTCGTCGCCTGCAAGATCATAGACAAGGCCCTCCTCACCGATGAAACCGACCGTGCTTGTCTCGAAAAAGAGCCCAAGATTATGACCCTTTTGGCTCCTCATCCCAACATCCTCAGAATCTTCGACGTCTTCGAAGACGAAGACTCTCTCACCATTGTCCTCGAGCTTTGTCAGTCTGTTACCCTCTACGACCGTATCATCAACCGTACTGTCTCCGAACCCGAAGCCGCTTCTCTTATCAAACAGCTTCTCAGCGCCCTTTCGCATTGCCATCATCTCGGTGTTGTTCACAGAGACATTAAGCCTGAGAACGTTCTGTTTGATTCGAGGAATAATTTGAAGCTTGCGGATTTTGGGTCAGCTGAGTGGCTCAGTGAAAGTGGATCTATGGAAGGTGTGGTGGGTACGCCATATTATGTGGCTCCGGAGGTTTTGTTGGGTAGAGATTACGATGAAAAGGTGGATATTTGGAGTGTTGGTGTTATTTTGTACATAATGCTTTCTGGGATTCCTCCGTTTTACGGTGAATCGGCAACGGAGATCTTCGAAGCTGTTTTGAGAGGAAATTTGAGGTTTCCGACCAGGGTTTTCCGGTCTGTTTCGCCGGCGGCCAAAGATCTGTTGAGGAAGATGATCTGTAGGGATGCTTCCAGAAGACTATCTGCGGAACAAGCACTGAGTAAGTTTTCATTTTCTTTTGACTTTTTCATTTTTTGTTGGAGATGAAAATTCTTTGGTCTTTCCTCTAATGGGAATCTCACCTTTTTGACTTCAATTTTTTCAAGCTATGTTGTTTTTTATTTAAGCATTAGTTTGTGGAAAAGTAGTAAAATGGGAATTTTGAACATGGTGTTGTTCTTTAGTTGGCCAACTATTGTAATGTTTTAAGTTTCAGAATGATGATCATTTTGGTCTGATTCTTTATCTGGGAAATGTTTTAGTTTTTGGTTGACTAACAAAGCTCTGTTTTTTTCTCTGTGTGAAATTCAGGGCATCCATGGATCTTAAGTGGAGGAGAGACAAATTCTATGGACTAGAAGACTGGATCTGCAGCAAACAAGTATAACCAGTTTTTTTAGCGTTGTAAATATATGATAATATATATCCCTGCCTTCTATGACTCCCTTTGAGATACCACTACCTCTCTCATGGATTCAAGAAACCAATTTTCCCACTTAAGACAGAAGATCCACAGGAGGGTCTTCGATAGTTATTTAGTTTTTGTTTCCTTAATGTTTTCGGATGAAAAATAAGAGATTGTACATATTGCGGTTGAGAATCCTGTCTTTCCCCGCCTTTTTCTTTTTGAGTTATAGAAGGGGACTAGGAAGTGAGAAAGCAAAAACAAAAAAAAGGAAATTACTATATATGTTTCTGCTATGTATAAAACTTTATCTGCTTTTCTGAGTTATCACTTATCAGTCATGTTTTGTACATGGAAATATGGTGGAAATATAAATATGCTTTAACTTTGGAATCTGAGTTTTTGCATTTTGGAATCTGAATTTTTGCATCTCTCTTCTTTTTTGCCATCTTTTCGGTCGAATGGTATCTTTCTTTTGAAGGAGGTGAACTGCATGACGGTTTTGAAAAAACGCCATGTGTAATCTGCAGATTCCGTAGAATGTGTTCAAAAGAATATGCAGCTTTGGAGAACTGTTTGGTGGGGGATGGATAAAAGCATATGCTTTGATATATACCTTCTCTTATATTCCATTTCAACAAAAGTTTAGGAATTGAAATGTGTAAATTCACAAAAAGGGTCAAAAGTGCCACTTTTCCCGCATAGCATGGAAACACTGAAACAAATTTATCTTTGCCAGCCTATAACCTTACATCGAAGGGTGAAAAGGGTAGGGTCCACAATCAGACTTTTTTCCAAGAGAATGGATGTAATTGCTTATGTCAGCAACAGGAAGAAAAAGAAAATAGTCAATTTCTAGTTGTGTGATAAAACCCCTCATTTATTTGCATCCCAAATTCCGTATTCAATGGGTAATCTAAGCTGATTTGATTATAAGTTTTCCAAACCAGTAATAGATTCACAGCAAGTCTCTGCAAACCTTTGCGTATCAGTAACTCATCTATGACTCATACTAACTTAAGGTTTACTTATCAAATACCAATTAATTATATACCATAAATGGTTTTATCTGCATAGAAGAGGAAGAGCAGGGAAGAAGGAAAATATTTCCTTCAATATGTACGGATAAATCATCTGCAGTAGACGTTATGTAACTCCTCCAAATGTCCTCCTTATCTGTGGCTGTTTTTAATTTTTTATTTTACTTTATTATTCACTTAAAACTAGGTTCCAGATGTCTCAATTACAGGATACCAACACCATGTGAGGTTGTCTAATACATCCAATCCACCATTATCCACTTCTTGGGGACCTAAAAAGTTTTAGACAGACAGTATGATCCTCCGCTTTAAGGACAAAATCATCATTCAACTCTAAAAATAGTGGTTGAAGTTAAACCATGAGTTATGGGGGTGGGTTGGATGGGATGGGGGCCGTCCCACCTCTCTCAATTATTCATTAATTTCTGGGACCTGATGATGGCCCACAAACAAGAACCCCACAGCCACTGGAGTTTCCATGTTTTCAGGTAAATCGGCTAGGGCTAGAATCTAGATCTTAGATTGAGCAAGATGATGAATGGTGGTGATCAGTAAAATTCTTGATCGATGAATTAGTTTGACATTGAATTCAGTCTGAGATTAGATATCAAATAATAGAGGTTTATATATATATATATATTTAATTTGTGGAGTTTGTTGTGGCTGCAAGTGCTTAGTCAATGGACCCATGTGACTGGAATCTATTCCATCTGGTCTGATAAACTGTTTTTGATAAGTAAACTTAGAAGTTCCACTACCTATTTGCCTCTCAAGTTTTGTTATCCTCAAAACATGCTTCTAGAAAGTCTTAAGGTTAGGTTTCACTTTCTTCTTTTTGGTCCCATTTCTGTTAAAAGGCCAAAACAGAGACCTAATTAAAGTTCACTAAACCAATTTCATATGCAAGATCACTGCTTGATCTTACAATATCAGTATAATTCCTAGTAAAACACAAATGCAGCCCTTCATTTTCTAGGTCCTAGTCTCCAATGCTTCAATTTTTTACAACTCTAGGGGAGAAAAAAAAAAAAAAGAAAAAAAAAAAACAACCAGTAAGACATTGAGCATATATTTGTAAATCTTACCTCATAATTTTTTTCCTTTGTCTAAACAGAGTTAAAAAGTTGTAAAGAATTAAATAATAATAAGCTAGCTGTCACAAGCCGACCACATGTTTAAACAACCAAAAAATAGATCCTAAAACCCACCAACCATTTTTGACTTCTAGAAGCAAACCAATACAATATTTTCCTCTCCCTTTTAACATTTTTTCGTACTATAGATAACTTATAGAATCTTGATCTTGCTTCCTATAAGGACGAAATACACCTAATAAATATTAAAATATTATTTATTTCAAATTGAATCTTTATATATGTTGTTAATTTTTTAGATTGAATTGTTAAATTTTGAATTATAACTTTTTGGATATTTATTTGATATCATATTAAAATATTATTAATATAAAAAAATTTAAACTAATAAAAAATAATTTTTTATTTTATTTATATTTTTCTTGAACAATAAAAAAGACAAAATTACTCCTCTTTGCTAACGTTCATTTTCTGTCTTTTATCGTTCTGTGGAATACTTTTAGCTAAAGTATCATTCTGTGAAATACTTGGTGGCTAAGTATCCGCATGAAGCATTAAAAGGTCTTCTATCACTTTCTATTGTAGAGAGAGTTCGAGAGAGTGGTCTCTTTCATTATTAATACTTTATGTCTCCTATTAAGCTTTCGTCTATAATTAAAAAAACGTATAGAGCCACCTAGCACAATGGTCACCCCTTACGTTTGTCAAATTTGGAACTTAGTGGCTACACAATTATTTTTGCAATTTGGAGATTTTTTTTTTAAAATTAAATTAGTCAGTTTTCAGTGAGTCCAAGTCTAAATTATATACCATTTTATATATTTTATCAAATTGATGTAAACTCTTCACTCCCAAGAAAAAAACAGCAAAGAACATGCAGTTGCACCACAAAACCGATATACCTTAGTATTGGCTTTCAAATTGATTTTCTCATTCCTATTGCTTACCGTAATGTTGTTTTTAATTATTTATAATAATTTTCTCTTATCTTGCTATCTTGAACACAGATCTTGCATAATATGAATAGCTTATTAATTATTAATCGATGAGCCAACCTTATTTGAGTCAAAATGTTTTATTAATATTGTTCTATTTGATTTATAGTTCATTTTCGATAGACTTTCACAAATTGACTCATATTTCAAAAACTGGCTTTCACGTGATTTGGTAGAGTAATGTCAACCTCTTAATTTTTAGTAACTGCAAGCACATTGTTAATTTTTAGTATCCTTATATAAAGAATGGTTCTAGAGCATGGGGAATGCCATTTATTGATTATGCAAACTTAAAGGGACAACTAAGCAAATACATGAAACTGTCTTCAAACAAGGACTGCTAAAACAATTTGTTTTTCGCTTATTAAATGAATTGATTTGGTAAACACACGACCCAGACAATGTAAAGCAGTTTAAATGCTTAATTGTATGATTAACAGGCTCCTCTTTGTTTATCTGATAAGTAAAGCCTTTTCTCTTTCTACAAAATTTTATATATTTTCTCTGTTGTTTTCTGACTAAGCAAACATAAGAAGTTGAGAGAAAAGTAGGCCTGCTTATATAAATGGTTTAAATACAGCGTACGGTTCCTGTGAAGTCTCATCTGCTTATTAAGTTTTGGAATAAGTGAAAGCATCTTTTAGTAGATCCATATATAGACCATGTGCATTTATCAAAAAATATATAGACCATGTGCAAGTCCATGCCATCACTGACTTTGGCCATACATATATGACTTGTTCTGTCGTATAAAAAAAAAAAAAGAAAAGAAAAAAAGAGTACATTTTCATGTGATTACACTTTTTTAAAAAAATTTCGGTGGCAACCATTAAATTAATATTTTTGTAGAGCTTGTTTTTTGGGGGGTGAATAGAATAATGTTTTTGTAGTGCTTTATTTCTGACCGGCGGTTTATAGAAAGGGTAAAAGATTAATGTACCTAATTTTCAGGTCTAAGTATCTTTTAAAATACGGTTCTGTATATGGCTTCGGTTTGAAAATTTCGAATTATATTAATTAATTTTTTAGTATTAAATGAAAATTTAAAAGGTGATTTTTTTATAAAATATAAATTATATAGTTTCATAAAGATTGTTATCTTTTACAAAATAGTAATTTATGATGGATATCACTTTTAAAATGGTATCCCTTAATCAATAGTATATTTACTTAAAAAAATATCTTATTATTAAAAAAAATCTTTAATTTATCTATTAATTCATACCCTTTCAACTTTTATAGATATATTCATTTTATTTATTTTATTAATTGAAGAATTTAATTCTTAAATCATATATTCATTACGTTTGAGTATTAAATATTGCATACATTGGAGTTCAAATCAAATTTGGTTTGTTGATCTTGATAATTTGGAGTGTTATTGTTATCAAAAGAGTTTGTTGCATTTTTGAAGATGATTGCCATAAAATCATGAGTAATTAAATGGGATAAATTTGTTTTAAGAACATAAAATTCAACTCTAATGTCGATGTATTTACTGATTTTTTTTATAAATTCTACTTTTATTAATTTGTCATTACTTTATATTTTGCATATTGCTTGAATAAAAAATCACTTCTGCATCTATGGAATAGGCTTAACACATATTTCTAATACACAATAATTATTTGTAACAACTTCTACTACTTATGGAAAAATAAGAAATGAGAAATAACAGAGAAGCAAAAGACTTTCATTAATTCTTGAAGGGTACATATAGAATAGATTGTTTTATTTTTGTATTTATCTTTTTTTTTTTTTTTTTGGGGCAATGTTGAATATGCCATTATTATATTTAAAGTTTTTGATAAGAGGCTCAAAGGGAGTCAAATGCAAGGACCAAAAGCCTTGGGCATTATTAAATAAGTTGTTGGACTTGGCACCTCAATTCGATTTCCACGGGTCCTACATGTGTGATTAATTTGAGAGAAGAAGGGGTTACCATGAATATATATATATATATATAATTGAGACATTCACCAAAAAATTACAATGAATATATAATTGATATGTTGAACAGCAGATCAAAAACAATAAACAAATTGATACTACTATTTTACACTTCTATAAGCTATCTTGATGTTTTTCTTACATGCTGATTACGGGACCCACTTGGTTTGGTACAGTTTGGGCCTTTTTTTTTTTTTTTCTGACTCAACTTTAGGTCTGCATTAATGCAGCAGTTTTCTGAATTGGAAGCTCACTTTATCCAAAGTGTTTATTGACTTGCAGTCATTGTAGACAATTTTGCAACTACATTCAGGCTGGCATATGCCAAATTCAATGGGGGGGGCAAAAAGAAAGAAAGAGGGAAATCCCAGAAATATAAGACTTTTAAATTAGGTAATCCATATTAATCAATTTTTTTCAACTAAGTTTGTCAGTAAAATTATAGAGTAAATGTATAACATAATTGACTTTTTCTCATCTTCCCTTGGGGAGAAAAAGACAGAAAAAGAAAAATAAAAAAAGAAAGAAGTAAATCTGCTTAAGTAACCAAGAATCAAGTCAATAAGTAGTGCCCCGAAAATGAAAAAAGGAGACAAAACTTACAAAAATGATAGCAAAACAAAAAAAGTCATGATCTTCTATCATGAAAATAAAGAAAAATAATTGTAGCGTAAAGACTTTGAATTATTTTTTCGTTTGAAAAGAAATAATAATAATAATAAGAAAAATGAGGAAGCAAATAATGTCATCATGTATACATACATATATGTATATAGAAGCAAAACCATGGTTAGGTGAAATATATGAAGGTAGGACGTACCCTTCTCATATCTATATGTGTTATTTTTCTGTATGTTTTCTTTACCATAAAATGGATATAAGTGAAGTGAAGGACACCTTTTTTTTTTTTTTTTTTTTTTTTTTTTTTTTTTTCTGAAAAGAAGGTGAAGGACATCAATTCATAAAATATTGTACTCAAAATTTTTTTTTAAAAAAAAAAGCCTTATACATAATGTATTTTTCAACTATATATATATATATATATAATGGCGAGACGACCATTAAAAATTTTAAAAAGTGGGGTGCAAAAAGTGCAATATAAGTTTTATTTAAGTCCAAAAAATGAAAGAAAGTAGAGAAATGCGTGGATGCTCTAACTAATTTCAAATTGATGAAGCATTTTATAATTAGTCTCATCTTCTACATCTTTCTAACAATTAAGGTCTAAATTTATTTGTTTTTCTTAATTCAATTTTATTAATACAAGTCCTTAATTATATTAAAAAAGATTACTAATTTAATCTTACATAATACTTTGGTCCAATGATAAAATTATTTAAACTACACCTATAAATTTAGGGTTCAATCGTTAACCTATGTAAGAAAATGCCCCCTCCCCTTTGTAATTAAAAATAAAAAAATAAAAATAAAAAATCTTACATATCCCACTTCTATAATTATGGTCCTATCCATTTGAAACCATATTTTAATGTGTTTATATAATAATGTATGTGTATGGTTTTTCATCATCAACAAATTTCTCTCATATAATTTGCAAAGAAAAAACAAATTCCTTTCACACAAAGATATTATGTGTATTCTTAATTAAATATATAAATCAACTTTGTTAAGACATATTGCCGTCTGTAATTGGCAGTTTATGTCACATGCAAACTAACCACAACCACTCAAATTGCGACGATAAAAAATCGAATATTAATATAATTAATGAGAATCTATGGACTGTCTATATACAGTTAAAATAAATAAATAAAATTTCATCATTGTATTAAATAACAGAGCACTTCGATTTGTAGCTAATTGCACCTAACACAAACCCTAAACAGCTCTTCATCATTGTATGCTTTTTATTTTAAAAAATCAATTTTTAAAAATTTGCTCTAATTATTTTATAATTTAATATTTTAAAATATAAAATGGAATTGACTTTTTAAATTTAAAAAACTAAATATACTTTCGATATTTAATATCATATTAGTATAATTAAATGCTAATTAAATTTCTAGGCTACTATCTTATATTAATATACTATCTGAATAATACTATAAGTATCAATTAGTTTATGAGTTATTTATCAAATATACATATATTATTATGTGATTGACTTATATTTAATTATATTTATCTTTTCAAATATTGATTTATCCATATTTAGATTATATTTCTATTTTAACCAATTAAATAATGACATATCTATATTTAATAAATAACTTGATAAACTAATTGGTGTCTTAGCATTAGTCTTACTATTTATTGTTTTTTTTATGTTGGCTTGACTAAGATGGTTGAACATATTTGAAAATCTTCAAGATACGTTGGCAGTTCTTTGCTCTATAAATTCCTAACATATTTTTTTCCTTCTCATCTCAACGGTCATAATATACCTATTGTATATGGATCTATACGTATTTAAGCTCATATAGTTTTTGTCTTCTGAAAAAACGGATTTTCAAGTTGATAACCATGGAAATCTACATATAGATTCCAACAAGATCTCCCAATTTTGAACCAAACCTTCCAACTCTGATGATCAATATTCTTTGTTTAATACTTCAAATTTCCAAGTGTGTACTCTATCAGAAAAATGCAAATAAACTTGACCTTTATCCAAAAAACACAAACAGAGCTAATGTTAAATTTAAGAAGAAATAGCATCAATTTGACTACTTAAGTAGAAGCCATATTTGAGAATGTTACGGTTGAAATAAAGCAAATGAACATTTCCTTTACCAAGAAAAAACTAAACAGACCTGGTATAGTCAGAAGCTTTGGCTAGATTTATAAGGAAAAATGGAGAGAAATAATAAAATAATTGAGAGGGAATTTTCTCAAAAAAAAAAAAAAAAAAAAAAGAGAAGAAAAAAAAGAGGGAAATAAACATATTGAAAAAATAAAATAAAGCATATGATATAAAAAGCATTGTTGAAGAAGTTTCTAATGTTCAACTCTTTATATTTAATGATGTTTTTTTACTCTTTGTTTTTGAAAATTCCTTGGAAATGCTTTAACAATTATTTTAAAATATGAAGATTAATAAATACAAGATAGTGATAAAAAAAAAAAATACATCATTTAACAATTATTTCATTGATTTGGATTTAGTTATTTAGTTCTTTCATTATGGTCTTGAAGGAAGCAATGGAGAGAAATAATAAAATAATTGAGAGGGAGTTCTCTTAAAAAAAAAAAGAAAAAAAAGAGGGAAATAAACAAATTGAAAAAATAAATGTGAAACGAATGATATAAAAAATATTGTTGGAGGAGTTTTTATTTTAAAGTTCATTTTTTTATGTTTAAAGATGTTTTTTATTTTTTAAAATTATTTAAAAATGCTCTAACAATTAATTTAAAATAAAAAATTTAATATATACAAGAGAGTGATAAAAAAAAAAAAAACATCATTTAACAATTAATTCATTGATTTGGATTTAGTTATTTAGTTCTTTCGTTATGGTCTTCAAGGAAGCAGTTTAATGATAATGTTTATATTTTGAATAGCCTCAATGATAAAAATACATAAAACAGAAAAGAAAAGAAAAAAATTTGTTTTGTTATGAAAAAATGTTGTGCCAAGATTAAACTGAAAAAAATTTAGGAAGAACAAGAGCAATATAATATATAACCACACATATGTTGCGTTCTGATGAGCATACTTATGCTCAGTTTTTTTTATTTTTCTATTACTTTCTCCAGGCTGCTTGAATTATTTATGAAATAATGATATATAAATAGGACATACTAAATTACCAATAATCGGATCATGTCTCCATTTTTTTTTTTTTAATAAAAAAATTGCAACCACCATGGTCATGCTTAAAACGGTGAGAATATTAATGTGTCAAACTTTGTAATCAATATGTGAATCCTGCATATCAACATAATATATTCCTTTTCTATATTTCTGATTATTTTATCAAAAGACATAAGAAAAGGAACAATTCCTTTCTAGGCTGAAATTAAAACCATGCGAACTTCTTGTTAATTAATTTGTTTATAATTGATTCTCCATCATAGAAAGTGAACCAAATTGTTTTACATATGCTAATGTGAATTTTTGTAATTAATTCAATACATATTTTTTAGGTTTTCATCATTTGCTTCTTCAATTGTTAATAAGAAAATCTGGCATATATAACTTTTTCTCGAATTGAACTTGTTATTATTATTATTATTATATATAACATTTTTCTCCCTGAATAAATCCAAAAACGAAGAAAGAACTAACAAAAATTATAGATACTACTCCCCACAGGAATTACTGCACTGTTCAGGTTGTTCTATGAATATTTACATCTAAATCAAAGTAACCATTATTCATAAAAGGGCACCAAAAAAAAAAAAAAAAAAAAAAGGCCCAAAAGTAACCATCCATAACACATTTACTACGTATCACTCTAGAAGCTCTTCAAAGTCCATCCAAAGAGAAAAATAAAGTGATAAAACAATGGGAAAAGATAAATAATCTGCCAAAAAGAAAACAAATGATCTGTCAAAAAAGAAAACAAGATTTTCTTTCTCCATCTGCCCTTTTGTGTCCCTGAATTTCCAGTATAGGAATACTTGCTTCCGCACTTGTCATAAAGTCTCAAAAGCAGAGGGATATGTAATAATTCATAGCAGCAAATAAAACATCTATTAGTGTACAGAGGCAAGGTTAGGAGAAAAAAGCAGATTACAGCCGTTTTTTATCTTCAAACCCAATTTTTATATCAAGAAAAACAAGCTTTGCTTTAGTTTCTAATATATTTTTCCTCTAAAATTTTACAATTTTCCACATATTACAAGTGAAATTAATGCTTAATGGACCACAATCTTCTGTCACCACCTTTTACGTGTTCTTGAGCTAAATGTGCTGCTGATGGTACATCTCCTGCAGGCTATAATCTGCTAACACCAAATCTCATACCTTGGCACCAAGGAAGGACTGCAAGGCCAAAAAGAAATGTAAAAGCATGAGTGAATGAAAGAGCACTGAAACTTGCAGACCATACATAAATGCAATAAGAGAAAATTCAGAGATATAAGGAAGCCTTGAATGCCACTTGATGAAATAAAATGAAAAAAGCCCAGTTAAAGATTACATGATGTAGTGTTCAGTAGAAAAGTAGAATTTTCACCAGACCAAAGGTAGTGACCAGCCTTCTTTAAGAAATAATCCTATAAATAGTACCATAGTTTCTCTAAGCCTTGAAAAAACAAGCATCTATTTATGCTTCATCTTTCTTTCATTTGCTCCCTAATAAAGTTACCATTATCTACATAAAAGGCATACGATTTCATACATAAAATGTTGAGTGCCATTGGGGGATAAAAAAAAAAGAAATCACTAAATTACACTCATATCTTTGATGTAAATGATTGCAGTTTACCTTGACTCCTGCAGGAGAGTTTCCAGGTTTAGCTGTGGTTGTGCTCCCAAAAACTGTCGATGGATTTCCAGGTTTATTTGTAGTTGTGCTCCCAAAGTTGAATTTCAAATTTTTGTCAGAAGCCTTTAATATTTGAAAAGAGCACATCAGTGTTTCATCCACACTCATCATTGCACCAGCATTATCAAATTCCCCACAGTAGTTAGGTGCTGAAAATATAGTCACAAGTTGTCGATTTGCAAAAAATTCATATCCATCCTCCACAACCTGCAAACAATAACATAACTTTATCACTAATTAATCATACAGGGATCAAATGTAAATATAAAAAGCCATATCCTCTATGACAGTACATAAGACTGTAACAAGCGGGCAACAGTAGTCCATGCCACTATACCAGCAGTGAGGGCAAGAAATTTGGGAGAAGGAAATACTAGAAAGTTCATCCATTTACAAGACATGTAAAATAGCTCTTGTTTCATTATGAAAGAGGTAACCACAATTTCGAAATATTAAAACAACATTCCAGACCAAGATGTTTGGCTTCCATAGTTATATTCCATACAGTTCACATACGAATCCAACCTGAATATTTTCAGAAACAGAACATGTGTATATATATATATATATATGCATATTAAACTATTATGGCTGTTTAACCTGGTGAGCACGGCAAATGAGATCCAAATCATGCTTCTCAAGAAATTCTGTAACCTTGTCAGAACCAAATGTATATGAAACTCCCCTGTCATTCATCCCCCAACCTTGAACATCTTTACTTGGATCAGACCAGAGAAGATCACAGAGCAAGCCCGTATCTGGTACATCAGTTGGTCGCGATAAGTTTCTGATTTGGTCTAAATTATGCAGGTCAGGAGAAAGGCCCCCATGCATACAGAGGATTTTTTCATCAATTAGGGCTGCCACTGGCAAGCAGTTAAAA
Source organism: Ziziphus jujuba (assembly GCF_031755915.1). Classification (NCBI taxonomy): domain Eukaryota; kingdom Viridiplantae; phylum Streptophyta; class Magnoliopsida; order Rosales; family Rhamnaceae; genus Ziziphus; species Ziziphus jujuba. Next base: position 24,342,953 of record NC_083388.1, on the reverse strand, counting down.
CAATCTGTAAACGTCTTCCATAGCCTTATATTGAATCTCCTCTTACACTCGTCATAAAATCCATATATACGGTTTATAGAAGCACATTCATGATTTCCCCTCAAGAGAAAAAAGTTCTCGGAATATTTTATTTTATATGCAAGGAGAAGACATATTGTTTCCAAGCTTTGCTTGCCTCGATCCACATAATCTCCCAAGAATAAGTAATTGGATTTAGGAGGGAATCCACCATACTCAAAAAGCCTCAAAAGATCGGAGTATTGACCGTGTATATCACCTGAATGCCAAAACAGAACTCATTAACAAGACAAACATTTGACAAATCCGCTTTGCTAACAAAAATAAATTTAAGAGTGTATTAAAATCCCAAGTAAAATATTTAGATAGGCTACATTGTTCATGTAATCACTATAGGCCTATGGAATGAATGTTTCATAATTTTCGGCCATGCAAACTAACATCTAGCTCAGAACCTTTTGTCAATCCAGGGGCTCATAATACACAAGAAGTAAATTGTCATAGCAATATTAGCAAGGGATCAAACAGACTAACCTTAACTAAGTTTGATTAATCCATCATATAAATCTAAAAGTGAAATGAAAACCCATACTTCTTCTGGTAAATCTAAGGATTCAAATCATGTCTAATAAAAACATCATAAGAGAAACTTATTCAAGCAGAATGCAACAGGAGTATTATATACTAGTATACAACTATTTACTAAAAGCAACCAATTAAAATAGCAAGCAAATTGCAATCTCAAGAATACCAGAGCCCAGTTATATGCTAGTGAAAAATATCAACAAAAAAAGAGGAAGCCACACAAAAATTGTTGCCACCCAATATCTCCTGTAACTTCACAACAAACAAGCACCTGTACAACCATCAACAACATAAGCCGCTGCAGCACCCAAAGAATTTTATACCATACCTTTAGTAATGCAACTTCATAAAATACCAGAACTAACATAATCTAACTCCAACAGGAAAAACATAACCGGACAGGACCAGATGAGTCTACACTTACTCAACAAGCAGTTCCAATCTTTTGGTAACAAGAGATGTATTTACAAGATTTAATGAACCACTTTAGTTAGGGAAAAATCAAGGAATGAATAGCTTATACAATATGCACAGCATATTATGGAGGTAAACTAAAGTTTCCTTTGTCCTTTATTTAAATTCAAATACTACCCTGCCATATCATAATGCAAGTACAACATTCCATGTTCTCATCTTTTTGGTCCATGCCAACATCACAAAAGAATGCTAAACCATTCAAAACCTGGAAGCCAGTAGCTAATAAATATAACCAGTATCCAAGAAGAAAATGAACATTTTAGAAAGCTTTCTAAATTCAGATGTAAAGCCTACACGTTATGCAATTTTTACATGTTCATGACATAAATGTATAAAAGAATAAGGAACAAACAACATATGATATGTTAATTTGCTTTCTGATAAAGTAAATGCTAAGAACCTTCCAATTAGTCCAACCCACAATCACAAATTCATCGTAAACAGAAATTGAAAAAAATAAAAAAATAAAAAACCAGTACTCCAAAAGTAAGCAATTTAATCTCCAAATAAGAAATATATTTTCTTTTCATGTCTGTGAGTGCATCAATAGTGGATTTCAAATTAAGGTAATCACATCCAAAAGCGAACACCAACTCACTCGCCCACTGTAAAAAATGAACTTTGAGACAAACTGTTATGCTGTGAAAAACTTCAAAATAAACGATCCCCATCCATCACAATCAAGCAACTAGACGATGCTAAAAATCGGTAATCAAAAGACAGCGACTTCGTTTTACATTAATCAGCTAAAATAAAAAATTCCCCATTAAACAGAGTCATAAAATTTACCGTTTTACGTTATTTTACACCAAAATAAACAATCAGATGAACAAAGTAATTCCATCATACCCAAACACAAATCATTCCAGAAAGAAGAAGTAACGAGCTAGGATTTGCATAAAGTACCACCAATCTTTTTCAATCTTTTATAACTCACAAAACATGTTTCAGGAAACAAACTAAAAATTGCTCCTGACTGAACAAAAAGTATTAAACCCTACCCACAATCAGCAAAAATGGAAAACAACCTAATGAATTTCATATTTGAAGACAAAAAAGGGTTTGGTTCACCAGTAATACTAATAAACTTAATAAGTTAGTCCGGTCAAAGAAAAAGGGTTCGGATTTTTTTCAAAATTTAATTTAAAAAAAAAAAAACCCATAAACAAAATTCATGAAAAAAAAAATAAGGAAATAAAAGAGGTGGGTGTTGGAATAAAATACCACAAATCTTGATGGGTGCTTCAAGCTCTAACAAATTAGGCTGTTGCAAGAAAATCTCCCTAGAAACTACACAGAGTTGCCGGATCTCCGATTCCGAAAGCTGAACTTGCTTTCCGGGACGGCCTCGGACTTCAAGAAGCCGATTGATTATGTCATCAAGGACTGATTGGTCCATTCGTTCGGTCTCACTGAAAAACCTCCACCAGCGAAAAAGCAAAAACAGAAAGTCAACGGCTGTATTGGACGTGATTTAGAGACAGAAAACCAGACGGAGAAGAAGAAGAAGAAGAATAAGAAGAGAAGTGAGCGCAAAGCATGCCCCTTTGAGGTGGTGGTAGTGGTGGTGGTAGTGGGTGGGTCGCTTCTTTTTGCTGTCGTTTTGTCAGAAGATGCGTGTCGTTTGGAGGTCGGAAGAGAGTGTGCGAAACATTCTTTTTGTGTTTATGGAGGTTTTTTTCCTTCTGTACTTCAACAATAAAATTATAAAAAAAAAAAAAAAAAAAATTGGAAATAAAGTAGACTTCTTTTGGAGATCAGGACTTTAAGTGAGAGACGACATGGATGACCCTGTATTATGATTAATGGCTAATTCTTTTTTTTTTTTTTTAAATATAATTAAAAAGTTTAAAAAAAAAAAAAACATTGTATCTTATTATAGACCACAAGCTTCCGAGCAACTATTGATAGATCTTTATTATTATTATTATTATTATTTAAGAAAAAGCAATGTCTAATAAATGAGTGTTTGTATATATTCAAGAAAGGAATTGTTGAGATTCTACTTTAGAAAAGTCAGATTCAATATTCAATTGATTATAATATTCGATTCTTTTTTTTAGCCTTTTATTTTTTATTTTATTTTTTTCAAAGAGATTGCAGTTTTAATATAACTAATAGGTAAAAATGGTTAATAATTCGTTAAATAAATTTACTTATTTATAATTTATTTTATTAATATTAGAGATTAAACCTCTTGCTTTCATCGTATAAGAAATAATAAATACATAAAATTATTTTATTTTTATATTCTGCAAAAAAATAAATTAATTTTTGATGATTGATCGGTTTTGTAAATTGTATCATTACAAATTTAATAAATGAGATGGGTTTTGTCGTCCAAACTTCCACTAAGACACGATTAGGCGATTATTACTAAAAAAGAAAAAGACACAATTAGACAATTTTACACGTATTTGGTCTTTTTTGTTATTTATGTTACATAACGTGATAGATGGGAGAAGCAAATAACTTATCATAATTAATTAAAGCATTAAAAAAAAAAAAAAAAAACCTCTATAATAGGCTACTACCACCTGCCTATTGTACGTGCAGAAATAATATTATATATAATTAACTATTCTTATTTGTATATTTTGGAGATCTTATTTTTAATATATTTGATATATGAAATAGCAAGGATTGGGTTTCAAAGACTAAGACTTGGTTTGGGGAAAAAAAAATTTATAAACAAACTTTAAGGATTATAACACCTCATTCATGTTCAACTAAAAATAGTTAGATGGAATGTATACATGGATGGATATATAAATTAATTGTTAAGGTGTCATTAATTTTTTGTTTTATTTTATTTTGTTTCTTTTTAAAATTTTTATATCTAATTTAATTGTATTTAACATGGTTATCCAAATGTAACTTATAATAGTTATAATTTATAAAACATCTTAAACAATTATAAATATAAAAAAATAATAATAAAAAAAAATCAACACAATTGGAAATTATATATTTTATTTTTCCCTCCTAACTTTACAGGTAGTTAGCAAATCCTAATTATCAATAACAAAAACTTTAAGTCGATAAATTATAATATTTAAATAAATAAATAAATTGTTAAAATCAAACATGTTAAATAAATATATATATATATATATATATATATATAATAAAATTATAATACGAACGGTCTGTATAGAATTATAGATATTAATGATAATTTTTTAAAAAATAATTGTTAATACTTATATACAGAAAAAATTTTTATAATAATTTTTTTAAAAATTATTATCATTATTTATTATCCGGATATGAACCAACCATATCATATAAATATAGCTTTAATATATATATATATATATATATTTATATTCCTCCAATACCATTTTTTAAAATAATTTTCGCAAAGACCATTGACAATACTTAATTAAACAAAGTAACATAATACCAGTCTATGTGAAACATTGCAATGATTAATTTGTTTATGGTTTACTTGTGGTAGATATAGACACGGAAGACTTCACACGTACAACACATATTACCGCGTGGCAGTCCTAAAAGGAAATATGGGGGGGCTGCTTCTCTTCAAACAGTATTTGAAATTTCTGTGTTTCATCGCTTTCGTCAGTCAGTCAGTGAGTTTTATTTTATTTTATTTTGTTTTATCGGGAAACAAAAAGCGCCGAGAAAATTGCAGTAGGATTGAGGGTAGAGAGTAGAGAGATGAAAGGAAGGAATTCAAAAGGGAATTATACGAACCCATGTTTGACTATGCACCAGCCGTGGGCTTCTCTGCTGGTATATGGGATCAAACGCATTGAGGGCAGGTCATGGCCTGCTCCTGTCAGAGGTACCAGCTTCTATCAACCTCCTCTTTTCTTCAATTTTTTTGTTTTTTTTGGCTCTTTGGGAATGTTGGGTTTTTGACAATATATATGGTCTATCTGGTGGTTGCTAAGCAAGTATGGGATATAGGTATAGGGAAAAAGGGAAATTAGAATGTGAAGTGTTGGGTAATGAATGGTCCGTCCTTTTCGATACTGAGCAATTAGAATCTTTATTTACATTACTTTTAATTTTGCAACTTTTTTTTTTTTTTAAATTTTTTTGTTACACATTTTGAATGAAATTACTGACTGTGTGGTTTTACTGGCAGAGTTCCAACTGAAATTTTGTAAATAACATAATGAGGCTAAAATCTAGGTAGTTCATTTCTGTTTTTCGGAAATTTTGTAGTTTCAATTGAGCTTTTTGTTAATTTCAGCTGAAGTTTTGAAACCATATGCTAAAAATACATATTATTGTTTTTTATTATTTTTCTTTTTAATGTGGAAATTCAACTAGTTTTGGATCTTTGTAGTTTGTAGTTTTTTTTTTTTTTTTTTTTTTTGAATGAACTCAACTGACTGTAGAACTTCAATTTAAATCATAGTTAGTTACAAATTTTAAACTTCTCCATCCTTATGTCATTTATAAGACTCGTTAAAGCTAAGAAAATTGTCAGATCTGTGTGTTAAGCTCACAGGTTACCTTAATGGCCGTATCTATTTTTCATGAAACAAACAAACTAGTGGCAATGCAGTTCACTTTGTGCCATATGTCGGAATTTATCTAAAAGTTGATATTAAATCCAAACACCACATTGGTGTTAGCTCCCATTGCTGTCGGGAAGCTATGGTGTGCTTGTATGATCTAAAAGTCTCATACACGACATTTTATGATGTTATTTTTTTCCTTTTTTTTTTTTTTTTTATTGTTTTCGTCTCTGTTATCATAATTGTCGCTGTGAATTTTAACAATTTGATGAAAATATGTCTAACATTCAGAATCCTTTCTTTTCAAGGCCGTCTATGGATTCATGCTGCCAGCAAGGTTCCTGATGAGTCCACAATCAAAGCAATGGAGGACTTCTACAGGGAAGTTTATGCACTGGATGGAATTAGTGATCTTAAGTTCCCTGAACATTATCCTGTTTCCAGACTTTTAGGTATTCATAATTCAGTACTATATTGATAATGTTGCTTCGTATCTCTAAAACTTCATGATATATATTTTCTTGCTTTTCATTATGCTAATGTTTCTTCATATCTCTAAAACTTCATCATATATATTTTCTTGCTTTTCATTATGCATCAATAGTTGCATTTAATTCTTTGAAGTCGTTGATTAAATAATTTTACTCTGGAAGAGTTAAGCTGCCCTCAGTGATTTGCTGAATTACTGTATTCTCTTTTGAGGCTTGCATTCATTTTTGAAATCAGTATACTTTTTGTTTTTTTCATTTTCTATAAACAAGCAAATAATTAAACACAAACCATAGAATATGCATATGCATCCCTTTTTGCAGTCTGTTGGAAGCATATCAAATCTCTACGGATATAACTCTCTCTCTCTCTCTCTCTCTCTCTCTCTCTCTCTCTCTCTCTCTCTCTCTCTCTCTCTCTCATATTGATGATACAATTCCGAGAGTTTTCTATCTTTTAATTTGTGATACATCGTACAGGGTGTGTTGACGTGGTTGGATGTGTAAGGGGTGAAGAGCTAGCAAGCTGGGAGATGGTACCTCCTGGGGTAGGAGCCTCGTTTATGAACTCTCTCTCTCTCTCTCTCCCCCTCCATAAGATATCAAGACTCTGTTTACTAAGCTAAGACTGTTTTATGTGCACTGCAGGTGAGGCTGGAGGCACAAACTGACTTTTGTTGGCTATGTGAGCAGCCACAGGTGGTGTTTTTTGTTTTTTTCTTTCTCCCCAAATTAGTAATGACTATTTTTGTGATTTCAAGTATGCATCATAAGTGATTATCCTTTTCTACTAATGCAGAAATTGTTAATTCCATTTGAGATGCGGGGATACCAGGGTGTTTATAACTTGGAGAAGAAGGTCCATTTTGTGAAAAACTCTGAAAATCTCTCTCTCTTTTTCTTTGTTTTGCTAAATGTTTATTCTCTTTTTCTCTCTCTCTCTCTCTCTCTCTCTTATTGTGTGTTATGCAGCTTTCCAGATATATGATGCTGCAGTTAGAGGTCTTACTCCAGTCAAAGGTCCATTGCCAGTAAAGTTTCCAATTCCAGATCCAAGAGACCAGTTTTCCTTGAAGCCTGGGTCTATCTCTGTGCATTTCCCTGAATCAAAATCGTCTGAAGTGGAGAGATCTTCTAATCTTAATGCTGCTATAGCAGGGGCACAGGCAGCAGCTACACAATTTTCCAAAAAGGACCAAAATTTCCAAACTGTTGAAACTGCTACACCCATTTCTACAAGGACAAGGTCGAAGAGCAAATTATTGGAGGAGAGTGAAACATCATGCAGTAACTTCAATGAAGGGTCTGATAAGAGGAACTTGACATCAAATAACAAAGGGCAAATAAGTGGCATTAGCTACAGTGAAAGTGGTAACAGTGCTAAACCGATTTGACATGTCATTCTGGTGCATCATCTAAGGTAATGCAGGCTCTCTTTGGTGATCTAGATGCATTAAATATAATGATAAAGGTGCTCCAAATATGTATTTTAGGCAATATTACGCAAACCATTTTTAACTTTTCAATACCAAGTAAAGCGGCATTATCTTTTTTCTAGATAAGCATAAAATTTAATAAAGCAATACCATTTTACCTGGTGTTCAAAAATTGATAAACAGAAGTTAATATACGTAGTGTTTCTTGTCCTAAATATGTTGATGTTTAAAAAGAAATGGAATGTAGACTTTGTAGGCCGATGAACTGTGGGAAGACGATGCAAGTTATTTGTCAATTGCTTGACATGAAAACTGTCGATGAATTTTATATATATTTATTGAACCAGCAAGATGACTGAAGCTAACATGAACTTTCAATTTTTTCTTGATCAATGGAACTGTAGAACTGTAGATAAAGTTACCATCTGCATGTCATCGGATTGATATGGCTCAAGG